>NC_043703.1:156923749-157038883 GCF_006229205.1 Suricata suricatta
TTAACATCTTTATTCAGTAGCACTAACCTGGGCAGCCTTGCGCATCTCCTGATTGGTCCTCTCCTCCCTGGACACACCCCCTCCTCTGTAGCTCCACCCGGCTTGCAGGCTGATGCCCCACCCCCCAGAACTGCCCCAGGTTCTCTCTCCCTCATCTCTTTATCCGCCAGCTGCAGGTGTGAGCTTTGCCAATATTCATTCCCTTTGGCCAATGTTTCTTGGACCCACAGTCCAGCCGTGGTTCTGGCTGTAGCATATCTGCTGCTTGGTCACCCTAGGGGAGATGGGTCCATGGCGTAATGGGACCGCGGGGAAGGGAACCCAGCAAACGCACAAGGGTACCCATTATGGGTTGAATTATGTCCCGCTCACTGGCCCCTTGAAAAGTTGAAGTCTTAATCCCCTTTATCCTCCAAATGTGGCCTTATTTGAAGTAGAGTCATAATTAATTCAGATGAGGTCACACTGGAGCAGGGCGGCCCCCTCACGCAGTATGACTGCTGTCCTCCCAGAAAGGGGAGATGTGGAGACACACACCACGCAGGTAGAACACTGTGTCCACAGGAAGGCAGATTGGGGTGCTGCTTCTACAAGCCAAGGAGTGCACAAAAGCGCCAACGACCTCCCGAAAGTATCCAAAATGGAGCAGAAGGAACCCAGCGTGCCAACACCTCGGTCTTGGACTTTCAGCTTCCAGGACCGTGAAGTGACAAATTTCTGTTGTTGAACCCACCCCCAATCCACTTCCACCCCCCGCCCGCCCTCCCCCCCCTCTCCGGGGGCTTGGGCTCCTTCATTCCAGCCCTAAAAAGCACCGCAGGGCCCAGCCTCTTCACCCAGGGCCAAGGACGGCTTGTGAAAGCCATGTGCCTGGGCCAGGTCCCAAAGAAGGAAAAAGAGCATTCCAGACAGAGAAGGAGAGCATGGAAGTTGTTCTGGGCAGAGGAAAGAAGACGAGTGGTAGCATGAAGATTTCCCCAGGTAGCTATCGCTTGCTTCCCTAAGTGCCCAGCTCTTGGACAGGAGTGGGGGCTGGTGGTCTCCCACAGGCCATGGAGAGACCTGGAGCTGCAAAGGGCCTCGGAGATGTAGACAAATCTCTGGTCATACAAATAGGAAAACCCAGGGCCAGGGCGGTCAGAAGTCACTAGGCTCACCGGGGAGTCAGAGCGCAGCCAGAACTAGAGGCCGGGCCCTCGTTAAGCATGCTGATGTCCGCTTGCAACACAGCTGATGGGACATGGGCTCTGTAAGAGCAGGTTTCTCTTTAGAACAAGGTTTTTAAATCAATAAATAAAACTCACTTATCTGCAGCTTTTGTTGGTGTGGTACAAAGCATTTTGTGTTCTGGGGTACGCTTGGCCTCTACAAGATGGGATAGGGGACCCTGCATGCCCCAGCCTGGCCTTGGGATGTTGTCACCTGAGAAAAAGGAGCTTCAGCTGTTGGGTGTTCTCACCTTCCTGAGGACTCTGTCCCCGCCCGGACGAGAGGAACACAGCACCCAGACTTCCAGCTGCTCACCTGAGTCGCTCTTCTGCTCAGATTCAGGCTCAGTGACTCACTCTTCCCTGACATGGTTTGGACTCTTAGCTGGATTTAAGGAGAGATTTCACCATAGAAATCTTTGGGGTGGTGGGGTGGGGAGGCTCCGAATCTCGCCATGGGTTCACAGGGCTCCAGCGCCAGGTTGGATGGGGTCCAGCGGGGGTGCCTCATCCAAACTGAAGTTGGAGCTGGTTGGAAGAATTCCAAATCCACCCAGGCTGTTCTCACCCCACTGTCTCCCCTCATGGGCTGTGTGACTTTGGACAAGCCCCAAGCTCTCTGGGCTTCTGTTACACTATGACATGCAGCTTAGCTACCTCACTTTGGATGGAGGCAGAGTGCTGGTCAGATGAACTTGACAGTCCTCTAAATGCTGAGCTAATTTATAAATGCAAATGTTAGCCTTAAAGATCAAAATGGGCTTGGGGCGCCTGGTGGTTCAGTCAGTTGGGTGTCCGACTTCTGCTCACTTGAGTTTAAGCCCCACATTGGGCTCTGCCTTGATAGCCCAGAGCCTGAAGCCTGCTTCAGATTCTGTGTCTCCTTCTCTCTCTGCCCCTCCCTTACTCATGCTCTGTCTCAAAAATAAATACACATTAAAAAAAATTTTTTTTTAAGATCAAAATGGGCTCGAGTTTGGGATCCCTGACAGACTGGCTGACAGAGGCTCCGGTGATTTCCCTCCTCTCCTCTGTGAGCTCCCCTTCCTCCCTTCCTTTTCTTCAGAATTAACCTCTCCTCTGCGCAGGGGGGTGGGGAGGGACAGCACCAGTGTGCATGTCCCTCCTGCTCTGTCCCCTGCCCCAGGCTATGGATTAACCCTTTATATCACATACATCACCTTATTTAATTCTCAGAACCGTGGGAGGGCCTCTAGTTGAGCCTATTTCACATATTTGCAAACCGAGGCTCATGGAAGTAAAACAACATGAAGCCAGCATTGATCTCCAAATGTGCCCATCGTCTTGCCTGAATGGGACACTGTATGATGGTACCAAGTTGTACTTTAGATTCTCAGTCTGTCCCCCTCTGCCCCTCAAAGGCCAGATTCCAGCCCCGCCCCCTCTCTCCTGTACTGTTTCTATTGTAACCATCTCCTGAACTCCTGCCAGCCAGTCTCCCCTACTTCTGCACTCCCTATGTCCTCCCAAAGGTCCACGTCAATGGCCTTTCTTCCAGCCTATTCACTCATACCATCAACAATGCCCCAGTCTCAGAAGAATGGAGGCGTCCTTTACTCATAGTCCTTTCTCATCCTGGGCACTCCTCCCATGTTTTTTACTCTGTCAGATAAGGGGGAGGGATGGACTTAGAGGTTCTGGGCTCATCGCTGATGAAAAACTTCCAAGACTCATGATTTTTTTTTCCTCCTAAAGCTTTCTCTGATTCTATTCCCTGCCCGAACCTTCCATATTTCCTCATACACTACTGCCTTGTTGGAAATAACACCACCATGCAAGATATCCACCAGACATGGGGGAAAGGTACAATTATTTTGTGGATTCCTCACAGCGTGCTTGCAAGGGAAAATAAAAAGCAGGTCATTTTGCTTCCTTCAGAATGCTGATCTGAATACAAAATTCAGATGCTACAGAATCACACTGTTCAGATGGACGCCAAGAAAGAAAAGGCTTAACCCTTCCTAAATCGGGATAAATTCCCCCCTTTGAATTTATTGAGGCTAGAATAGTGGCCTCTCCTCAATGGTCTGGAATATTTACAATATTTTACAAAGAATAAACCAATATCTTTGAGTAAGAGAGGTATGGAAGGGGAGGCTAAGCTCAAAAGCCTGAATGTGGTGTACACAATAGTGTCACCTCTGGAATGAATAGAAAACAGCCCCTATTCCAAGCTGCTAAGAATGTCCTGAGATTCAGGATCAGGTTCTTTTCACTCCAGACTGTAAAAATATTCCCCACTTTCCCTCTTTCTTCTCAATTTTCTTTTTTTTTTCATAATATTTTATTGTCAAATTGGTTTCCATACAACACCCAGTGCTCTTCCCCATAAGTGCCCTCCACCATCACCACCACCTCTTTCTCAAGTTTTCTTAAATGAAGTAAGATTTAAAAGAAACAAAAACAGGAAGTAGGGAAGGAAGGAAGGAAGGGAGAGAGGGTGGGGGGGACCTTAGCTGGGAATACTATTCAAGTGTAGAATTTGTCCTAGCCAGGGTAAAAACAGTTAACAGAGAAGAGAGAAAAATGCATCAAGAGGGAGCTAATCTTATATTGCCAATTAAAGGACAACCCTGCCAATTAAAGGACAACCTAAAGCACCATATACAGAAAAATCAAGTACAAATTAACAACGGGAGCAACACATTCTAATAAAAACTCACAGCCATGCCTATTAATTACCTCTAATAATATAGCTCTTTATGCAATAAGAGGTATGAGAGGATTGGCCAAGATTTGAAAAGCCCAGATCATTTCTTTGGCTTCTGTTTTGTGACGTCTGAGATGCGGGTGACAGACATCACAGGCTGGTTGAAAGAATGGGAGGGGGTATCGCACACCCAGGGTCTGCCTCAGTGCCTGGCACTTAGGAAGCAGTTCAACCTTTCTTCCTGCTTTTCTAAGGTGAGCCCAATAGGTCCCTCAGAACTTTTGTGCTTCCTGTCCTCCCGACTGAGGGAGCAGAGCTCTTCAGTGAGGGCTGGTCACCATGCATTGCTCTACAAGGTACGGTATACAGTGGGGAGTGGGGTGCAATCCAAATGCTGTTTGGCTTGAAAAGGTTCAAGGGTAATACCCTTTTAACCTCCGACTGTCATTGCCAGGGTTCTCTTTTTATGAGTGTGTTATAGAAAACGTCGTGGTATCTGTTTCCACCTGACAGCAGAATTTGTTTGCAGCTCATACGCCAATAAGGAAGGGAGTCTAGCTACCAAAAGGCATTCACAACATCCCTACTCTCTCCACAGAGCAGTGAAATTCACTGCTGAAAGGGAAGAGGTGGGAGGCTAAGAACAGAAAGGGATCATGCCTGCATTCACCAGAGCCCGCGGCCAGCATCTCCCTAGAGTGATGAAGGAGCAGTGGGAATGGTTGCACAGGAGGCAAATGGAAAATGGAAAAGGAAAATGGAGCAGATGCATGCATGGACAAAACAGACATGGGCCTCTGAGCAGGGAGATGCCCAGCAGGCCATGGTAGCAGATGTGGCATTCATGGATGATGGGCAGAGGGGGCCGGTCCTCCTGGCCACACTGATTACCAGTGCTTCCGTCGAGAGACGTTCTCAGTCCTGGGGTCCTGTGCAACCATCTGTGAAACACGCTTGGGTGCATCCTCCCTAATGAGGATCTCTGGAGGTAGTGCACTGGCATTTCAGAAACATTAAACACCATTTCCTATCTTCTGACTTCACCTCCAATTCTTTGATACCTTGCCTGCCTTCATTCTTCTTACATCTGTCTTTGACCTTGAAGAGACTCCCAGATACTGGACCTCTCCATATTCCCATACCCTCCTGGTCCCTCTTCCTTTCCAGCACAGTCTGAAGTCTCTACTAGCCTGGTTCCTCTGAGAAACAGAACTAGGAGGAGATACATAGAGAGAAAATTATTATAAAGAGTTAGTTCATGGCATTATAGATATAATCCCATGGTCTGCAGTCCGCAAACAGGAGAGTCAGGAGAGCCAATGGCTTAAGTTACAGCCTTAGAGCAGGAGAAGACCCAGGTTCCAGCTCCAGCCCTCAAGTAGGCAAAGTTCTTTCTTGCTCTGCCTTTTGTTCTATTCAGGTCTTCAACTCTTGGGGTAAGGCCCACCCACACTGGGGAGGGCCATCTGCTCTATTCAGTCTACCAATTCAAATGTTAATCCCATCCAGAGGCACCCTCACAGACGCACTCAGAAGGGTGTTGGACCAAATCCCCTGGCCCAGTCAAGTTGGTAATAAAATTAACCAGCACAGTCTCCATGGCCAATCATCTGGACCTTGTGAGGGCTTCTGTACTTCCTGCCCCATAAGATCAAACATCTTCTCCTCTTATTTTATTTTAGAGACAGAGAGAGTGCATGCGCAAGTGGGGAAGAGGGACAGAAGGACAGAGAGAGAGAGAGAGAGAGAGAGAGAGAGAGAGAGAGAGAGAGAGAGAGAGAGAGAATCTTAAGCAGGCTTCACTCAGCACCAGGGCCCCACTCAGGGCTTGAGCCCATGAACCGGGAAATTATGACCTGAGCCTAAATCAAGAGTCGGAAAGCTCAACCCACTGAACATCCAAATGCCCTGCATCTTCTGCATTTCTGCCCAAATGGCTCAGTGCTCTTGAAGGAAAGCAAATAAGCTGGAATGGAACAGCTACAGACTTGTCCCTCCGTTGCCAGCCGGACCGTCAGAACCTCTTTTCAACCACTCACTTACCTTAACCTCCTAATCAGCAGTTTTTCCACACGTTTACTGTGCCTCTCCAGCTCCCTCCTTAGACCCCTCCTATGGCCCTGACCCCACATGCCTCCCTAATTGTAAATCCAAACACACCCACTCTTACCTATCACGGCTTCATTTTTCCCAAGTGCCCAATCTTTTCTCTACCCACTCTCGAAGATTATCACCTCCTCTCTTCTATCTCCAATCTTTCTCCCTCCTTCCCCCCTCCCCTCCTTCTTTTTCTGTCTCTCCCTCCCTCTCTACTTCTCTCTTCTTCCCTCTCAGCTTCCCTCCCTCTGCCTCCTTCCCTCCCTCTCCCTCCCTCCTCTCTCTCTCCATCCCTTCTTCTCTCTTCTCTCCCTCCCTATGTCTTCTCTCTCTCCCTTTCTCCCCCCATCTTGTCTTCTTTCCCTCAAACTTCAAACATGCTCAATTCCTTCCCATCCTGTGATGGACAGAATGATGCCCCCACCCAAAGACGTCTGTGTCTTAATTCCCAGAGCCTGTGAATACCTTACCTGAAACAGAAAAAGGGACTTCACACTGACTAAACTAAGGACCTTGAGGTGGGAAGTTCTGCCGGGATTCATGTACTTACAGGGGTCCAACAAGCAGAAGGCAGGAGGGTTGAGTCAGAGGTGTGACTACAGAAGCAGAGGTCAGAGTGTTGCTGAGAGGGAATCATGAGCTAAGACACGCAGGTGGCTTCTAGAAGCTAGATGACAGGGAACAGATCCTCCCCTGAGAGCTTCCAGAAGGAACACAGCTCTGCCGATGCCTCTAGGGCTTCTCATCTCTGTAACTTTAAGAGAATATACCTGCATTGTGTTAAGCCTCTAAATTTGAAGTAATCTGATAAAACAGCCATGGGAAACCAACACACATCTTAAAAATAATCTCCCCCAACCTAAATCCCTCCTTAGGCCACCACCACCCAAAGCTCTTCTCTCCTTCTTATCCAAACTTCTTAGACCAGTTGTCTGATATTCTTACGTATACTTCTTCACCCCCATTTTCAACCTCCTGCTTCCTGCCCCCTCCCTACTGACATAGATTTTATAACTTGTTGGCTATACCAACTTATTGCCAATGCAATGGGAACCTTCCAGTCATACCTTACTGAGAAGGTTCGATGAGTTTATTGGAAGGACAGTTGACTGCCACCTCTATACACACATTCTGCAATCCACAGCTGCAGGCAGGACCTCTTCCTGTGGCTTCAAACCACATGTCCTCAGCCCGATGCATGTTTCCACATGAGCACCCAATAGGAACCTCAAACTCAAGATGATTGAAACAACCCATTGGCACTGCCTGCCCACGCCCCCCCCCCCCCCCCACCCACCAGGAGCCTTGTACTCCTCTATCTCAGTTGCATTGCAACATGGAACATGTCACTGTAGTCAGAGACTCAGCGGTCATCATAGATTACCTCCTCAGTCACCCATAACCCACCAATCTTGCCAGTCTTGCACACCATCTCTTGAATCCATACATTTTTCTTCATTCCCCACAGTTGCTATTTTATTGGAGGTCACCATTATTTCTTGCCTGGAATCACCTCTTAATCTATCTACCCACTTCCATGTGTATTGATCTGTTCTTCCCACTGCGGAGTAATCAACCGACAGTGGAAAATCTGAGTGTATTCCTCGCTTGCAACCTTTCACTGACTTCCTAGATCAGTCAGAGTGAGCTGCTTCGCTTACGAACCTTCCAATAATCTAATGTCTATCCAACCTCTCCAGCCCCATTTAACGTCAGACCCGGTCTCAAGCTTCACACACCATCAACACCGCATGAACCTGACTATTCCTTGCCTCCAGAGCTTTTGCTCCCATTGATTCATATTTTCCAATCCTCTTCTTACCCTTACTTGTTCTTCAAGATTCAATTCAAGCACCATCTCCTAAAGAAAAGTTTTCTAGACCCTCCAGGTCTCCCCACCTCCTCCTCCAGGCTCCAGAATGTGCTTGTCATCACTCAGCACAGAGCATGATGCATCAGTGTTTGCTGAGTGAATAAATGAATACATCAACAGTCCATTACAGTTAATAGGTGCACTAGAGAGGTGAGAAAGATGCTTCTGGAGCATGGTGGAGATGCCTCCGCCCCCTGGAGAGTCAAGGAAGGCTCAGCGAAAAGGAAGAGCAGATCTGAGCTTGGGAGTGACATGGAGGAAGGAGAGAAATTATGTGTTAGATAAGCAGAGTCAGCTCCCTGGGCATGTCACCTCTGCAGTCACACAGGGACCCTGCTTGCTCTCTACCTGCACTTTCTCCCGCCATCTTGGAAGTCTTTATTTTTGAACATGGACACCTGTGTCTTCACCTCTCACTGGACCCTCAACTTTAGTTGGTGGTTTGGTGCAGATAAAACTGGCTTATCCAAAGGCATAGGAACATAAGAGTGTGAAGGGACTCATCGGGACCCCTGACTGTAGCTCCTGTCTGGCTGTGCCCCTCCAAGCCAAACACTCAACCACATAAGGGTGCATCTTGATCTATTTGTAAATGTTTAGAGTTTAGGCAGGAAACAGCATATTTTCTGCTCAATACTTAAGCATGTATAGCATTGGGCAAATCAAATCCACACGGTTCGGATTCATCTATACTTTGCTCATCAAAATGGCTTCCTGCCCCTCCCCATAAGGCTATCTAATGTCCAGGAGGCCATCTTGGAGGCCATCTTGGCCCTAGTGGAGCTTTTGCAGTCAAATGCTCTACCACCTAGTGGAGCTTTTGGATTTAAAAAGAGTGGGTGGTGCCTGGGCGGCTCAGGCTGTTGAGCATGTAACTCTTGATATCAGCTCAGTCTGTGATCTCACCATTGTGAGATCAAGCGCCACATTGGGCTTGAGGCTTAGTGTGGAGCCTGGTTGGGATTCTCTCTCTCTCCCTTTCTCTCTGGCCCCCCTGCCCCAGCCTAGCTTGTACTCTCTCTCTTTCAAAATAAATAAACATTTAATAAATAATAAATAAAAAGGGGGAATTTGAAAAATCTGAATCTGACTAAAGAAAACTGGATTTAAATCTCAAACATTTCTATTATATTTTACAAGTCTACAAATTAAGGGGGGACTTGGTTTATCTCAGTCCCCCAGATCACCCCAATATCCCTGTGGTAGGCACAGCCCCCAAGGAGGGACACGTCTTCCCAAGGACACAGTGCCTCGATTGTGCATTAAGACCTGGAAACTTGGAAGAAGTCGTATCAATAGCTGCTTGAGAAAAAATAGCCCTTTTGCTCACACTGCTGCATTTAGAATCACAAATCTTTAGGACTAAAAGGGATAGCAGATCATCTACAGTAACAACTACCAGCTGCACAGCACTTTACACTTGATAAATCACTTTCTTATCTAATCTTTGCAGTTATTTTGATAGAGAGGTACTGTTCTCATCACCCTCGATTCTACAGCTAGGAAAATGAGGCTCAGAAAGGTGATGTGGATTTCCCAAGCTCACACAGCAAATACAATGGTGGGCCTCGGATTCATGCCCTTGACATTCCCCCCCAACCCCAGGACTTGTCACCAACCCCACTCACCACTTCTCAGGGTGAAACAAGGTCAGGATTCTCCATTGCCTGGCCACTCTGGCCAGTGTCCATCCCATGCAGGGAGCAGTGACAAAACCAGAACACCCACCTCCTGTCTGGCATCCTTTCTGCTTCTCTCTGTGCAGCTCCTCTGCCTTTATTGGAAGAAGTCAGGAAGGAAAGGAGCTTATCTCTTCTCATGGGGTTCAAAGAAATGGTTTCATTGTTTCTGACATTGCAACACCCATCCCTTTGAAATAGTCCCAAACAGAGCAATTCACTTTAAAACATGTTATCTTTGCAATCCTTATAACCACCTGGTAAAGTAGATATTCTGTCACCCATCTTCCTCCAAGAGGAAACTGAGAGTCAGCGAGAATAAGTATCACAGCCCCTATGACATAAATGGTAAAAAGCTAAGAGTGCCAGGACTGAAACCCACGTTTTCTGGCACCAACCTAAACATTTCTCTGCTAAGCCACACTGATGGCATTTGGCTCTGATCCCACTGGACAACCAGTGGCAGAAAATGGAGCTGATGGAGGGAAAAGGGAGGGAGGGAAGTTATCTCTGAGGGCCGACAAATGGGACAGATGACTATACAACCTGCCTATTTGGCCAGGATCTTCATATCCATGAGGAGCAAGACAGACTGAAAGGACAGAGGCTGGTTTAGAGCAAAATCTGAGGACACATGTATATGCATGCAGGAGACACACCACTTTACCTCTTTCAAATATATGCAAACTAAGCTATAAATTAGTACTAATCAGTACCCATGAGGTGAATTAATTAAAAAGTTGTAATTCACAAGAGGCCTACATTACTCGATAATGTATCACAAAAGCTTATGAATATGAGAATTAATTACTTGGGCCAGATGTTGAAGGAATGCTTAATTTCTTGAGCTCTTGGTTTCAAGCACTGACAGATTTTATACAGCTTTGAAAGGAAGCTAACATTATTGTGTTTACAAAGTCATTATTTTAACAAACGGCCACCACTCACTAACGAGTGAATATCCAGTGCCTTGCTGTGCTAGAAATCTTCTACTCCTCATCTTACTTTAACCCTCACAACAACTGTATAAGGTGGACATATTTATCATCATCTTATATGTTCTAAAAAAAAAATGCTCTGTGCCCCAAGAAATCAATGTCACACAGATTCCACGTAGAAATGCCTATATGAACTTGCATCTGCCAAGTTCTGCTCAGGCAATGGCATTTATATCAAATGAACTCCTTGGCAATTCTGGTCTACTAAACCCAAATGACTGAATTTATTCCATTTGTAAACCTTTTGGTTTTGCCTGTTTTTCATTTGAAACTTGGAGATACTCTTGAATCTTAAATCTGCAGGCACATGAGTCCATTCATTTCCATGCTATGCATTTACTCCTAACTTGTTTCTCAATCCCACTTTAACCAAAACCAAAATCAAATGTTTCTTCCTGGTGGGTTGCACAAAGACAGAGCCGAATTCCAGTCATCGCTGTGAGGCCTGAGGAGCAGAATGAGCACAAGTAAGTCATAGCCACAAAGTCCCAAAACCTCACTGTGTGCAGCTGCAAGAGAAATGAAGCAGTGGAGAAATGAGAATTTAAAAATATGGATTCCATGTGGTTTTAAGTTTTTAAGATGTTTTAAACTGTAATAGTATGTTTTTATTTTCTATAATAAACCTATTTTTTCTTTGGTAATAGGAAAATGCATGATAATTATTCAAATTACCAAGGACAGTTTGGCTAGGTATAGAATTTTTGAATCACAGACTTTATAAATATTGTTCCATTGACTACCTTTACCCAACATTGTAGAGAGAAGTCTAAGGGCTCTTTGATTTTTTTTCTACTGTACTTCTTTGGTGGGTTTCTTTTTTCCTGTCTGAAGTATTTTAGGATTCTTTCATTATCCATGGAATCCAATATTTTCACAGACAATGTTAATATGTTTGTCAGACTTATTTAACTCTTCCTGATAAGATGACAGAGTCACAAATTACTTTCAGAAACATTTTATTCCATACTATTCTGAATATTGTTTAAGTTCTTGCATCTCTTTGTCATGTTTTTCTCCACTTGTTTTTCTCCAAGATTCCCTCATGATTTGGTACTTTACCATTATTTCTGTAGGACTCAGGATTTCTACTCTGCTATTCTTTGCATCCTTGCATTATTTTCTGGAGTCGGCATTATCCTGATAATAATAATATAAGTACAACCAAAATGCAATGAAATATCTGGGAGATTTAGCATCCTGACATTTATCTTCAGGAACAAATCTATAAAATGAAATGGAACATTACAGGGATGGAAGTGGAGAAAAGGAGAAATTAAAAGAGGGCAGTCAGACAATAAAAGATATTAAAATAAAGTTTAAAACTAAAATAACAAAAATAGTCATTGCCCATTGCCAATATAAACAGGCAAATCAATGGAACAGTACAATTTTGTTATTCTTCAGGGGGTATTTCAATTAGGAGGGAAAAGAACTCTACCTGGAAATCGTGATGAAATTCCTAGTTAAACATTGAGGGGAAATCCTAACTTACAATTTATAACTTAAGTGCCAGATGAATTAAAACTTCCAAGTTTTAAAACACATCAAAAGACTTTGATAAAATTAGTGAATACTTGTAAAATCTTCATCTATAAGAAGGCTTGGGAAGTATTTCACCAAAGATAAAGACCATAATGTGATATCTGACAAATTTAAGTCTATGAAAATCAATTAGAAAACTAAATATTGAAAACAGCAGAGGAAGACAGCAATGGGAAATTCTCCAAAAAAATAAATAGAGAGAGGGAGAGAGAGTTATATCTATGACCAAACACAAGAAAAACATTTAACCTTACTATAATGAAAGCATTATAAATTGAAGGAAAGTCTTTACAGATTCTCAGCTCTAGTCTCTTGCTTCACAGTCTCTATTTTTACACTTTTGTGGAACCAAGAAAAAAAAAAAAAAGATTTTAGGGGGAGAGCCTGGTAAGACCTTAACGTGGCAGAACTTGCTGGAAATTGGTTAAAGAGAAGACAAACATGAGGTGGAATAACATAACCATACCCTTAAATAAAAAATACAGTGGGGACGGGGGTGCTGTGGTGGTTCTGTCAGTTGAGTACCTGACTCTTGATTTGGGCCCAGGTCATGATCTCACAGCTTGGGGGTGCATGGATGGTGCAGAGCCTACAAGGGATTCTCTCTCTCTCTCTCTCTCTCTCTCTCTCTCTCTCTCTCTCTCTCTCTCTGTCTCTCTCTCTTTCTCTCTCTCTGCCCTGCCCCCGCTCTCCAAAAAAAAACCAAAACAAACAAAAAATCACAAGGACTGGGCTCACAAGACAGAAAACTCACCATGGACTGGTGTCATCAAAGCAGACATTTTAGGAAAACTGGACCCTTGAACTTGAACTTGAGAAAAGAAACAACCAGTACAGTGGACTCAGGTATACTCCAAACTCAGCAACCTGCCTCAAGTGGTCAAGATGGCCATGAATTCACAGAAGATAACCAGGCAGTAGGAAATTATTTCAATCTAGGTGGCAAGAAAATGTGCTTGTACGTCATGCTTTCTAGCTCAAAAAAGCCCTTTGATGCACTATTTTCATATCATCAGAGGTATTAGGCAATACAGAGGCCATACCCTCACTTAAAGAGGAACCCAAGGCCGAGAGGGATGAGCTCATGTATCTGCAGTCGCACAACTAGATGTTACCAGAGTAGGGACGTTAGCCCGATCACACAAGGGAGCCTGGCCTTCTTCTTTACCCTGCTGTGTGGGATAAAAACAACCACTCCTTACTTCCACATCACAGCCGCATGGAGTTCAAAGTGGATTCGCATCCATATTTCAAGTGGTTGTACTAAGGAACACCAACTGGTACTGGGTATGAAATGTTAGCAAATACGAATGTTCCTACAGAATCCAGAGGCTCTTATCACTAAGAAACTTTCTTGCTGTGTCTGAATCACCTTCTAGAAAGAGTAGGGAAACATTACAGTGGAAGTATAAAAGTAACTTGCACAAGGGCATCATAGCTGTAAATGCATAAATTAGAATACACTTACCGGGGGCACGTCCCCAACCGAAAAGGAATTTGCTGTGTTAATACTCATCACATTGGGCCCCAGTTTCTCCAGCTATAAAACTGAAGGTAAGACACTCACTGAATTCCCTTTCACCTCTGATCCTTTTAGGAAGTGCAGATTGAGCAGGTGATAGGCACACACTCTGGGAAGAATAAACACAAGAAGACTGGAAACCATTTGATGATAAGGAATGGTGAGAGAAACCAGGGACTGGAAATAAGAACACGCTGGGGGACAAGACTGACGTCCTGCAGTGCTGTCTTAGTAAAGACTAACTCAGTTCAACCCCCTGCGATCACTAAGAGGGACATTGAGATTAATGATAAAAGCCCTGGGAGACAGGGCTTGCTAAGGAGTAGAGCCATCCAAAGATGAGATAACCAGCTTCCAGGGAGGGGAAGAGAGTGGAGAGCTGTTCCTCAAACAGCTAGTATGATCCTGTCTTGATCTTTTTTTTTTTATGGTTTTTTATTTATTTTTGAGAGACAGAGAGAGACAGTGTGAGCAGGGGAGGGTCAGAGAGAAAGGGAGACACAGAATAGGAAGACAGCCTCCAGGCGCTGAGCTAGCTGTCAGCAGAGAGCCTGACGCGGGGCTCGAACCCACGAACGTGAGATCATGACCTGAGCCGAAGTTGGACGCTTAACTGACTGAGCCACCCAGGTGCCTCACCTATCTTGATCTTTGACATGCATGACCTCTAACCCCTATAACTATTTTCATTCTTGGTCATTATCAACACCCCCCGTTCCAGGTTGGAAAACTGTTATTACTCAAAAAGAAACAAATTGATCAAAATCAGAGGCAGTGAGTTAGCGAATGTCTTATAAGGAGGATGTTCAAACAGAGGATGAATGGGGCGCTTGGGTGGCTCAGTCAGTTGAATGTCTGATCTCAGCTCAGGTCGTGAGTTCGAGCCCGGCATGGGGCTCTGGGCTGACAGCTCATAGCCTGGAGCCTGCTTTAGATTCTGTGTCTCCCTCTCTCTCTGTCCCTCCCCGACTCACACTCTATCTTTCTAAAAAATAAATAAACATTAAAACAAATTAAAAAATAACTAAACAGAGGATGACATATCACTTTAAATGGATTTAGGCATCACATGTGGCAGGTTGGGGGGAAAATCTTTATGTCCCTTCCAGCCAGAATCTCACGATTCTGCTGTGTTTGTGTGCCACTTCCTAATCACAATGAAATATCATATACCTCAAAATACTGAATGGAAAGAAAAGGCCCCATTGATATTCAGCTGTGGCCACCATCACCACCATAATCACCACCACCACCATGATGCTCACCATCATGATCACCACCACGATGACCACCGCCGCCACCACCACCATTATCATCATTAGTAGTCACAGCATCTATTATATGCTGGGCACTAGTATAAGCTATAATAGATACTGATTGCCATTAAACACAATGACCACTGAGGTAAGTATCTTTGTCATTACTTCACAGATGAGAAAACCAAGGCTCAAGGAGGCAAAATATTTACAAAAGGTCATCAAACAAGTAAATTTTGGAACTCAGACTCAAGGCCAGTCCTGTCTGGTTCCGAGGCTGCTGTCGCCTACAGAATGCCACATTCTCTCTCTAACTCCTCCTTCATGCTGCTATGCCAATCTTGCACCTGAGTGCAGAAGATGCCACATTAGGAAGTAGAGGAACAGGTGTTGGAACAGTCCCTGGTCCTGTGGGTTTTTGAAAACTGTGTTCTCCGGGACATAGTTACCACAACAAGTATCCCTTCAGTGGCTACTGCACTGCATGATAAACATGAAGAACTTGATAGCATGAGGAGAATCTGACTGACTTCTAGCTCCCCGGGGCTCCAAAAGATGGCCCCAGGACACAGTAGCACGCCATCGGAAAGCCCTCCCCGCATAACCTTGGGAGGCGAGATGCTACCTTGCAGAGTGTAGCTTATTTGAGAGATTCACCGCCCCCCATGCCACCTTCCCCTCTCCGGGGATGCTGACTTGGCCCGCCTTCCTTCTAAGGTGCGAAGGCCATCCATAACTTTCCTCACACTCAGCAATTTTTCCGACTCTCTGGCTCTTTCAGCTGAGGCTGCAATGTTAAACATGTAGTTTTGTAAATTAATTCTTTGAAGATTCACTCTTGTCAGCTAACTTTTCTCACTGCAATAAGCCAAGGAAGTCGCTTACTAGCAACTGAATTTTCTACTTCCATGTACTCCCGAGTCTCTTTAAGACACTGTTCCAAAACCCCGATTCAGCAAGACTCACCAGTTATACACAGGAATCTCCAAAATCTTCACTTAAAACTAATGGGGAAAGTTATAATCTCATCTTGGCCTTAGATATTTTTTAAAAAGTGTCTGGGTATATCATCAGGGGAGAAAGGAAGCAGAAGACGAATAAGTCTTCAGTGAGCATTGGACTCAAATCCACCCTGGTTTTTCCATTTTATTCTCCTCTTCTCTCTGCCGTCATTTGTACCATGAATAGACTTTGCCAGGGTCTAGAAAAGTGTCCCACAGGTGATAACTAAGAAGCATTCACAGGTGACTAGGGAAAGGACATACAATCCACCATAGAGCAGAGCAGGCAGTCCTCAAGGATGCAGGGCTGTCCTGAGGCAGCTCTGGGCTGGAAGACCTGAGCCTGGACTTGCGCTCTGCTGCACCCCTAATTTACTCCATGCATTTGGACAAGTTGCTTCCTCTCTAAACTTACTCTATTAAGGCAAACAAACAAAAAATTAGAACCAGATCATAACTAAGATTCCTTCTAACACTAGCTTTCTAAGAGTTAAGAATAGCAAAATGTTCCAGGAGAAAAACAAATGTTCTAGCAGAAATGAGGAGAGCGGTTCTCCTTGGGTTGATCTGGGAAAGCGCTGGAAAGGTTGCAATTCTGTGCTGGTCTCTGCAGAGCACCCAGGATGTGGGTGGATCTGGAGGTGAAGAATGTCTGAGAGACATTCTTGTCAAAGGAAACAGATGACACCCCTCCTGCTGCTGAAGACGAGGGGAAGGGGAGGTGGGCAGGGAGGGGGGGGGAGGGACAGAAGGGAAAAAAGGAGCAGAATAATAATGATGATAATAATAATAATATCTGCATAGTCCTTTGCAGTTGATAAAGCGGTTCCATATACATTGGTTCATTTAACACTCAGCATAAAGCTGGGAGGCAGGGATAGGCATGTCAGCCCATTTCTATGGACTCACAAGTTGACCACACATCTAGCAAGTGGTGGGGCCAAGATTCAAACCGAGGTCTAACTAACAGCAAGTCACACGTCCTACAGCCATGATCTCAGGCTCAGTGTGCTGCCACCACATGATGTAGTGTCCAAAGCAGCTCCACACACATGCATTCAGCGATGTTCATGGCTAATATGGTCTCCAGAGGCAAGGAAGGAGCACTCCGACCACCTCAGAACCACAGCTCTCTCTTCTGGGTCCCACACTTCATAAGGCAAATTGCCCAACTGGAACACTTCAAAGGATGGTAAGAATCTTTACAGTCAAGTAATATTGGGTACAGTTGAGGAATCTTGGGTCACTCTCATGGAGAGGGGAGGACATAGTAGGCACCTAGCATTGTCTCAAAATTATCTTAAAGGCTATTGTATCATCTGGAGTCCCAACTGGAAATAGATGGCTTTATCAAATTACATTAATCAGAAGAAGATTTGTTTACATTGGGACTATTTGCAATAGTACAGATGCACAGGAGCCAAAAAAATAAGGCTGGTAGCAAAGGGGCTGTCTCACCTAGACACAGAGGATGTCGAGAAGAAGTAGCCATTGAAGCCTGAAGAAAGTCATGCAGAAAAAAGGTGTCCTTGAAGGAAATGGTGACAATCAGTGAAACAGTAAGAACAAAACCAGTCAAAGGCAACCTCACAAGTAGAAGCCTATGGAATATAAACATTGAAACTCATTCTTCTCTCTCTGGTCCATTTGCTGTTAGGACACCATTGTAGCCAAATCCAACCAGAAGTAAGTGCATGCAGGACCCCACAGATGAAGTTCCAAGTCAGCACACTAGGGAAGAGAAGAAAGCAAAGAAGGGTGAAGGCAGTGTCTGGAGGGAAGACATCAGACAAAGCTGTTCCATGGAAGAATTAGAATAGTGTGAGACCACTGATGATTGGGTCAGGGACAGGGGAAAAGAATTAGAATCAAGGGGATGTTACAAGAAAATGAATTTCAGCTAAATTTTAACATAAAAAAGGAAGAAGCTGAGAGCCCAAGAAAACTAGGAAGGAATGTTTCCACAAAGTCTACTGAGCTCCCCAGTATTGAACTTCAAGTCAAGATTAGAAGAGTCAGGACAGCACTAGAGGAAATCCAATGTTAGGTTGAATTCAATGACTTATAATATTTCTTCTAAGTCTGATATTCCAACATTTTATGAAAAAAAGAAGTAAAATAATAGAAGGGACTTTTAAAAATTAATCTAAGAATATTCCCCCAATTTTCTCCTCCAACTTCTCCCAGATTAAGTATTTGCATTTATCTAATTAGCAGCTAATAGAAGATGCCTATGGATTATGAATGGCACTCGAGTTAAAGTTCAGATTAGGCAACATTTTGAAGTCACTTGTGGTTTTTATTAATAAGCTTCTGCCTTGTTTATCGTGGATGACCTTGACCAGGAGTGAGAACGTACTATCTAGTCCAAACAACTTCAAACCACTTTCTTCATCTTCTAAAGGATTATCACATTTGCTCACAAGATTGGATCCATAATTTCCCACCATCCCTCTAAAGCAGGGAGCAGATTACAATGAGAGAGTGACTGGCAGGTAATTTGACAGTGTTACTAACTTTTTAAGTTTTTTCTCTCTTGTTTTCCAAATTACAAGTTTTGCCCTTCTTAATTACCAAAAGAGTTTCACAGTGATCACTATTGAAGTTAGTTAAAATCTAGATTTGCTGATGCTTCTATTTCCTAAATTTCCAAACCAATGCTGCAGAGAAGTTTAGCAATTGCATAATTACCCATAATGTATTTTATATACTAGAGGCATCTTGTGGGCTTTGTATTACGTGAATAATAGCAATGTCATCTTAAGTGAATAATAGTTCCATTACCTCCATTGTTACTAATTTACACTTAGTTAGAAAACCAAGAAATTCATTTGGAAATGTATGCATTGGAATCTGCCATTTCTTGGTTACACAATATGCTTTTCATTATTTCCCAATGTCTTGAAGAATGGAACTAATAAAACTGATATTTCATGGTGTCGAGGGCAGACTAGCAGTTTGATGTAATGTTTCAGCTTATGATCCCTTGTACGCAAAGAACAGATTAATCTATTCAACTGGAGAGAAAGACCACCCAAGGTCTAACAGCACAGGTGAGGTGCAAAAGACTGGCTCACAATGATTTCCTCTCAGAATGAATGTAACCAGTTGGCATGACTCCAAAGCAAGCATGGGAGAGCTACAGTTTGATAGATTCAATTCCTATTCTCGAACCATGAATTAATTCAGTTATGTTCAGCAAGCCAAAATACTACAGCTGTTAGGGAATCCTTTAGGAGCAATGGTTTTGATTTCTTTGTTCCTACATAGCCAATAGTTAGGTGGAAGACTTGATCTTGTGGTTGATCCATGTTACAGCACGTTAGCAAGCTGTTCATGCATAGGCATGCCCTGTAAGGGTAGAAAAATGAACCTCGTGTGACTGGCAAAACCACCAAAATGCAATTCTCAGTGCCAGAATGCCACCCAATCACCAAGAAATCCTTGTCACCTCCACGATCTCTCCTACCCCACCCTGTTTGAACTCAATTAGGCCTCAACTGAATGGGCAATGCCTACCTCATCTCTGCATTTCTTGAGCAGAATCTGCCTTCATTCACACATTGATTCAGACATCATTTATAGACACTCACGGGCACTCTGCCCACATTGTGCAGGAGGCTTTCGCACACCAGATCTCATCTCGTCCATTTACAAATGCATGCTTGTATGTCATTCCTGGTTTTATCATTATTTTCTACATCTTCTCTCCCTTCCAGCAACGTTGATACATGTGCTTATTAATGCAGATGGGGAAAACAAACTCAGAGCGGGCAATGTACCTGGCCAAATCATCCACTGTCTTTGCCTGGCCAGGCTGCTATAACAAAAATACCATAGGCACAATAGCTCATCATCAACAAAAATTTATTTCTTGCGTTCCTGGAGTCTGGAAGTCCAAGGTCAAGATGCCAGCAGATTCAAAGTCTAGCAACAATTTGCTTCCTGATTCTTAGAAATAGCCTTTTTGCTGTGTCCTCACATGGAAGGGAGAAGGGAGCCCTCTGGGGCTTTTTTTAATAGGGCACGAATCCCATTCATGAGGACTCCACCCTCCATAACATAATCACCTCCTAAAGTTTCTCCCCACCACCTCTTAGCACCATCACCTTGGGAATTAGGTTTCTACATAAAAATTTGAAGATTGGGGGGAAAGGACACAAACTCAAGTCTATCACACCTGGTTAGAAAGTCATAGAGCTGAGGTCAGATTCCAGGTCTGTCTGAGTCTAAATTCCATGATTTTTCTACTATATCAAACCATTTCACACACTGTAGTTCATAGTACTGTGGTATTTATTGAGACTGTACTGCATGCCAGGCACTGTCCTAAGTGCTTTACAGGTTGTTTACACATTGTCCAATCCTTATGACAATAAGGAGGGAAGTTGCTAATATTCCCCTCATTCAACAGATGAGGAAATGAGGCACCAAGGTGTTAGTAACTTTCTCAAAAAGGCACACAGATAAGGAAGTAGCAAAGTTGAAATTCAAATCCAGGTGTGTGGTTTCACAGCCTGTGCTTTTTTAAATGTTTATTTATTTTGAGAGAGAGAGAGAGCATAACCAGGGGTGGGGCAGAGAGAGAGACTCCCAAGCAGGTTTTGCACTGTGAGATCGTGACCTGAACCAAAACCAAGAGTCAGAAACTCAATCAACTGAGTCACCTGGGTGCCCTCAGAGTCCGTGTTTTTTAATCTCCACATGACTCTGCTTTGAGAGGTGCTCCAGCAACATAGAGGTGTTTATTTACTGACATAGCAACCGTTTACTAAATGACACCAGTGCACCAGCCATGAGCAGGTCCCAGGCACCAAGAGTTAATGAGACAGTGTGGTCCTTTCTGTGCTAGAATTTCAGCATAATGGGAGAGACAGGTATTTAGCAAAAGCTATGAAGGAAAACACTATCTACTGATGATGCCCGGGTGGGAGACAAGATCCTTTTTAGGCAGAGTGGTCGGAAAATGCTTCCCAGCTCTAATTCGCTGAGATTCAGCGCTTTGAGGAAATATAAGTGACACACAGGAATGACATCGATCCTGTCTTCACAGTTCATCTTCTCAGCCTAACTTGGAATCTCAGCTTGGACCTCTACTAGCTTGGTGGCTTTGAATAAGTTCCACCTCTGAGATACCATCTTCTCATCTACAAAAGAGAAGCAATACTAAAGGCCTCATAAGTCGCCACAGCCATTAGAAAGAATGTAGACAAAGCACCTAGTCGAGTCCTTGCCACGTGGTACATACTGAAGGAAGGTTTGTCCTGGCCTTTCCTTCTCGTTGTTAGCCGGTGCTGGGGCCGTGGTGGGGGGGCAGGTGTCAATGCAAGTGTTGTAGCTTGGCCACCCTCCCACCTGAATCTTTGTGGCCAGGCAAGTGACCTGCTCAGCAAGCGTCTGAAATAAAGAGATCTGAGTGTCAGTCTGAACGCAGCCCTGCCAGGGCTGTGTGGGCAGAAAGACGCCATCTACTTTTCTGTATCTGCCGTCAAGCAGTAGAGCAGCCAAAACAAGCTCGGTTCTGCTTCAGTAACAGCAACAACTAATCCCAAATGCCCAGAGACTCAAAACAACAAAGGTTTATTTCTGGCCTCTGCTACATGTCACCGGGACCGACTGGGAGAGTCCTCTGTACGTCATCCTCGGTCAGGGACCTGGGCTCATAGAAGCCCCATCCCTGTTTCCAGGATGGCTGAAGCCTGCCAGAGCCAAATGGCAAAATGAACGCCAGCTCTGCGCAGACACGACGCACATCACCTCTGTCTGCCTTGTACTGCCCATGACAAGTCACATGGCCACACCTAAGAAAGAGTGGTCCCACCAGGTGCCCAGAAGAACAAGAGGTAAGTTGGTGGACAGCTTGAGGGACCCCCTCAAGGAGTCTGTAAAGATCCTTCACGAGACGGGAGATGAGTGATCCTACCCGCCTCTCTTGGCCGAGGGTGGGTGGGGCAGAGATTCTCTTCCGGGGCAGCTGCTTCCTCCGAGCACGGTCAGCATGGCGGCCTGGCAAGCTCATCCCCACTCTGGGAAGCTCTTGCCCACAGCTTCCCGAGCACTTCCACCCAAGCAACCCTCTGGTCTGGGAAGGCGGAGCTCATGCCTCTGTGCGTTTGAGGCCACAGTCACCGCCCACTGCTGTGCAGCTTCCCAGACGCCTGTGATTTCATCCTACAGGTTCACGTGGGTTTTGCATCCCACTCCATCACACAGCACTGTGCGTTTTAACATCAAAGTCGATGCTTATCAAAGCTGTGCGGGGCTTACCGCCGTGTTCCTGCATCACCGCGAACCTGTCACTTCGTGCTCCTGGAAAAGCCCAGACAATGAGTCTTGGAATTTTCACAAATTGCCCAAATCTCCAAACCATCATCTTCTTACTGAGATCATTTTTCTTTCCCCGAGTAAAAACACTATCCGTCACTTGCAGAGAACCTACTTGATGCCAGCCGATAGCTCACTAACTGATTCCATACATTACCTCCATCATGTCATACTTAGAACTGTGCTCTGAGGAAGGCGCGGCATGACTGAGGTTTCCACGAATGGTAGGAGGTGGAGGCTCAGGAAGGTGGATGGCTTGTCCGAGCCACAGGAAGTGGCAGGACAGAAGGTGAGTCCCACTCTGAATGGCTCTGAACACCCCCCCATCTTTTTCCACCGCCACCACTTAGCTCAGATTTCCGTCAACCCGGAAGAGAACCCACAACCCCAACTGTGCTTCCTTCCATCCTTAGCATGTGATCTTGGCTTGGGCTCTTTCAGCGACGAACTTCATCAAGGAACAGCCCAGCATGACTTTGCAAGGAGCACTAGGAAGCCCCAGTGAAACACAGGAGCTGAGCAGCAGTGACCTCACTCATCAACCCGCTAAACAGCTCATTGTCATGCATGCACCCGCCTCACAACCACTGGGATTAAAACTCACGGGGAAGACAAACTCTGATGCAGCAAGGGCCCTAGAGGTAGCTGGTGGCGAGTCCCACTAGGACTATAAAAGACTCCAAGAAGAGCTTGACCGTGCTTCCTGGTCAGGAGGGTGGGGGGATGGGGCCAAGGGTAAGAGGCAAACAGTGGGTTTAAGTGAGGGGCAGTTTTCTTGATGAGCCACAGCCCCACCACCAGGCGACGAAGGGCCTTTGCTGAACATTCCTGTGTCAGTTAAACGGGGACCCTGGAGGCAGTTCACACAGGCTCAGCTAGAGGGGAACTCGGCACGCAGATCAGCTCCACCTGTCAGTTCCACTTTCCAAGACAGACAGCCTTTCTTAGCACTATGCTGCTAAGTGACAAAGCCACCACGTCTTACATTTTTTAAGGGATGGATCAGAAATGACATCGTAAACATAAAAGCAAAGGCTGTTACAGAAAAAGAAAAGCAGATTCAACAATGAAAAATCTTATATAAATCTCTGCATGTCAAAAAACTTCCCCAAACAAAATGAAAAGGCAGATGACAACCTAAAGGGGAAAATATGTGTAACTTACATGATAATGTGTCAACTACATTAATACAGGGTAATTCATACAAATTGACTTAAAATGAACATTTTTTTTTAAGGAAAAGGACATTCAGGGGCACCTGGGTGGCTCAGCCGGTTGAGCGTCCGACTTCGGTTCAGGTCATGATCTCGTGGTTCGTGGATTTGAGCCCTGTGTCAGGCTCTGTGCTGACAGCTCAAAGCCTGGAACCTACTTCAGATTCTTTGTCTTCTTCTCTCTCTGCCCCTCCCCCACTTGTGGACTGTCTTACTCTCTCAAAAATAAATGTAAAAAAATATTTTTAATAAAAATTTTAAAAATTTAAAAAAGGAAAAAGACATTCACTGAAGAACTGTAAGTGGTCAGTAAGTATTTCCATAACATTTGTCCTTCACGGTAACCAGGAATACAAATTAAAATAAGGTACCTTTTTTTTTTCACCTAATTGATCTTTCCTCTCTTTTTAAGATAATACTTTGTGCTCTTGAGAGTGCCATGGTGGGAGAAGAGTGACCCCCCCCACCCTCCCCTTTTCCCTGTGGAAGATGCTGTGTGAAAGTAAATTCCAGGAAAGCGATTTAGCAATGTGTACCAAAAGCCCGATGAATGATATTGTCTTTGATCTAGTAATTTACTTCTGGGAACCCTGGGAAAATCATCAGAATGTGGATAAAGATTTATATTCCAGAATTTCCAATATGTTATTTATAATAACTAAAACCAAAAACAAAAAAGTAGAAAGAAGGAAATGGAAGCAAATGGAAAGAAATGGAACAAAAATAATTAATGAAAGGCAGGGTAAAGTTAAATAAAAATATGGCAGGGAGCTGCAATAGAGTATTGAAGAATTATTTGATGACATGGGGAAACATTCATAATATCATATCAGTTAAAAGGCAAGTCTTGTTACAATTCTCTTAAAAGAAACTATTACATAAACATATACATACACAGTCATCCACTCACTCACATGCTCATAAGAGAAAGAAACATACTAAAATGCTGATCAGGGGCGCCTGGGTGGCTCAGTCGGTTAGGCGTCCGGCTTCAGCTAAGGTCATGATCTCACGGTTCGTGGGTTTGAGCCCCGCATCAGGCTCTGTGCTGACAGCTCAGAACCTGGAGCCTGCTTCGGATTCTGTATCTCCCTCTCTCTCTGACCCTCCTCTGCTTGTGCTGTCTCTCTCTGTCTCTCAAAAATAAATAAAAACCATTAAAAATTTAAAAAATGAAATAAAATAAAATGCTGATCATTATCCCTGAATGGTACATTACAGATGATTTTTTCCTTCTTTAAATTCATAGTATTAAAAAAATTCATAGTATTCCCCAATTTTCCAGGTTAACATTATATGCATACATGCATACATATACACTTTATAATAAAAATTTTTTTGTACATAGAATAGAATAGATGGGAAATTTTGCCACAGATTATTCCCTCCCTGCATCCCTGCCCTTGGATGGTGTCCTACCACTGATTCTGAGCTTAGCCACATAACGTGGCCTGAAGGACATAGGCCACTGTGTTGCAAACAGAGCTTGCAAAGTGCTTACAGCCTGGAGCCTGTCTTAACTTGCTGGTCTTGGAATTTTGTGACAACTACAGCATGGAAGATGCTGAATCAGCCCGTTGTGTGATGAGAGATACATGGTCCAGGTACTCCCTCAGCACCCCAGCCATACGCCAGCTCGACTGCAGAGACAGAGCAGCTGACTACCTGCATGAGTGAGCCCTGCCGGCATCAGCAGAAAACCACCCAGCTGAACCCGGCCCAAATTGCCAGCCCAGAAAAACCCTGGGCTTCTCCACTGGGTGCCATTATTTGACTTCTCTGTAGCTCCATGTTTTCATCTGTAACACGGGAATAACACCACAGGCCCCACGGGGTAGTTGTGAGCACCAAATTAATCAATATGCATGAAGGCCGCTGACATGCAGTAAGGCTAAATAAATATGCAATGACTCTGAATTGCCATTAATTGTTAGGAACAGCTAAGAGAACAGAAGCATTTAAGAACATGAAGAATAGATGAATCAGGATAGATCCATCTCCACAGCTTAGGAGTGAGTTAAAAATATTTTACTAGTCAGAGGATTTCATTATTACAAACAATGGATAAAGCTTTGGGATGGAATTTGGGAACGTGAGTTTTATATCCTAACTCTTGCACTGACTTGGAATACAGCATCGGACACCTTTTATATCAATCCATGCAAATAATTCCTACGGTTCCAGGGGAGGGAAGAGCTGTGGGCAGGGTTATTCCAGACGTAAAGCTTGCGCTTTCACAAACTGGTATCAGCCTATTTCTCCTGCCACTCACAGCCCACCCCGACCCATATGCTTAGCCAAAGAAAACAGCTCAATGTTCTCAAGACACAGTACATGACCCTTGTATCTTGTTCATGCTCTTCTTCCACTTAGAATATCTTTTCCTATAACCAACTCCTACTCATCCTTCAAGACCGACCCCAGGAAGGCTCCTCTGAGCTCCCAGACAAGACTATCCGCTTCCCTTGTGTTCCTACAGAGCTGGCTGTCTTAGGCCAGGGTCTCTAGAAGTAGGAACTAAGACAGGGATGCTCACACATGTGATTTATTAAGGAGTTCTCAGGAGAACCCTTGAGGAGGAGAGGGAAGCAGGGTAAGACAGTGGGAAGCGCTAAATGAAGATGTGGGCTCAGCTGAAGTCTATGTGGAACATAATTGAAACCACAGGGTTCTCTCACCTTGAAGCCAGTCTGGTCTTCTGTATCCCGTTGGCTAGAAGCCATCCTCAGGGACAGGGCATAACCTTCAAAGCATTTCCAGGGCTGCACCCATCATCCAAGGCAATACTCAAGAGGCGGGAGCACAGCAAAGAACAAACTAGCAACTAAAGGAATCCAGCCGGGCACCAACAATGCCGTCCTGGGTCCACTCTGTACCACTCAAATGCCCTTGCCACTCACATCAAGTTCGCTCCATTTAGGCTCAACTTCTTCAGGATTCTGACCGGCCACTATCCTTGGGGAAACTTACAAGAGAGAGGCTGTTGCATTGGTGCCAAGGTCATGTCTGAAACTCATCACTGCCCTCCTCTACCACCCACACTGTTTCTCTCCCTATAAGCTCGCACCTCTGCTCATCTGTGTGGATTTTCCAGGAGGAGAGGGAGACCCATGTCTTTGCCTTTCTCCTAATTACTATGCCCTTCCTTGCCCACTGTGAAAACTGAGTGTGCAAGTACGTAGAGATGCCCAGGGGGCCACCTAAATGCCAAACGTATTTCTCCTGCTCCCCATGACGAAGCAGCAGCCCCCCTTCCTCAGGAGGATCAGAACCAGTTACTGCTACCAATGTGGCAGCCCCTTTCTTCGCCTGATGATGATTGGCACAAAGACCCCAAAATGCCAGCGGCAGCTGTAACTTACAGTTTAGTGGGCTCTTGCTATATTCTCTGGTGGTAACATGCCCCCTGTGGGACACAAGACCTCTAGACCCTCAGAGCCTAAAGTTGCAGAGCTGACAGTAAGCACACATTCCTTTGGTGAGCCACTAGGGGCGACAGTGAGCACAGCTAGTCCATCTCCTAGCTTCTGGACCAATGCGACTGATGTACTCTACAGCTCGACTCCTTCGGGAAGCTATGCTTGTACCTGTCTTCCCATGCCTCCTTGTCCAACGGCCCCTTGAGGACAAGGTCTATTTTTATTGATCTCTGTACATACAACAACCCACATTACCCAGGGAGAAGAGGAGAAAAGTGCTTTCTCATACCATACACATCATGCCTATTGATGGTCTGACTCAGGTTCTGCCAACAAAGTCTCAAGAGTCTGGTCCTAACACCTAATACAGGGACAATGGGTCAGAATGTTAGGTTGGGACAACCCAGGATACCTGCAAAACAAATGACCATCTAATTTGGGGGGCAGACCCGTAAAGAGCTAGCGAAGTTAAAAATACGATGAGCAGTGTATGTGTGGTCTGGTAGAACGAAGCAGATGCCAAAGGCGAGGGTTTCCAAGGGCTCCGACCCTGGAGAAAATCGGACTTGGAAGATGAGCTCCATTTCCCTGCCAGGCAAGGCTCCCTTATGTGGGAATCAGGGCTGAAAGGGGTCACGGCAATGTCAGGCCTCTGTCCCCAGGCCACATCTGTTCTGGCTCTGGGAGTGGAGGCAGGATGGGTGGACGGGTGACTATGGAAATCTCCCTGGCCACAGCCAACCCTGAATATCCTGACTTGGCCAAAAGAGGCCTGGAAAGGAAGCAGACTCAGAACAATTGGGAAAGGTCTGAAAACCACAGGAGTCTGATGAATAAAGCCAAGAGGCTGCCCAGTGATGCAATTCATGGTAGACAAAAAAAAAAGAAAGAAAAAGAAAATAAGAAAAAAGAACCCTCCAATCCTACCCAGGAGCATTCATCATTCAGCGTGACCTTCCAGGAATCTGCTGACAGACACAAAGTGTTCTGTGTGACTTTCTGCCTGGGTCCTGGAATGACTGGGGCTCGCAGAGAAGGGGAGGAAGACAGGAAAGGGGGCTGGAACGCCTGGGAGGTTGGCGGGGGCGGCCTCGGTCCGGCACAGCGTTGTCGGGCGCCATCTTCTGGTGGTGTGGGGAACCACACCCACCTCCCTCCCTAAACAAAATAAAACCGTGTTTCTCAAAGAAGGTGCCTGAACCGGAGAGGAACAAAAAACATATTTCCGCCTATGATGAGCCAGAGGCTTCCACATACCTTTCATCTCCTTTGAGTGTTACATTCCTGTCTGGTTAGAATTGCCATGCTAGTTCTAGAAGATGGCAAACTGAGGTTCAGGAAGACGATTGATTTCCCCGAGGGCTAGAACTGACCAATCTCTTCTCAAGAAAAAATCGTTTCTCCTTCTGAACCCGTGAGAGCCGAACAGTTCCTGGAGGGTAAATGCTGGCTGAGTGAATGACTGCATAAGGCCTGAGTAACTTGTCTTTTTGTAATTTGTCCGTAAGAATCCAACAGAACAGGAGAACATAAATACAAAGCTCAGAATGGCGGCTGCCTCCATAGACCACACTCGGGAAGCGCCCAGGGCATCTCCTGCCTCCCTTACCATCCTCCAGGATCACGGACTCCTTCCACCTGGCACTGGGATGTCCTGCAGAGGCCACATAAGGGAGAACTGGGGACATTGAGCTGCACACAGGTGCCAGATTGCAGAGACTCAAAGACATCCGAGGGGACAGGTAGCAGGCCAGCACGGAGGGTTCTGAAAACCCATTTGCTATAGGACAGTCTTGCTCCCCCTTGTTTTCCTGTCCAGACTGGGACCCTTCTTCCTCCCAAATGTCTAGTGATATTCAAGTACATCAAGTCTGTTCATGCTGGGCCCTACCTACCCCTCCATCCGTCTCCTCGTAACCAACCTTACATACACACTTCTTCCACACACACAAACACACAATCGCATCCTTATGCCCCTACACAGGCAAAAACCACACCGGTCATGGACTCCTGCACAGTAAACCTCAACACCCCCAAACCCACTGTGATCCGTCCCATCTTTGAATCTTTATAATACTTGTATTCCTCTTTTTTATTCTCTCTGCATGGGATGAGTGTCCTCCTCAGGCAAACTCCTATTCAACCGTCAAGATCCATCTCCGATATCACCCCCTTGTGAAGCCTCCCCATTCACTATTTAGTCATCCCTTCCTCTGAAAACCCAGAGATTTTATTTTTCATATTTGACTACAACACATAAAGGATCATCTTCATCTGTGCTTGCCCTTGATGAAAGTAGATACTCAGTAAGTGTTCATTGAATGAATAAATGAATGAACGGGTACACGCTTAATATAAACCCCCTAAGAAAGAGAAGCAGGTCAAAGCTGGCCTGGAAGGGAAGCTGCATGCCATCAGCCACGACAATCCCAGATTTGGGCACAAGCCACTCTCAAATTTTTGGTCTGGTCTGGAGCCCCTCAACAGGTATGGCTGGATTTATCAGAGGTGAAGGTGAAGATGAAGGCCCCTAACTTTTGGAGGAACAGTGCACAGCTAGTCACGGTCAGCCTCACAGCACAGCTCCTGGTCTCCCTGGGCACTCGGTTCTTGGGCTCAGGCTCCGATCTTGATGTGTACCCAGGAAAGGTAACTTCCAGGGTGCCTACACTAGGAACACAACCCCTGTCTCCTAAATGAACAGTTGAAAAATGAGGATAAACAATGACCAAAACCAACGGTGAACCCACTGATCTGAGATATTCATCCCTAACCTAAGACCCGAAGCCCTAGCCTGCAATGATCCCCTGGGAAAAGAGAAGGACATCACCAGTCAGTAGCACCTACTGTGCCCTAGCTGCTTGACCTGCACAAAGTAGCTTCGAGGTAGATGTCGCCATGTTTTTCTGGAGGACGGAGGCCCAGAGACACAGAGAAACTTCCCCGGGGGTGCCCAGCATGTCAGCGGGGCAGCAGGTCTCAATCTCAAGAGGCTGACTTCCATCCCACCCCATCCCACTGCACGAGGTGACCTCCTACGGCATACAGGGGGCCGGAGACCAGGTAACAAAGACGGCTGGGGGTTTTGGTTCTTGCCCCACTCAGGGGTGATATCAACTCTACAAGGGGTTTAAGAGACACCTCCATCTGCTGGGAGGAAAACTGCAGGCAGGAAGGCAGCCGCTGAGGCTCTGGTCTTCGCTCAGCGAGCACGTGCACCACAAGCCCATCATGGGTCAGGTGTGGACCGGCCAATGGATGCTGGGCTTACAGACCGGGGTCCGTGGCCATCTCCCCCACGGCACACCATGGATCAACCAAGCTGCCCACACCCTGCCCGGGAAGCCGGTTCCTCATGCTTCGGGAATATAACACGAATTTTGGGTTGCAAATCGGTATGCCACCACTTTTTACTTAAGCTTGGCAAAGGCAAGGAGGTGAGATCAAATTTTGCAGGAAATGAGACGAAGCTTCAGGCTAGCAACTCTTGTTCAGCCTTTCTGTATTGTCACAGAGCACGACAGAAATGCTCAGCGTATATGCCAAAAACTGCCTCGTTTTTAGAAGGCAGAGGCAAGGAAAAACACTGAGATCCGACTCTTCCGGCGAGAACAAAGGCTGTGTCAAAAAGGCAGGACTCTCCCTCGAGGAAAGCACAGTTCCCAGGAGGGCAGAGAACCTGCAACTGCATCTCTCATCTTATTCATTCATTAACAAAAACACATCGTGTGATTCCCAGGTTCTGGGCACCATCCCAGGCCCCAGCGAGGCAGTGGGAACAAGATGGACAAAATCGCCTGTCTACAGGCAGCTTACGTACCAGTGGAAGGAGATAGAGCCAAAAGCGGTGAGTGACTCACAGGCGACCTAAGATGATGTGCGCTATAGAAAAGACACAACCAAGTGGACAAGGGGAATGAGATGTGCAAACAAATGTTGTGTGAGGCTCTGAGAATATCAGGGTGAATAATGTCCTTCCTGTCCCCTAAGGAGGTACCAAGAAAGGACAGATAAAGGCAGGCTTCCCAGAGAGGGTGACCCTGACACTTGGCAAATAGTCAACGGCCCCAGGGCACCCAACCAGGCAGCTGTCCTTGGGGGTGCTGGCCAGCCAGATGTTTTCGTCAGCTTGGGTTGCTGTAACAAAATTCCACGGATGGGGACTTAACCAACAGAAAGTTCTTTTCTCACAGTTCTGGAGCCTGGATGTTCAACATGAAGATGTCGGCAGGTTTGGTTTGTTTGATTTATGGATGGCCACTTTCTCCCTCTGCCCTGCAAGGCCTGTTCTCTGTGCACATGCGGCCCTGGTGTCTCCGCATGTGAAAATCTGCTCTTATAAGGATATCAGCCATATTGGATTAGCATCCCCGCCGAAGTCTTCATTTGAACTAAATCCCTTCTTTAAAGGCCCCGTCTTCAAATACAGTCACATTCTGAGGCACCAGGTGTTATAACTTCAACCTATGAATGTGGGGAGAACCCAATTCATCCCATAGCCCTAGCTCATCAAGAACTCCTTTTCCTATCACAGACTCGCTCTCTGAACGGAATCGTGTTCAAGTCCAGCAAGGGCACACTGGTCCCATCTCCTCCCACGGGGACTCGTGCTCCCGTCCCCAGGCTGGCTCCCCCCAGGGCTGCACCTGCCAACTTGATGCACTTGGCTCATAGGGGGGTTCGGGAAGATCACCAACCACCTGTTGGCACCACCCCCTCCTCCACCACAAGCCTCTGGACCAGAGGGGATAGACTTTCTGCTTCCTCTTCCGCTCTGGAAGAAGTGTCTTCTAGAGCACATCCTCCGCGAGTTGCCCAGAGCTCCAGGCTTCCTCCTGTACCCAGGAAGGCTTGCCCAGGTCTCTACTGTGGGACCTTCGGTCTCCGTTGACCATGGAGGCTGCCTTACATCTGGAGGTCACCAAGGTCGAAAGTACAGTGGCTTCATGTTATGAAACTATGGTTCCCACTATCACAATAATTGCTAGTATCTAGTCATCACTTCTATGCACCAGGTAGAGTGCATATAGCATTCCCTTATCTTGTTTAAACTTCAAAGTAACCCTCATGAACCTCATCCTTTATGGATGAGGAAAGGGGAATGACTTGCCTGAGATGACACATCTTATAAGTGACAAGTGGTAGTGACTCTGGCACTCACAGGCCCCAACAGCACGGTGAGACCTCATGGCATGAGCTGCCAGATCTGCGGCCAGATCACCTGACCTGATGGCGCCCCTTCCTCTCTGACATCTCACATTCCTGGACGTCCCAGGCTCCCAGGCCAGCACCATTCCTGTCCCCCTCCTCTGGGCGAGTGCTTTAGGTTGACGGGACACACGTCTTCCCTCCCTCCAGCCTGCATCATCCCAGGCACAACTTCTGGTCTCCCAACCATTCACCTCTGCTGCTGCCCCAGGGGACGACCCCTCGCTACCCACGGTGCTGGTGTCTGTCCTCACTGGGTACCATCTTTGCCCCCATCCACCTCAACCATTCAGCCACGAGTGCCTTCCAAACCATGTACCTGACAAGGACCACACCCTCCTGGGAACTCTCAGCTTCCATGACCCCTAATTGTCCCCTCACTTCCAAACCGGCTGCTTTAGTATCCCCAATGGAGGACATTTCTTGCAGTGATAAGGTTGCCAATCCTGTGACCCCCTCCACCCCTACCCCTAGGCCATCTCCTCTTCCTTGTCCTTCTGCCTCTCCTCACTCAGCTTTGGTTCTGTGGTCCTACTTGTAGTCAGTCCATGGCCCACCCACCCATCAGCCCTCCATTGCTCTGTCCTGGATAGACCCCCAAACGCTGTTAAATATAACCATTCACCTCCTGGAGACCTCCAACCAAGTTCTTGAATGTTACTGAAGAAACTCCATGCAACTAATCCCCGCTGTTGGTTCCAAGTTCATGACCACAAATCTCAAACGTGTTCTCACCGCTGCCTGGCTGCCTCCTTCCCCTCCCTGAGACACGGTGTAACTCCTTCTCTCCTCCCCTTCAACTTCCCAGCAGGGGAAGCCACCAGAAAGAAACCCTTTCATTGGCCCACTTCTCCCTCCACTCAGAGGAAAAGGGCCTCCCTCATCCCCAAGGCAGATCTTTCATCTGTATACTGAAAAATGGTGCCCATCATCTTCTCAAGGACTTTGCTTCTCCACAGCCTCCTCTCTCCTCCCCATCACGCTCTCCCTTTCTCTGGGGTCACTGCCTCCAGATCACACGAGTCCACAGGCCTCCATCCTGTCTTCAGCAACGGGGAGAGAGGGCACCTGGATACAGGGCATATGGTCCTTACCTGTTTCATTCTTTCAACTTTTCCTCAACTTTGAATTTGTCAAAATAAAAGCTAGAAATAATGAAGAATGAAAAAATGTCAAGAAATGTGTTGAGAGTTTCAGATTGGATCCCCTTTGACGTTTGTGAGAGACTCCAGTGAAGATTTAAATTATTTCATTTAAAAAAAAACCCTCCCCTTGACCACACCCCACCCATCCAGTCTTCTTGCCAACTGAACTTGTCAAAGGGTCATCATGTTCATTGGTTCCACTGCCCCACTTCTGTTCCCCTGGAACTGCTTTTGTTGGGATTCTAAAGACTCCCATGGTACCAAGCCCAGGGGACCCACACATCCAACCACCACGGGGTATCTTAAATCTAACATGTCCAAAACCATGTTCCGTGGGCTCTGCCCTTAGTCTTCTATTCAGCTTACCTGCCTCCATCATCTGGTTGAACCTCAAATACAAGAGACACCCTTGATTTCTCCCTGTCCTTTAAGACTCACATCTAAATAGTCAAAAAGTACCCCCTGGGTCTACCTCTAAAATATTTCCTAAGTCCATCTATTGCCCCCATTGGAGCTAGCCGCCATCTTGCCAGCTCCGCCATCTTGCTGATCCCTTCTGTCCCTCTCCTCCACTGCCTCCTTGTTACTTATTCTTCCCACACCATCTCCACCTCCCCAAAATACCTCAGTGACGGCCCCGTCCCACCTCCTCACTACAGCTGAAGAAGGCCCCGAGTAATCTGCCACCGGCCTTCTTGTCCCACCTCCTGTCACATGACTCCCCTCTCCCACTGTCACACTGGCCATCCTTCACTCCTCTGCACACAGCTGGCTTTTCCAGCCCCAGGTCTTTGCACCTGCCATTCCTTCTGTCTGGAAAGCCCTTTCTCCAGCCCCCCTCATGGATGAATCTTTCAGTGCTTCCCTTAAATACAGACCTTACCTGACCACTTGGCTAAAGCAGACCACCTCCCCCTGCCAGCCCAGGAAATAACTCTGCCTCACCACCAAATAGCTTCCTTCACAGCTTCCTCTCACTCATGTTATAACTGTCTAGACTTCCAAGTATGGTGGCAATGCCAAGGTGGCAGGGACTTGGATCCTAGTACTCCTGCGGTGTGAATGGTTGAAGCAGCCACAGGTAGGCAGAGGCATTGTGAGGAGACATGAATGGAAGCAACAGGACCTAAATGCTCACATAGCACCATCCTGGCCAAATACACATTCTCAACGCTTGGAATGTTCCAGCCTCACAAGGCTCAGGTCGCTCAGAGCAGGTGTCTCAGGAAGGCATCAGTTCTGGCTGGAGCTCTCTTAGACGCTCCAGAAGCACACCTCCAGCCACCTCCTGGTACGCACTTCCCCTTCACCATTAGGGAAGACCCACCGAACCAAAAACCTCTATCTCCACACAGTCCCTGCTTTCTGCCCTGAACAAATAGGACCAAAGTTTTCATTGTTCAGTTTTGCTTTTCTCCCTGAACCTCTCAGTTGCTCCCTCTCACCTGCAGGCCCTCAGATCCAGCCCCAGTTGCCCATTTAGGCCTCATGCTCTATCTCCAGCTCACAGCGGCGAGGGTGCCCTGTGAGCCCACATTAGGGCTTTGCTTACACTTGTCCCCCAACCTGAATTGCTTGCTTCGCTTCTCCCTGCCTGTCTAGAATTAAGCACTTTTTCTCACAAGGTGGCACTGAACCTTTAAATTTATATTTCCCCTGTGGGTCTCTTACATCAAGCCTCTTAGATCAATAGATATCAGTTTACCCCCCTAGATGGTTGTAAGATCCTAACACTAAAGCTAATGTGTGTTAATAGCATACGATCTGCCATGTGTCACCACATATAAAGGTCATGGCCAGGACAGGACAACCTAAGACATGCTACAGGGAGAACACAAAGAATGCAGTGGGAGGAGGTATGGGGGTGGGGGGCGGGGAGACAATGGATTCAAAGTCAGGCCGACCAGAGTTTAAGTACCACCTCTGACACTTAACAAGGCAGACTCAGACCAGACTCGTCTTCACCTCTAAGCAAGATCATGAGCCTATGTTGTGGTTTCATGTGACAATGATGCAAGATCATGTATGTGAGTTACTTGGCACTCAGTCATTGTTCACCCCTCCTCATCTCTCCTTTCTGCCTCTCCAGGACTCTGCAGAGAGCTGGCCCAGCTCTCTTCTCTCCCTAGAGTAACATATCTCCTTGCCCTTCCTCTGAAGACATCTCGAAAAGCCCGCACACTTGTTCCGGAAGAGAAGCTCAGTGTGGCCTCTCTGTCTCCATCTCCTGCTCTTGGCTCTGGTCTGAAGCACTCGGGCTTCTGATGGGTGCATGCTGGAATGGTGCGTTCCCAGCCTGCCTTGGCCTATGTGCAGCATCTGCCTGTTATTCTGAGGGAATAAGGCATCTCCCTGCTCCAGCTCTGCCCCTCACCTCCCCCTGAGGCTGGAGGGCACACGAGACTTCAAATCTCAGATGCCAGGCTCGGGTCCCCGCTCTGCCATACAAGGTTGAGTGAGCCTAGCCTTGTCTCATCAGCAGAATGTGTCCTCACAGGGCAGTATCAATCCACTTGCCAGCCATGGATGAATGCTCAAGGCTCACGTGGGAATGTGCTTTGTCACCCACACTCACTGTTGTCATCCTGCCATCAGGAATGGCATTCTCTCCACTATTCATGTACCCATGGAAATAAGGGTACTTGGCCCAAATCACAGTCCTATTCCTGTTATATTATACCCCATGATAATCTATCTGCTGGGGTGTCTCTGCCACTTGACTGAGGGCTTCTTGCAGTCTTATCTCTGTCTTCCACTGTAGAGGCACAGTCCTTGCCACAGCAGAGGTGCTCAGGACACCTTTGTTGTTGGTCAATGACTCATGGAATGGATGACTGGGATGGAACTAAGTCTCTCCCCCCAACATCTCTGGGCCCATCTCTTCATGCAAGATGGAGACCATAATACCTCATGAGCCCAATGTGGTGAAAGTTCTCTCCCTCAGCTTCTATTACACTTTCTGGAATTCTCCCTGGTGAGAGACTCCTATCTCCTGCCCAAGTGCCAGGGGTCCTGCTGCCCCAAGAGGTGCCTCTAGCCAAAGCAAAGCCTACATGATGAACTATAGACTCTTCCCACTGCCTTGTAGTAACATCAGTGCCTCCCCGAGCATCTCGTGTCATTTCTCTCATGGCTCAGCCACTCGGGACTAGCTACACTCTGAGAGAAGGCTGATCACTTGGGATCAGAGACTGAGGTAAGTAAATCCTAAAAATTGCTGATGATAACATTTCAGACACAATCCCTGACAGGGAGCCAGGCTCTTCCATACCCCAGAGGAAGACCGCTGGAGAACAGGCTGTGATGGTGTCCCCCCAACAGCCTAGCTACTTTCTATGCCCCTGAGCCTCAGTTTCCTCATACCTAAGAAAGGGTGCCAACAATACCTATGGGAGGCATTACTGTGAGAATAAGAAGAGTTAAATACGTGGACAGAGTAGGTGGAAAGAGTAAATAGAATAAGTAGAAGAACACAATCATTCGAAACAGGAACCCATCATATAATGAGCATATTATTGGCTTCACAGTAAGTCCTCAGCAAGGGAAACTAAACTTAGGATCTTGACTCTAGCTCTTATATCTTGTGTGACTTTGGCCAGGACATTTATTTTGCAGACCCTAGATTTTTCATCTAGAAATTGGAAACAACTCCTACCTAGCAATCCTGCAGTGATCGTAATGCAGAGTCACAGACATGAATCCATTGAGCCTGCCATATGCAAAATTTAATTTCCTTCTCCTGGTCTTCCATCAGATAGAAGCTTCAGAGAGCAGGAGTCCGATATCACATGCCCCTGCCTACGGCTCCAGGCAGCTATGGAGCTGCCCCAAATTAATTCCGGGATTCCAGTTGAGCCTCAAAGCAATTTTTGAAAATGACCCAATAAAGCTCGAGATGCCATCAGCTGATGTCATCACACCTACTACGCGCAAAGCCCTGGATCGCCGCTTCCTGCCTCAGTCCCAGGCCAGCGCCAGAAAGCAGACCTGTCGTGGTGAACAGCAAACCTGTCAACAGGATGGGGGGAGGCATCCCACGGAAACAGATCGGCCCTTCTCAGAGCTGCGGGCACTCTTCCAGGGAGCGCCGGGCTCACAGCTGCAGCTGGAGACCCTCCAGACTGGTGCACACTCGCCCGATTGTGTCAGGAACCAGTGGAGAAACAGTATCTGCTCTGAGATGCACAAAGCTGCTGTCAGCCTCCCTCTCCAGGTGCTGGCCACAGGAGTCCTGGCAGGGACCTCTCAGGGACAGCCAAGAACTGTTCTGGACGCACCACTGCTGGGCATCGAGACCTTCCCACGGGTCTCCTGTCAGCCTTCACTTCAATAAATGAGCAAATGGAATCCAAGTAACTGTGATCATAGGTGGTGTCTCGAAAGGAACGTGTAACAGCAACCTATTTGAGTTCCATTTTCCGTGTGTGAGCCCAGTGTTCCATCCATCACCATCCTGGTGTCATCAGTAACAGGTGCCATCTGTCCTCTTCACAGACCCTGGTAGACCAGTAGAGCCAGAAGGCACATACCTTCTTTTTGGTTATTTATTTTTAGAGAGAGAGAGTACGCAAGCAGTGGCAAGGAGCAGAGAGAGAAAGAGAGAGCAAATCCTAAGCAGACACCACCCACACGAGCATGAGGCAAAGCTCAAACCCATGAGATCATGACCTGAGTTGGATGCTTAATCGACAGAACCACCCTGGTGTCCCCAGAAGGCACTTACTTACAGGGGTCGGGTACTGCTCCAATGGTCACAAACATTAACTCATTTAACCTGCACGAAACCTGGGCACCATCCCCATTTTAAAGATGAAGGAGCTGAGGCACAAGGAAGTTCAGTCATTTGCCCAAGGACCCAGTTAAGGAGCACAAGCTGTCTGACTCCTGAGTGCTTCCACACGCCGGGTCGCCCTCCCAGGATTCCAGTCACCCCTGCACATGTCACGTGAAACCATTCTGGTTTACTTGCTGATCCATCTCTTCAACCAGCTATGACCTGTTCTTCTCGTGGTCATCCGCTGTGCATTTGCTTGGCGTGCACCCAGTGGGACGGGCCTTTAGCGAATGTTGAATGGACAGATACCTGAAGAGATTTCTTGGGAACAAATCCATGCATCACTTTGAAAAAAACGAAAAACACACACTGGAAAGATACAACACTCAGTCAATATTAAATCTTTCTACTATTGACTGAACACATATTCTGTATCTGAAACTTTATGTATATTATCATATTTTAATATGCAAGACAGCCCAATGAAAGAATATTAGGCCTTATTTTACAGATGGGGAAGCTGGGACTCAGAGAAGTTAAATAACTTGCCCAAAGCTATTATCCAAGGATTCCCTAGGGTCAGAAGAAAATTTTCTAAGTCTATGAAATGGGACAGAATGGATTCCTTTCAGAGCATTCTATCAAAATATCTGCACCTTCTGCACATCTCTGTGCTACTTTACAAACTCTATATTTGTAGAAAACTGACAGTAATGCAAATAATTCTTGTCCACAGAAATGCAAATAAATTTCGGTCCTTGGAGAGATCATTGATTATTGCCCTGTGGACGCTGAACTGCCTTGCATCTAATTGTACATTCATTCCAGATGCCTGACCGCCTATATGTGTGTGTTCTCTGAATTCTTCACTGAATCTGCTTTTGCATTTTACTGGTTTCCTCATTAATTAATGAGCTAAATAAAATCCTTGGCATGTATTCATTATATATTTCCACGAGAGTCATAATTTTACCTTATTTCAGTTTTAGCACCAATTAGGATTCAAATCCAAGGCTGTTGGTTCTTTCCAATTAATTACACACACACACACACACACACACACACACAATCACTGGTCTTCATCGTTAACTTCTCTGTCAAAGGCAAACTGAGCTCTGTTAAAACATGAAAGCAATACAAATTTTAAATGGGTCTTTTTAAAATTGTAGTTTTCAATAGTGTCTAATCAGGACTGAATCAGTGACGTCTGCCTTGAATAATAAGGCAAGCCATCCATCAGTGACAGCCCTGGATTCCTACTATAGCACATGAATTCCAGTCCTTTTAGTTCCAAATATTTTCTGTGCTTGCTTTGCTCCACCAGATCCAAAGGGCATGAGCCACGTGTTTTCATGTGTTTCCCCCCCCAAACTACACTGTGGCCCAGAGCACCATGGAGGCTAATCAGAGCTAACTACGACAGGTTGGATTGAACTGCATTGAACTGAGTTGACCTGAGCTTGGCCTCCTGTGTCTATCCATGAATACTTCTGCCTCCTCACAATGTCTCTTCTCAGAGAACGGTCTTCCAGAGACACTCTACTGAGCCTTTTCTATAAACACAAATGCAGCAGGATGCCTTCACCTTTGAGAAATTTTGTGGTCATCATTGCAAATCAGCTGCTCCCTAGAAAGTGACATGACACCTCTGTCTTCCAGAAAACTCGAGAAATTATTAGTGTCTGTATCTTATCTGGAAAAATCCCAGGCTTCTTCTTCTGTAAGGTGACGGGCAGTGTTTCACAGCAGGAAGAATGGCTGCTACAATCAGCAGTCCCAGTGCACCACACACACACACACACACACACACACACACACACACACACTAACAAGATAGCATGACTCAGTGGAACAAATTCTGGAGGGAGACAGCTCTCAAATCCTAGCTACACTAATCAATACTTTGAGATTAGGCGTTATCATCTGTGCTGGTTAATTTTATGCATCAGTTTGGCCAGGCTGTGGTGCCCAGATGCTTGGTCAAACACCAGTCCAGACATTGCTGTGAAGGTATTTTTAGATGGAATTAACATTTAAATCAGTAGACTTTATGGAGCGTGTGGGTGGCTCAGCTGGTTGAGCATTCAACTTCAGCTCAGGTCATGATCTTGCACTTCATGAGTTTGAGCCCCTCATCGGGCTCTGTGCTGACAGCTCAGAGCCTGGAGCCTGCTTCTGATTCTGTGTCTCTCTCACTCTCTGCCCCTCCCCCTCTTGTGCTCTGTCTCTGTCTCTCAAAAATGAATAAACATTAAAAAAAATTTTTATATCAATAGACTTTGAGTAAAGCAGATGCCCTTCCATCATGTGAGTGGTCTTTATCCAATCAATTGATGACCCGAAGAGAAAAGCCCCCGAGGTCCCCTGAGGAAGAAGGACTTCCACCTGCAGATTCTGTTGGACTAACAGCTTCAACATCGACTCTCCCCCCAGGTCTTCAGCCAGCCACGCTGGCTGCAAATTTCAGACGTGTAGTCCCCACAACTGTGGAAGCCGATTCCTTTGTCTCTCCTCCAACTCCAATAGAAAAAATTATCAAATGATGATCCAAGGGGTGGACTGTGCAGAACTGGGCTTTCCAGGATGCTGTGGAATAAGAAATTTACTTTCCCAGTCCCAGCAAGAGCCAGCCTTTCCTGGCTAGTGTCCTGCAGAGAAATGAAGAGCCAAGGAAACAATAATGTACCCCCTGCCCTCAGCTCTGTGTGACCACCTCACTTCCAGTAAGCATCTGCATCGTTGGCTGAATAAATAGAAAACTCAGTCCAACCATAGAATGAATATGAGGGGGTGTCAAATCTACAACTCACCTGAAATGTTGCACAACCAAAAATAGTAAGGTTGATTTATGGCAATTTGAGGTCTTTTGGGGACATTTTACCAACTCCAGAAAGGTTGGTTTGTGGGTATGCTGTTGGAAGGCATTTGAATGTTTCATGACGCCCGTAGGTCCTCAGGTGATGCCACGTTGTGATCAAATGCAGACCAGAACCAATAGAGTGGCCACTGTCACCAGACACAAGATGTGTTCACCAGACCTGAGTCAGCTGTGTGAGTGTGTCTATGTGTGTGGCTTCCTCCTGAGGGGACCTCACTCCCTGAGCCATGAAGCCACCCCCTCAACTTCTACTACTGCACCAAATGTATCGCCAGAGGTTTTGAAATGGGAAAGAACAGGATATTAATTAGATTAACTCCAGGGCCACATTTCCCTTCTGAAATTCACCCCCACTCTAGCCCATGTTGTAAAAAAAGTTGGTCCATTTTGTCTAATACAGTCCTGGAGAGATTATACAGTAAGCCGAAATATCCACTGAGGCGTGTACACACACACACACACACACACACACACACACACACACACACACACGGAACAGCTCTCCAACTGGTCCTAATTGTTAACTTGCTTATAATTAACTATATTAGAATTAAAATTTTTTAATTTAAAATTTAAAAAAAAACAAAATTTTTCATTCTGTTCAGTGTTCTAGGGAGAGGTTCCTGATGGAATGGACTTCCGATGGCTTTGTCCTGAAGCTGCCGCTTACCAAACTCCTTCCGGTGGAAGGGATGCGATTCATTTCACACCTGCAAAGGGACAGAAATCCAATGCCATCTCTCATATGTCCCATTTTCCCAAAGACCCACTAAGAACCACAGGACCATCTTCCTGCCAGCCCCACACTCACAGAAGTTACAAACCTAGCAAATTCCAAGCCCTCGAGGACCCCTGTCGAGGTCAGAGCTCAGCCAAACACCAGAACAGACACTGTCTGAATTGCTGGGAGAAGGAAAATAAACGGGAAATATAGGGAAAGGTTACGTATCCTTGGTTTTGGCCTCACCAGAACACCAGCGCGTCTAGCCTGTTGTTTGACATGTTTTATTTTTTCTATAAACACAAATGCAGCAGGACGCCTTCACCTCTGAGGCGTTTTGTGGTGATAGTTGCAAATTGACTGCTCCCTCGAAAGTGACATTAGAGACACCTCTGTCTTCCTGAAAACGTGAGAAATCTGCAGTGTCCCGTATCTTATTAGAGGCTCTCTTCTGCCTCTTAAGACCTCTTGGTCTCTGTTTTCCCTGATGTTTCTGGCGCCCTGACACTGAACCAAGTATCGGATCTGTCTCCCCTCCCTCCTGCTAACGGCATGCCACATTTATTTTTAGCTTTGTGTTTCCTGATAATTCCATTTGGGTTTTTTTTTCTTTTCCCTCTGCATTACCCAAGAAGATGGACTATCCCTCAGAAAGCAATTCCTTCCCCTGGGTCACACAGGTCTTTATCTTTTTATAGATAAAACCCACCATTATGCTGCTGCGGTTGAACCCGCAGTCTGGGTCTTTCAACTCTACAACCATCAAGAGTTTACGAGGCAAGCACTTCCGAGCCAAGCCGACCCCCCTGGAGGGCGGAGATTCAGAGCCTCAAATTTATTTGGTCTGGGGTGGGACTCAGGCATCAGTGAGGTTTTTTTTTTTAATGTTTACTTATTTTAGAGACAGAGCATGAGCAGAGGAGGGCCAGAGAGAGGGGGAGACACAGAATCTGAAGCAGGCTCCAGGCTCTGAGCTGTCAGCACAGAGCCTGACACGGGGCTCAAACCCACAAACTCCAAAATTATGACCTGAGCTGAATTTGGAGGTTTTGCCAGCTGGGCCACCCAGGCGCCCCTGGGCATCCGTGAATTTTTTTACAAACCCCTTTATATTAATTCTAATATACCACCAAAGTTAAGAATCCCTTCTAGGGAGATCTAGAAGGTTCTTTGTTCCTAATTCCCCTTACCAGCATCAGCTATAGCAATTTTCCAATGGGAGCACACAGCTGCTGCCTCTCCTCATGACCACTGAGGCTTGAGGCCCGCAGAGAGAGTCTGTTCAACTCTGCCTCTCCACAAGAATCTCCTCTTCGTGTAAAACTCACAAGATTTATTCTCAAAGATTCCTGGCCAAAATGCACCAAAAATGTACCAATTATCACCCCCCCCCCCATCCATCCCTCAACTATAATCTAGGTAAACACAGAGAGCTAACAGACACAGAAGCTGGGAAGGAAATCACAGAAGAAGCTAGAATAAAGGAGAGCAGGAATGGAGAGGGCACATCTGGACCAGAGGCCAACGGAGACCCCCTATTTCTCCTCAGGTGTGAAGATGCCAAGGCCACTCCAGCGGGCTTGGGCTGGGAAGTTGAGACGCATGAGGACAGAAGCCAGAGGCCCTACAGAGGCCTTCAGGGCTGTGCCCCACAGGGGCCTCTAAGAGGCTCCAACACTTCCTCAACCCAGGAGTGACACCTGTCCCGGCTCAGGGGGCCTCACTAAGTTGCTCCGCCCTTCCTTTCCTGTCACAAGGCATCACCACGGTGTGGGGGAAGGGTGCAAAGCAGCTTTGAGAGAGGAGCCATCTTGGAACCCCCCAGAATGGAACTTCTCTGGCAGGACCTGCGTCTGAATCTCTGCTGACCCCCATGTTGGGGACAACGAAGTTATGTCCAAACCGGACACCCTACCTGCTGTTTCCTGCCGCCATGTGGGCGTTCCTCAGGCCTCAACCACACGACGTGTCCCCAGCTGACTCTCTAGCTGCCTGGTCTGTGCCCTTGGCTGGTTCTGGGCACATGGGTCCTGTGATGGCTACTTGGGAGTGGTGCTTGATTTCCCCCCGGGGTCCCCTCCACTCCTGCTCCTTCGAACCATGGCACTGCCCGGGTTTGGGCCCTCGGCCTGGCCCATCTGAGCTGCACCCACGTGACGTCTCCCTGACGGACCGGCACTCACCCCCACTCACTTCCTGAGTGAGCATCCTCATTCTTTAGATGTCCTTCTTCTACTGGCCATGAGCCCCCCGGATCCTCTGATACCTGGCATCTTACCGGTCATAGAGTAGGTCTTCAGTGTGTTTTTTCCCTTCAAATGCCTTTAATTTTTTCCAAGTGCTAGCCCTCGGGTACAGGACACTCCTCAACCACAATGGGGATCACTTCAGACACTCACTCCAGACAGAACACAGCGTATGAATAACGGGCTCTCAAAACCGGCCACTAGACGGAACAAAAGGGATTGTCCTTGGAGGGATTGACGAGGGAGGAAGGCTTGTCCCTTAGAAAATACTAAAGAGGGGAGAACAGAAGGCAAGATCCTCATCTGTGCCTCTGGCCAGTTCTTCTCCCCTCCTCTTCCTCCTTCTTTCCCCTCTTCTTTTCCATTGTTCTTTTGTTCCCTTTAAAATATTTTCTTTTTATGTTTATTCATTTCGAGAGAGAGACAGAACACAAGCTGGGAAGAGGAGGAGACAGAGAGGGAGACACCGAATCTGAAACAGGCTCCAGACTCTGAGCTCTCAGCACAGAGACTGACACGGGGCTCGAACTCGGGGATGACGAGATCATGACCGGAGCTGAAATCAGACACTTAACCAACTGAGCCACCCAGGCGCCCCTTTTGTTCTCTTTTAAATCTATCCTGTCGGCATCCTTATCCTTATATAATTTTCATTCTACTTCTTTTCAAACCAAAATAATAGTCACATCGATCTAAAAGTCAACAAGTATCAACAAGACACAACAAAATCTAACCTTGCCTGCCCCCCAGCCCTGCCACATGCCCAACCTTCTCCTCAGAGACGGCTGTTTATTCTAGCCTTTGCTTATAGATTTCTTTTTTAAATTAATGTTTATTTATTATTTTTGAGAGAGAGAGAGTGTGAGTGGGAGAGGGGCAGAGAGAGAAGGAGACAGAATCCGAAATAGGCTCCAGGCTCTGAGCTGTCAGCACAGAGCCTGATGCGGGGCTCAAACTCACACACCGTGACATCATGACCTGAGCCAAAGTTGGACGCTTAACTGACTGAGCCCCCCAGGTGCCCCCATATAGGTTTCTAAATGACATGAATGTGCTGCTGTATGTTGGTTAATCAAATGTAGACACTACGTACTGACTTCCAGGAGATTTTTATCATCCATGTGCCTCTTTTCCCATCCCCCAAACTCCTAATCACACATTTTTAATTTCCGTAACTTTTGACTTCTGGGACTGATAGTGGCTCCATTGTTTTAATTGCGTGTCATCTTTTCAAAGAATTACTAACCCCTTCCCCCCGCCAAATAGTACGAGAGAAGAAAGCTTCCCAGAAGCATTTGGCATGTTGTCAGTGTCAAATGTATATCTCCTTTTCACCCTCTTTTTAAAAACAGGGGCAAAAAATACCCCGTACAACTCATGCTGAAGCACACCGACCCTCACCGTCACCAGCCCCCTCCCTGAGGCTGCTTGGCCACCATGTCCCCCTCCCACGAGAATCTTCCTTCCCCTGCTCCCCCCCCCCACCCCGGACCGGGTACGCAGGCCAAGGTGCTGTCACCAGAAGCCTCTGAGTCTCCGAGGTTATCGCCATGGAAACACAGTTCTCACCCCACAACGTCCATTTCCGTTTGGGGCATCCTAGCTGCCACATAGTGGCTCAGGGACCCAGGTTCCTTTGCTCCGGCAGCTCTGCCCACAGACCTTTGCTTCCAGTTGACTGAGAGAGACAGGACTGTAAAAAGGGCGCATCTATATATTAACTGCGTTGGCCCAGAGACAATCATCTCCCCATTGCCAAGATGTAGTGTGGCATGACCCCCACCTACATGTGGGGCCGGGGGCCTGGGGAGCTTAGTCCCTGGGAGGGAGTCGCTTTTCCACGACAGCTCCGCAGGCAAGCTGGCCCTGTAGAGGGCAGCTGGCCACCTCTGCCACACTCCTAAGGCTCAGGGTCCCCAAACTCCCTGTCCCTGCCCCATTTTCAGGGGAGGCCCCAAACCAAGTAACATTTCCACCAGGATATCACACACCAACAATTCAGCAAGCACGTGACTGTTATCTTCCTTCGCGCTGTCACACATCAGAGGCAGACAAAGAGCAGAACACAACTCCTTTCGCCTGTGCCCCGAACACTATTGCATCAGCTCACCCATCCGCTGACGGGTCTCATCAGTCGGTTTCGGGTACTCTGAGAAATCTGCCCGCTCAGCCGGGAGAGCGTGTTCATTTCGAATGTTCCGCCTCCCCACCCAAGCATCACGGGTCCTCGATGGTAATTCTGAGTTGAAAGGCCAAGCTCTGTTCGGCGACGGGAACAGGGTCTGGTTTGCTTTTGTTTCTGGCCAACACAGGAGGTGCTTACCCCCATCTTATGAAAAGTGTTAGCCTTTTTTTTAAGCAAATGCAAATGCACTGTGGCACACACAGTGGCTCAACCCAGAGTGACGGAGTGACGTGTGAAAGCTGCCCGAAGCCTCTCTACGGACCGTTCCCTGCTTTGTCCTCCAGTTACCAGCAGCTTAGCCGGAAGGGACAGTGGAGCTTCTGTTGCGTGGAGAGTCCCCAAGGTTGGCTCGTGTGATGCACACCGTGGGACGCCCACCCTGATCTTTGCACACGTCACCCCCGTCATTCCAGCGGCCACCCTGACGACCCCCAGTCTTGGGGGTCGGACGGTGGGATGGAGCCTGGTAACACTCGAAATTATGTTGAAAGTGGAGGAGACCTGAGTTCCAGCTCTGCCTCTTACGAGTCAGAGGACCGTCAACCACCACTCTGAACTTCAGTTTTCTCCACAGTAAAATGGAGTGTGTGATGGTAAAAAGTGGTCTGAAACAGCAATGATTAATAGAACTCAGAGTTGTACCGAGTCTTCAGGAGCTAAAGCACACACCCCACTATTTGATGCCATTATCTGCTTCATGGCAACTTCGTGGGACCGGCAGGAAAGATGACGACCCCCCGCTTCACAGATGAGAAAAGTGACACCCAGGCAGGACCTGGTGGCCGTGAGGAGAGACTGCAGACAGGAGACTGTCCAGGTGGTCTCAAATCAACCCTTCTGGGAAGGTACAAGGTGCCAGGCACTGCACCAGGCGCTTCACAAAGAGATAGAAGAGCAGGTCCTTATATGGGGCTCCGGGTTGACCAAGGATGACACAGGGCCATTGGACAGTCCCCATCCCCTGGCCCGGCCAGGTCTAGCCCTGCAAGGTTGGGGGGTCTGAATGAGGTGCCCTTCCACAGCCCTTCAGAGAGCTACGTGTGGGCCAGTTTGGGAGAGTCTGGGGAAGGTGAAGCCAGGCTCAGGAGGTGCTTGAGACGCAGCAAGGAGAGGAGGCCAGTCGGTCACTAGAGACAAAGTTCGGTCCTGCGTAAACTGGGTGCACTAGTGTAAGTGTAGCCCACGGGCAGGCCAGTGGGGAGCCCTTTCAGGGCTCACTTCACTAAACATATGAACCAGCATCTCAGCCATTAATAAGCAAACTGCCAGGGCGCCTGGGTGGCTCAGTCGGTTAAGCAGCCGACTTCGGCTCAGGTCATGATCTCACGGTTTGTGGGTTCGAGCCCTGCATTGGGCTCTGTGCTGACAGCTCAGAGTCTGGAGCCTGCTTCGGATTCTGTGTCTCCCTCTCTCTCTGCCTCTTCCCCACACATGCTCTGTTTCTGTCTCAATTAAAATAAATAAATAAATAAATAAATAAATAAATAAATAAATAAATAAAAATAAGCAGACTGCCTCCAAACAGCCATGCTTTATTCACCTGCCTGGAGGAAACACTCCCACGGACACGTAGGACATGCTGTGTGCCCTTTTCCTAACTCCTGTCTTCATCCATTGCCCACTGATGGCCCCAAACTACGCCTTGGGTCTGGATTTCCATTTTATACATTAGCTGAGGACCGGACTCTGTCATAAGATGATGCAGATCACCGCATTGTCCTCTCCCAATCCTCCATGGTGATGTCAAGGGCACCTCAGGAAGCCCCAGGTCTGGAGCTTTCTCTTCGGCTGGGTGTTGCAGGGGTGGGGTGGGGTTACAGCTCAGGTGGGAAAGATGAGACCCAAGGTCCCACTTATCTCAAAGTGTTGGGTGAGATCCCTCCCCCCCCACCTTTTCTCCGGGTGCTGAGTGGATCAGAACAGACCTTGGGCATTGGGGTGTGGGGGGAGCTGGGTCCCCAGCTGCAGCTCCTGCAAGAGGAGGGGACTGGAGAAGTGCCAGGCCAGCATGCCCAGTCCCGAGAAAAAGCCCAGGGTCCCCCTAACTTGTTCACAGGCTCTCACCTGACCATCTCAACTTGCTCCCAAAGCAATCAAAACCATATATCCAAGTTTCAAAATAGCCTTGGCATTCTAGAAGGAGAATCGGCCCCCCTCTGAAGGGTGCAGGTGTACATCTAGACCACAGGAGGCTCCGCATTGTGAGAGTGACCACACAAGAGCAGGTCTGGAAGCAGTCGCCCCAGGGTCTCTGCTCAGCGCCCCTTTCCCCTCCCCACGAAGGGGCAGCTCTGGTTGGCAGGATCCCTGAGCCTCTGTCCACATGCCCAGAGCACAGGCCAGCCATGCTCCCAGGCAGGAAGCAGGCTCCCTCCCTTCCCAAGGTGCTCAGGCCCCTGTGGCTGCTATTACACCAGGTTAGACTCCTTGGGAAGCCCCCCACCTCCATGGAGCCAGAAAGCGGGGCCGTTCTCCATGGTTGGGGGTGAAAGAGATACTTAAAAGCCTCAATTTAGCTTCAGACAATTTCAGAACCTTCTATCACTTCGGACAGTAAAGCTGACCCACAGAGGCTCGTGTGAGTCAGTGTGTGCTCCATCAGTCAGAACCTCGGAGGAGAGTGAGGAGCACCCCACCCCCGGTCCCCAAGTGCGCTGATGCTTTAAGGACACAAAACGATGGCAGCGATGTCCACACGAGCTCTTACGACACTTCAGAGAGAGAAAAACTAGGACTGTGGCGTCTGGGTGGTGCAGTTCGCAGCTGAATAAGAGAGTCCAAGTCGGGGACATTTGTCCTGGGAGAGGATTTACTGAAGCCCCGTCCCCCATGCTCAATGCAAGACTCTGTAACAGTCCACTGGCAGCCAGCATAGACAGAAATATGTGATAAGAGCTTCCCAACTGCTGTCCTTTCTGGAAGTCAATGTCAACGACGATTCGAATGGTGGTCTACCAGGCTCAACAGTCAAAAGAATCACATTGACCAATGAAATATTAAAAAAACACAAATACCTCTATTATAAACCCGAATCCGACATCATTCCACTAGGTTCAATTTTCCATGATATAACATTCATGTTAATCCGAGTTGTGTTACTGCTATGTTTTTAGCTGCACTCCCTTATAAACACATTTTTGGTGTTATTATTGCATTGGGCTATGGCTTTATGTCTGTGCCTATTTACATCAACTTTTATGAAAATAACACAGTTTGCTGCAACATGTTGAAGATGACCAGATTATCTGGAGCGGCGGGGGGCGGGGGGGGGGAGGGGGGGAGGGCTGCCTGGGGGTCAGTCCACTTAGCACCCCGTCGAATCCCTAAGAAATGCATCTATTCAGATACCATAAACTGAGTTCTGTGCAAAATCAGACGAGGCCAATGTTAGCGTCGTAGACATGACCTCTACCATCATCATCATCCCCCGTGCACTGCGTGAACTCAAGAACACAAACTTTTGTCCAGAACGAAGTCTCTCTCAATAAATCAGAGGCGAACCACCTCACTGAGTCAGCAAGCGCTGTTTATTTTTAGGCTATCCCTGAACTATGAATCAAGAAGACAAAGAACAAAAACAAAACTCTCAGGCTGCTCTGGAAGGAAACATACGAAGTTCCCAAAGTGAACGTGTGACTTGCCAGCCACATAAACCACGTCTTCGGGGCTTGGCTCTGTCATCCGTCTCGGAAAAGGATGTTTTTACAATCAGAGCAGAACTATGACTGGCCCTCCTCCATTTACATTTCTTTGTTGCAAAATGAATGTAACGTGTTCAGATTCCAGCGGCAGAGAAAGCGGCAGAAGTGGTGGTTACTTTCCAAAGTGAAACTTAAAACCACAATCTCCGGGGCACAAAAGGCGGAGTGAGTCACAGGAAGAAGCCACTTGCTTGCAAAACTCATTAAAGGCAATGCAGGGCTGAATGGACTTCCTGCACCAGTGAAAAGAGGGTTGGCATCAGGACAGCCTCTCCAGGCTCCCACAGTTAGCGGGGAGGAAGGGAGCCATCAGAAATCTGGGCACAGCCCTGGGCTGCTGCTCACCCAGGAGTCCCCCGCCGGCCGCGACCACCCCGCAGAGATGCCAGGGAAGGTGTCTGGGGCCTGCGGCTGTGCCTCAGAGGGTTACCGCAACGCCCTGTGACTCAGTGGAGCCCTGTATTGGGTTTCCAGGGCCTCTCCCCTGCAGGTGGCCCTTTCTGTCACTCCGTCACTCTGGCCAGGCCAGGTTGGTGCAGTACAGAAGCCGCCCCCTGGGAAGGGATCTGGGCCTCAGCTGTGTCCTCTGGAAATGAGCATGCATCAGAATCCTGGGGCCAACTTACCAGCCCCGGATGTGGGACCCAGGCCCCCAGTGTGGTTCAGTGGGTCTAAGGTAGGGCCCAAGAACTTGCACTTCTAACAGGCCTCCAAGTGCCGGAGCTGCGGGCTTTAAGAACCACAGCCCTACGTGGTTCTCAGACCTGAACAACAATCAGCCCCAAACTGCTCCCTCCCAGGAGCTGGTTAGTGATGTCTGACTTTGGAACGTGCCAATCGGAGGCACCTGGGTGCCCAAACATTCCCCGTAGGGCATCCCTCCCCCTCCCCACGAGCGCCAACACACCTGGCTGCTCTCCCAGACCAGCGGCCCGGGCCTTTGTCAAACCAACCGGGACCATGTTTCGAAAGGCTGTGCCTCCAAACCAAACCTGATCGTGCCCCCAGGTGGCCATATAGGGCCTGCTGACTTCGGGCGACCCATCTATCAAGTCACGTTCAGGTTTCCCGTGGACACCAAGCCTTCCCGCCAGAGCACGGATGCCTCACACCGATGTGGGTTGTAGCAGGAGTGTGAAATGGGGTCCAAAGCAGGACGGAGATGCTAATGGTGTCGCAAGCACTTCTGTTCAGGGCAGAGACGGGGTGCCCTCCGCCAGGCCCACGGAGACAGGGGGTTCTGCTCCCGCTCAGCGCCCCCCTCCCCACCCCTCAGTCTGAACACAAAGTACTGACGCCCAAAGGGAGGAAGAGGAGGCAGTGCTCGGTGACAGGACGACGCAGCCGGTTGGAAAGAAGGACGCTCCGGCTCCCACGAGGAAACTCCGATTCCAGTGGTTTTTCATTTTGATGAGGCCTGTTTGCCTCTTCCCCAGGACTTCTCCTGTCCCAGGGATGCACCCAGACCTTTTGTAAGAAACGGGCACTTCCCTCCTGCAAAGGGCGGAGGGGCCTGGTCGGGTGTGTCTCTTCCAAAGACCAAGACACGAAGTATTTTAAATCTTCCAGGTGATTACAGCTGAGACCCTGCGAAAAGCCAAGCTGCAGAACTAGTTCCTCCCGCAGGGTTGTGAGAGCCGGCGCTCCACAGAAGGACAACAGCATAGCCTAGTGGTGTCACTGAGGGAGGAGTGGCCGGGGCAGGAGCAGGTGGGGGACCTCGGGGCCCAAAGACTCCAGTTCATGCTAATTTTTATTCTACAAGATAAAAGGGCCTCTAAAGTCTGAAATCAGAATTGGAATCAATCGGTGATGTTCAAGTGCACGAGAGGGCTTGTTTTGTTTTTAAGGGACACAAGAATTAACCCTAAGACGCCCGGATGGCCTGCTTGGCTCTGGCTTCACAAGCAGCTCAGCCTGGGGCCCCGTGTAACCATCTTTTACACTCTTAGGGACCAAGAGTCCTCAATATTTATCCCAAAACACTCAGGCAAATCACACAGAGAAATCAGCGGGATGTCTCGGCATGCCACCGATACACAAAATCCTATGGGAAATACAGTGCGTTTCAAGGGATCTGGGGGAACTAGTCAAGGGCTCGGACTGGTTCATGCAAAATGAAACACGAAGCAGGGATCTCACAGAGGAGAGTCCAAACTGAGGACGGTGAATGCGGGCAAGGGAAGCCGTATGGTGCACACATTTATGTTCTGTATATAATAGTGTTTTGTTTTCTCAAAACCCTTTCTGGTGGGGAGAGACTGGCTAGCCACTTTTTTTTTTAACATTTTTTTTTTTGAGAGACAGAGACTGATCATGAGCAGGGGAGGCGCAGAGAGAGAGGGACACACAGAATCGGAAGCAGGCTCCAGGCTGAGCTGCCAGCACAGAGCCCAACGCGGGGCTCGAACCCACAAACTGCGAGATCATGACCTGAGCTGAAGTCGGATGCTTAACCGACTGAGCCACCCAGGGGCCTCTGGCTAGCCACTTTCTAGAGGTAGCAAGGGGCCCAGGTGGAGCACGCCTGTAACACGCAAACTGACGCATGCAGAGCCCCGCCTCCTCTCGCCTGGTGCAAGCACCCAAAAGGCAAAGCTCTTCTCCCTCACGTCTCCCAGGGCTAGGACCCGACACAGCCAGGGTCCACACCCTACAGCTCAGGGGCCGCTAAAATTATTCAACCCACCCAGTCCTAAGCACGCACCCTGCCCCGCTCCGCCCAGCCTTGGGAACTGCCAGGGAAGGCTCTGGCCGAGGCTCTCCCCGACTCTGCCACTTCCCCCCCAGACCACCCTGCGGCTTCCCCACGTGGCACTTCCCATTTCAAGGACCCGGAAATAATACACTTCATTTTCCTGGGCCCTGCCTGGGTCTCCTCTTGGGGCTGCACCTGACAGTCTCTTTCAAGAGCACAGACTAGAATCCGCCTACTGCCAGGGTAGGAGGAGCGCCGGCCTCGGCCCCCTCCCGTCTACCCTCAACCCCTTCCTCCCACCCTCCCTCCGAAGGGCACATGGAGGGTCAGGATTGCACCAAAGGCATTAGAAAAGACTGGCTTTTATTCAAAATATTGAACAGTTCATCGCCTTACGGATTCTTTGAGTAGAGAATAAAATATGCTTGATATCACACACTAGAAAGTCAGCAATAACTTACCAAAAAACTCTTTAAAATCCACACGCCTGATTTTCAGAGAAGTCTCTCACCCACCCCACTTATTACATTTTCTAGCTTCACATCCGGCACAACACAACGGGGCCTGATAGTGATTTGATCATGACCAGTATATACAAATACAGACCAAGTGTTGTAAACAAAATATATTTAATTCTTTTTTAATGTTTCATTTATTTTTGAGAGAGAGAACAGCCTGAGCAGGGGAGGGTCAGAGAGGAAGGGAGACACAGACAGAATCTGAAGCAGGCTCCAGGCTCTGAGCTGTCAGCTCACAAACTGTGAGATCATGACCTGGGCTGAAGCCAGACACTCAACCGACCTAGCCACCCAGGAGCCCCAATAAAATATATTTAAAGTGGGGACCTAAGCCTGAAATCGAAAGCGGAGTTCCCTCTGAAGGTGCGATCACGTCTCCATGTATTATGTATGGAGTTTTCTACACACCAGGCAGATATGTCCCCGTATCACACAGGACGCTCATCTGATGCCGTCACTGGGGAGGGGATTCATTTCCACAGGCAACCCTGCAATGTGTGGTCCAAATGCAGGACTCTAGCCGCGCGACCACAGGGTTGCAGTGTGACATGAGACTGCGGATTAGAGGACTCACCCACGCCGAGGGCAGCCATACACAAATCCCGTTTTCCGAAGCCACTGGGCAGGTGTGAACATTGCAGCCTCTCCCGGGGTCCCGCACCTCTGGCCTGTGAGCTCCTAGAAGGCATGCTGTTTGGGAGTGTGGTGGGGTGGACGTGTAAGGTGCATCAAAATCAGGAATGCAGAGCTGCATGAGTGACTGCACTGGGATGACGTGGGACACACGCCCTCAAGGCCCAAGCCCTCCCAGCGCAAGGGACGACCTCCATCAGCCTCCACAGGCCCGGGAGTTCACAAGCCTTCAAGTTCACCCCGAGACACCCTCAGGACGGAATTCACGTTGGCTTTGGAAGGTCACTAACGAAACAAGCCTAGAGCAGTTAGGACAGAACTATTTTTAATTATTTTTAGCGCCTCCCAAAGAAAATCTGGACCTGCACGGTCACGTTCCTACGCAAACCTGGGATGGACCACATGCACGTCTGTCTGTCTGTGCGGCCCGCGGACGGTTACGGGCAGTCCTTGCTAACGGGCGCCCATCCATCACGACGGAGGCCACACCTCTGGATTTTCTTTCACAGAAAGAGTAAACTGTCTTTCAAAAGCTTGCCTTTTCTGCCTCCAGGGACTCTAAGAATGTGATTTACACAGGAAAGCACTTCAATCGCTGGAGTAGAAACACTCTTTAAAAAAAAATAAGACTTCACAAGGTAAAGCAAAATCTTTTACCAAAATAATTCTTTCACTTTTCAAACTGTTCTCTCCACGAGCCAATTTCACAAACAAGTAAAGGAATTGTCTTGTTGGCTTAAAGATTGTCACTCGAATCATTACTTCTCCCCTCGCCCTTAATTCGAGTGGGAAGAGGGAAGGAAAACATAAGCATTACTCAGAAATGCCAAAATTAGGTCAGTGTTGTGAGATATACAGAATAAGGCTCTTTGGATGGATGGTCTGACATCTATTATCTTTTTAATGTAGTAACGACAGTTATGATAGAAAGAATATGGCTAAAATGCTCATGACAACAGCCCAATCGAAATAAAGTAATAAATAATAGTACCTACAAAGAACATGACTTCTTTAAACTATTTTTGTAAAACCGCCTAGGGTCATCTGAGAGCTCCCGACAGGACCGGACGAGTCACTTGGCAGGAGCTCGGTTCCAGGCCGCGTTTACCACGCTGCTGGATTCGAAGCGCCCCCCTCGGACCGTCTCCTGCGGCCTGAACTCAAGGCGCTGTGAAGGTGCAGAGAGCGGGGCAAAGCACATTCTAAGCGAAAAGTCCGCGGCGGATGCATTAAGGCCTACCTCTTCCAGCCTCGGCCCCGGAACTGGGGGCGGGGTGGGGGTGGGGCGGGAGATACACCAGTGACCTGCATCGTCTCCAACCCAAGGAATCACAGAACTCACTCGGACTTGGCGGCTAACAATCAGACCCGTCAGCAAATACTGCAGGGGAGCCGCCGCGGGCCAAGCCAGCGAGGTGAAGGCGGATACCCCGCAGAGTCAGGTCCCGGGACCCCCAGCCCCCCGCCCCGTCCCCTGCGAGCGGCAGCGCGCACCGGGCAAATGGAGATGCGCCCCTGTTCTACCAAAGTCCTGCGGATCCGGCGTCCCTCAGCCGAGCGGTGAGCGGCGGGGACCCCCCTCCCTCCCAGCCACCTGTACTTAGTTTTCGGCGGCCACACAGCACATGAGCCCATAAGCAGCTATGGGAGCGGACGGGCCGGGCAGCGCTGCCTCTGGCTTTAAGCCACGAGACCGGGGCACGCCTTCCACGCTGTCCCGCACCTGACTCCCTGCCTATAAAGTGCACCCTTCACTCAGAAACGCCACCCCCCAGGGCTCGGGGATGGGAGAGAAATGTCCTTCGGCTTTCTCTGCTCTGAAGCAAATGACTGCATCAGGCTCCTGGGCTCCTGCTACACGGATCCCAAAACATCCTTTAATGAAGTCGCCCGGTCTTCACGTGACGTCAGCAGGCCACTCGGGACATTTTATGGGGAGGCAGAATGAACATCCTGGTTTTCAAAAGGTGGCAGCGGCTCCCTCCAAAAGGTGAAATTACTGAAAGTATCTGAGCAGGGGAAGTCCGAAGAATGGCTTCTTTTCAGCAACGGGAAAACGTGGTCAACCACTTCGCAGAGTCGCACGTACCTGGAGGGAGAGCGGACAACGTCACTGCCCCTGAGGGACACCCGCCAGGCGCCCCGCGCAGACCTGGAAGTCAGGAGAAATCCACCACCCCGGGACACACGCCTGCGGACTCAGTGGCAGGCGTTCTAGAACAATTCCTCACCAAGTAACAGGAAATCAACAAGTATGGCACATAGGCGTCCAGAAGGCCCATCTCCGGAGCATCAAACAGAGGCTGCTTCACTGTGCAAGGGAAGGTTAAGGGGACACAGACTTGACCTTCAGCTCTGCCACGGACCAGCCGAGTGACCTTAGGCAAATGACTCATCCTTCTAAGCCACAACTTCCCTAACCATAAAGGAAAGGAAAAGAAAACTGCTCCTGTGCTCACAGGAGAACTAAATAACATATGCGACAATAGAATAATGCATATTCAGCGCTTACTGAATTATTCAACACTACTAACGTTAGGGAATAATCAGCCCTCGATAATTACTCGCCTTCGGGGAAAAGCCTCAGCTAACACGAGGGACCAGAGACCTGGGATCTCCTCCCAACTTATTTGCTGTGTAACTTTAGGCAAGTGTCTTGCCCTATCTGGGCCTCAGACCCTTCATCTTTTCATACGACGGAGTTGGGGCTAGATCGGTGTTTCTCAACACTCCCTACAATCGTCTCCCACACGATTTGAGTGTTATTCTCCAGAAGATGCTGTGTGTTAGTCTCTGTGGCCTAGACTATAAAAAGGAAGTCGCTACGTTGAATATGCATTTTCAGACCTCTGGGCGCCTCCAACCAGAAACTCTGACAGGCCCAGACCTCTCCGTGCATCCCCAGTGTCCTCCCCCACAGTCACACTGGGTCCCTCTCCGGTTCCAATTTTCTAATAACCAAAATGGGCTTTTGAAACAAACTCCAGGAATGAGCATGTTCTGAGGCAGCAAATAACTTATTCCATAAGAACGCGAGCGTGTATTTAATAAAGGACCCCCAAAGGGCTTACGAGGAACCTCGGGCTTGCACAGAATGGGGAAAATCTCCCCTCATGAGCAAGCATTATGCCTTTCCTGGGACTGAAACAGATTTTTAAAACACCTCCCGGCTCTAAGACCCACTGGAGCCCTGTGGCTGTGGGAGGTGCCCACCCCCACCCCACCCCCCATCCACGCCACAGGAGCAGCCCCAGAGCCAGACCGTTGAGTGCTCTGGGGACAGGCACCTACAGAGCAGCAGGGCCCCGCTGGAAGGTGGTTCCGAGATTTCTCAGGGACAGTGTCGCAGGATCCAAGGTGACAGTCCCAAGTTCAGTGCCAGAGACAGGAGAAAGGCCCGCCCCCACAAGAAGGGCCTCGGACCCCGCCCAGCGTGGGATGATGGACGTGGCCCCTCCCGCGCAGCTGTCCACCCTGGGCCAAGAGTCCCCGCGAATGTGATGACCTCACTGGCCTCCGAGGTGAACCCTCAGGGGGGCTGGGACCCCTCCTTCCACGCCCCTTGTGATGGGACCTGCCATGTGCAGTGTCTCATCAGCTCAAGTTCTTTCTGATCCTGAAAAGAGATCTCTTAGACCTTCTCCAGACCAGGAAACCCTTCCGTGTGGAGGGGGCCATGCCAGGGAACATGGGAGAGAGACACCAGTGGGTACCGTCGGAGCCACTTAGAGCGCAGCAGGCAGAGAGATCAGAGCACGATGGGCAGAGAGGCACTGCACGTGGGGGAGGGGTCATTGTTGTCCCCGCAGCCTGCAGCTGCCCCCGTTTGGGCTCCATTAAGCCTGAGCAGGTAGGAGGGTCCTCTCGGGAATAAAACTATGCTCTGGGAGGCACCTAAATCCCCCATCGACCTAAAACCGCTGGAGATGTCTGGAGAAGACCAATCCTCCAGATCCCTTCCCCTCTGAGGAGGGTCCCCAGGACCCCCGTGGGGTCACTCTGGCCCCCCGCTCTTTTCTAGGTCTGCACAGATGGTGCAGCTCTGAAACCAGCCGAGCAGGACGTCCGTGGGCCCAGTGTCGCCCGGGGGGCAAAGCTCCCCAGCACGTGGGCTGGGGAAACGCTTCCCACTCTGATGAGCTGGGAACCCAGGGCACCAACGTCCAGAGAGACCCTGCGGCCGGCCAGGACGCCTCGTTTCCAGCAGGAGCCCCAGTCAGCGCCCTGCCTCGGGGGACGGGGCTCCGGCCACATGGACGAGAAGCATTCTTACAATTCTGTCATCTCGGGCCAGTGTGTGAAAAGACCTAGAGCGTCTCGTCTGCACACGTGGCCTCGCCGGATATTTCGGGCTGGTTACATTTCCAGGTTGCCTGCGAGGCTTGTCCAAACCACTAGTTTGAAATGCGTTCAGTTCCACTCGGCGGCAGACCTTAACCGGGAAGTCTAGACCGCGGGGATCTGAGTTCACGCAGACTGTCCAAAAGTGAGGTTGTGGACAAAATACGAGGAGTTAACATAGACTTCCTCTGTAGGAACTGAAGATTAAAATATAAGAAACGGAGGATAAAGAGGCATCCTGCAAACCGTAAAACATCATTCCAAGGCTGAGACCGGCAACGTCACGGCCCAGGAGGCCCGCACGAGGGGCGCGGTACTCACGAGGAGATGTTGGTCTTCGCGTGCTCCTGGACAAGCTCTCCTCTGGGATTGACGGTGAATATTCGGTTCAGAGACACTCCTACTTGCTTATAGGAATACACATCCTGTATTTGGTGAAGGATAAATGAGAAAAAAAAAAAGAGTTCACTGTAAACACGAATACAGGATATTCCAGATCTGACGCAGCGTCATAAAACTCTCATGAACCCGAGCCATACTTCCAAGGCGTGTAGAGAAAGAATATGGCTGGATGGGAAGGTATTAAACCCGATTTCCCTCTGGGCCTCGGTCCGCGGCCCCTTGCAAGAACTGAGTCAATGGGTACGCAGCCTGCGCCATCCGCTGCGATTCTGACACCCCTTAAGGCTGTTTATTCTCTGACCCGTTTTCTCCGGCGTGAGTTTCCAAAGGGGAATTCTCGGGCAAATGTGGGTGGGACACATAAAATCCTTTACCATACGCAGCAGGGTTCTTACAGCCCACGATGCCAAGTTCACGGCTGTGTGAAGGCTTGGCTTTTTCTACCCTCTGCTAGAAAGGGGCCACGCCTACTCGATGTTCTTGTTTTACTAATTTAGCAAGTAATTGGGAATTTGACGTTTCTAGTCCGACACTTCAAACTTCAGATTGAAATCCACTAGCCAATCGTCAGAGAGAACGAGAGGCCATGAAATAACCACAGTCTCCTTACGACTATTTCTGGGAGGTGCCGGCGCCACGGGTCGCCCGCGCCCCCCTTTCAGATGACCGCTGTCGGAAATGACCGTGAATTTCAAGGGCTCGATTGCGCCCCTCTCCTACTTACAGCCGGGCGGTTTCCAAAAGCAGCATAAAAGGGTTCTGTGTTTGGAAAAAACAGATTTTTGATGTCTGTCAAACACTGGACTTTAAACTTCTCCGGCTTCTTTTCAATCACTTCTCTGTGAAAACAAATAAACAAATAATGGGTGCCCTTGAGCAAAGAGGCTTCCACGGCACCCGACTATTTTTCAATGTCGAAGATGCCGTGACACCAAGAACACTTTTCTTATCTTCAGAAGTCAGTGCGGCGGTCCCCGAAAAGCACAAGAGAGAAGGTGAAGAATCTGTTGCTTTCAAGTCTTCCCACAGAGAAAACGCTAAGGACAAGCGTGAGCCAACCTCACTCGTGAGACGTCAGTGCAAACGTCCCAAATAAGCACGGATGTGCGAAGTGTGCAGAAGTGTGTTCCAGGGACACAAGAGTAGTTCAGTCCCTTAAACCAGTAATGCAGTAAAACACGGTAGTAACAGATTAAAAGACGAGAACACACACCACGTCAATAGACACCGACAGGGCATCGGATACAATCTGATATCTACCCACGATGAAAAACATTAAACCGGGAATAGCGAAGAGGGCCCCAAACCCACGGCAAAGGCCCTGTTAACGGTGAAACACCAGGTGCCTTTATGGCCATTTTGCCTCAACAATGTGCTGTGGGTCCTTGTGGGCACGATGATGTAAGGGAAACACACAAGTTATCAGGATTGGGGAGGAGAGAAAAGAACCTATCACTATTCACATACAAATGCACACAAAAAAACATTACAAATGAGCGTACAAAAAAAATTAATGTACAAAACTCTTCCGGGGGAGAGGAGAGGGGCTGAACCGGCCCACCGATCTGGGGCGGGAGGTGGGCAGCGAGCGCCGTACCTGTGCAGGGCCGAGAAGAGACTGCTGGGGCTCAGCAGCAGGGGCCCCTGAGGCAGCACCGTGCCCCTCTCGTTGACCCAGTGCAAATAGCCCCTCGTCATGTCCGCCATCCCGATGGCCCGTGCAGAGCAGTAGAGAAACTTATATCCGTTTCTGCAAGAGAGACAAAAGCGTTCGGGTGTCACGGCATCACCTGATGGAACTGATCCATCTGTGCTTCTCTAAGAAAGGCGTCGCCCAAGCTCCCGCACCCAAGGCCACACCCTACACGACACTATTCTGCACGAGAAGGAAGCTGGAGGCATTCACTGTCCCCTACCAAGCACTCGGCCCTCACTTGGGCTAATCATCATGGAAACTCAGTTCGGTGGGGATTTTCCCTCCGCTTTACTGCTGGGACACTGAGGCTCTGTGCAAACTGGCCAGGATCCTGGCACCTGCGCTGCTCATCCTTGGGTCCTGGCTCTCTGGAAGGTCCGCCCAGCCACCGGGGCACAGGGACCCCCTGCAGGTGCACCCACCACGGAGACACATGCCATCAAATACCCCCCTCGGCTGGATGATTCCTGAAAGCACGGAAATACGTACCCGCCCTCTCTCATCTCATCCTAAACACGGCCACTGCCGCCAACCCCCCGAGTGTTCGTCTCCACACCAAACCCCATCTCCCGGCTCCCTGGGCTGTGACGCTCCTTCAAAGAGCTGTGTCTGCGCTGACCGCACTTGACCACCTGCGTCAACCCGCTCCAAGCGGACTTGTCCTCCTGCGTCGCTGCCCGCCACTGCCACCCCAGGTCCCGGCGATGCCGCAATTCTCGAACAGACTCCGCGGCAGCACCCAGCACACGTGACGGCCCCTCCCTCTGAAGCACCTCAGTCCCCCCCGTTTCTGGGACCTCCCTCCTGCCTCCGTCCCTGTCGGCTCCCAGCAGCAACCGGCCCCTGGGCCCCGCTTCCACCCAGACTGTAGGTGCACGAGTCCTGGGGTCCTCACTGCCTCCTCCCCAGGGAATCACACCCACTCTGCAACAGCCCTGAATGCCACAAAGAAACCAAAGCAGCATAGGCTCTCTGTGAGGCTGTGACGCAGTACAGATGTGTACAGTCTTTGTCCCCAGCTCCCAGCACAGACCCTTGGGCTTTCTGAGTGACCCACCATCTGTTATCCAACACAAGACCCTTCCTCCACACACACCTGAGTTTATGCTGATGAGGCGGCCCACAGTTGCCATGGGAACCAGCCATGCAATCAGAGGGCTGGAACTTCCAGCCCCCCCCCCCACCACATCCCCCCCAATACACACAAATTCTGGGAAAGGCAGAGGGACTGGAGATTGAATTCAATCACCAACAGTCAATGATTCAATCAATCATGCCCACACAGAACCCTAAGCAATGGGGTTAAGGGCTGGGAGAGGCAGGTGGGTGCATCCACATGCTGGGACACCCCTGCTTGTGGAGACGAGACCCTCCCAGTGCTCTTGGTGCCTCTGCAGACCCAAGTGTCTGCCTGAGTTCTGTGAGCCTTTATAGCGAATCATTAAGCCCGAGAATGGGTTGTGGGGACCCCTGATCTGCAGCCAAGTTGGGCAGAAGAGGGGGCAAACTGGGGAGCACCTATCTAAGTAGAAGCTGTCTTAGGACCGGCCCCCTGCCCTGTGCGGCCGCCCTACCGCTGGGCAGCGGTGTCACAAGTGAGCAGGGTCGTTGGGATGCCCAGCTGGCGTCTGTAGAGAATTTCAGATTTGCTTCGTGCGACAGCCCCACGCACTGGACACCAACCATGTTGGGAATGAAATACAGATCGTAGGACTATTCTCCGATGAAATACAACTTTACTGCTTTAGTAGGACCGCATCTCCCTTTTTTTTTAACCCTTGAAAGTTTAATGACCAAAATGAGATGTGCTGTTAATATAAAATACAGGCCATGTTTCAAAGGCTTCGTACAAAACCAGAAGATACATCCCATTCATGATTCTTATATTGACGTTAAATGGTAAGAGTTTCCATATATTGGACTCCGTAAAATACACTCAACATTTTTTAAACGCCATTTATACCTGGCTGTCTTCCAAATGTATACTTCCAGTCCAGAGGCCTGTCTCGAGCACCAGACCAATCCGTGGAAGCACAGACCATCCTGTTACTCATGACACACGATGTACCCCCAACGCAGCGTGCCCCCAAATGTCTGCGGGCGCTCCTGCCACGTCCTCACTGAGCAAGTAAGCGGCCTTCGCTGTGCCAGGTGTGAGGCCAGAACTCAGGGCCACCTAGGATGCTACTTCTCATGACCACTGCTCCCCAGCCCCACTGCCTCAGCGGGCCCCCTCAAGTCCACCCCAACAAGGACCCCCTCTTACCTCTAACCCGCGGCAGCCTGAACCTGCTCCCAGCCCCCCACGCCAAGTCTGCACACAGAAAGAAAACTGAAAACACACGCACATCACGCTTCAAACCCTCCAGATCCTCTCAGATACAATCCAAATTCTTTGCCATGACCTGCAAGGCCAGTGAGACCCGGTCCCCACCCGTCTCTCCAACCCCCTGCACCCCTCTCTTCCACCCCCAGACAGGTGCCCCTGCCAGTCTTCCGAGGCGCCACACTCATTCCTGTGCCGAGCACCTGCACATGCTGTTCCTTCTGCCTGGAACTCTGTTCCCCACACCACAGGCTCCCTCCCTCCCTCACCGCACCTAGGTCTCTGCTCAGACATCACCTCCTCAGAGGGCCCCTCCCTCGTCCCCCTACGTAAACACACGCTCCCCTACCCCCACTTCCTCCACGAAACCCTCACTCTGCTGTACTCTTCCCAGCAGCACTCAGCGCTAATACTACAGTATAGTTCCCAGTCTGGCGGTATCTCTGTTAATCCATCAGCGCTGAGGGCGGGGACTTGGTCTCATTCCTTGCTGTGACCCCAGTGCCAAAAACAGTGCCTGGCAAGTCACGGACACTCAGTAAATATCTGCTGAACAAGAGAACACGAACTACCCCCCGCTCCCTTTCTGTTCCATCCCGAACATTTCATGCTGGTGCATCTCTAGACGTGCTCATCAATAAATACGTCCTTTAAAACCAAGACACAGGAAAGTTTCCCCACGAAGCGAATCCAGAAATACCAGCTTGTCTGGAGGACAGGGACGCATCTAAAAATCAAGCAACCCTTTTCCTTAAACATCTTCGTATTTCAGCTCTCTAATTAATGCAGTCTTTAAAAAATACCCACTCTTTCTGTATATAGCTCTTCACATCAAAGTCCTAGAAGCGGCCACCTGCAGGGGTTGGAGATGCTAATTTTATTCAAAACCTGATTTTCAAATAACTGTCATGGTTTGATCAGGCCACTGCCTTGTTCCCACCATGCAAAGGTTCTGCTTCAAAGGCCATTACTAAACTTGGCTGGGAATGCAGCTCCAAGACATCCCCCGCTGGGGGTGGGGGGCGGGGGGGGGGCACAGAGCCTTCGTCCCCAGGAAAGCTGCCTGAAATACCAAGTGCTCCCATCAAATGCTCAGGGGGCACCAAGTCACCAGACCTTATCTCAAAGGGAGCCGCTGGGGGCGCGACCCCTCCCTCCTCACTCAGAGGAGCGGGACGCGCTGCTCCCATCCACACCTCGGGGGGGGCTCTGGGTGCACACGGGGCCAGCGCCTGGGGAGCCCTGCCCCGACTTGAGGGCTCCCCAGGGGGGGCGGGGGTGGAAGGACACAGCCGGCCCGAGGAGAGAGCGTGCGCAGAGGTACAACCACACGTGGTCCCACTCACCCTCGCAGACCCCAGGAACTGGCCAGGACTCGGGGAACACCAAAGCCGAAGGGGACAGGTGTCCCACAGCCCGGCTTCGCAATAACGGTTTCCCCATGTGTCTCCGCCTCTGTGTCTCTCTGAAAACACCTGGCCTGGGCAGACATTAAAATAGCTTGGAAAGATTACCTTTGGGGCTGGGTGCCAAGGTAGGCGTCTAGGCTGGAGTTTCTCCACCACGGGACGTCTCGGCCTGGATACATCACTGCTAGGGGGCAGGGCAGAGCCCCGACAGTGCCGCTCTGTTGGGACGTCGAGCAGCATCTCTGGCCTCCGCCAGCTAGGGGTCTGTGACACGCCCCCAGGCACGGCCCTCAGAAATGGGCTCCAGACCCTGCCATGGGTCCCTGAGGGCCAAAATCGCCCTTGGTCGAGACTCTTGTAGGACATAGGGACCTCCATAGCCCCGTCTGCAGGCCTAAAAGGAGGATCATCCCTTGCTCCCTTAAGGATGGAAGGCTCTAGGCCAAACTCAGACTTGTTCTCAGCCAGGCCTCCGAGCCTCCTGCCCACCATGCTCGCCCTGGCCTTGCTCTCAGCCCCACCTCCTCTTGCCCTGCCTCCCCCCGTGACGAGTGTGCGTCTCTCGAAACCCGGCTCCAGGGCCTCCTCGCCCCTCCAATCATAATTATTTCCCCCTCACTTGCCATCTGAGAAATCTGCATCTCCCTGCACGTCCCCTCCCTGCGTCCTTACAGGGTCTCTGTCACCTGCTCCTACGGGATCCCGAGCTCCCTGACGGAGAGGCACCAGCACAGACCCCGTGTGCAGGGGGTTCGCGATCAGAGTTGGCTAAGTCCTGGGGTTCTCGCGGAGATCGTGCTTGGAAAAGCTCGCCCAGCTGCCCCACACACGCACTTGCGACGGCAGCCCCACGACCTGCAGGCACGGCATTTCTGGGCTGGCAGTGACCTAAGGGACCGCCTGGCTGAATTTTCCCCTTTCAGAGATGAGGAAACCAAGGCTGGGAGTGAGGGACCAGGTCTAAGCGTCCAGGCTGAGCGAAGGGCGTCACCTTCAGATCCCAGCCGCCCCCCAACTCCCATCAGACCTTCCAACCTTACTGTCAGATAGTACTGCGTGCACTCCCCTAAGAAGACCCGAAGGGGAAGGAAAAACATCGGCTGTGGGCAGGAGAAAACAAAGAGCCTAATGCATCTGCGAGTGATGCTTTCCGTTCTCAGCACCCTCACTTCACAGACACGCTCCTCCCACCAGACAACTCATCCATCCACGAAAATACAGGAGCATTCGTTCGCGCTAAATCACACACACAGCGACTTCTGGCTCCGTCAGTATAAAAAAATATATGGATCAAGGAAGGTGGGAAATCAGAGCAATTATTGTCCAGATTTAGCCCCTAAAAGACCCAAGAGGTCAACGATCTAGAGATTTTAGCAAAGAGTCTTTTACTTTCCTTGTGCACGTTGGACGTAGGGGAAGAGACTCACATCTTCCATTTCTATTGGCTACGGTTACTTTTAATTGACAACCAACCCAGCTATTTTAGACAGAGGCCTCTCTAGGAACAAGGTAACACAGCTCCACAGATAATTTCTCACCGCTGACTGTATTCAACAAAGTAATCACATCTGGAGAAAAAGAAAATTGCCCTCATTTTCTGTTGTTTTCAGACAAGTGGCTATCTGCAAGACTGGCGTTTCCATTCGATACTGCAGTGCAGAAAGTTTAAGTGCTACCTAAATTCCAAAGAAGCAGAGTGAGGACAGTGTGATCCGTCCCCACATCCTGAAGTAGAGAGCACCACCTTCCTGGTGAACATGCCAAACACATCTCTGACCAGGCCTGCGGGTGATCACAGGAGGGCATCGAAGGAATGACCCGGACTCACGAGAAGAGGAAGCCTCCCCCCCACCCTTCCCGGTCCTCTGTCCCCACACCCTGGAGGAGGCGGCACGTGGGGTGCGGCCAGCATCGGGGTTCACGCTGACCAGCAGTCAGCTGCGGGAACGCCGCACCACGCCTGACCCATACCAGGACTCTGACAAGCCAGCCCGAGCCTCTGGGGGTCAGGACAGAGCTCAGGAAGCAGGTAAGAGGCACACGGGGTCGCCGACTCTGCCCAGAAAGGCATTGTGAGGACCACGGCGTCTGAGCTGGGCATGGCACGCAGGGAAGCGTGGAGACAAAACTCGGAGGTACAGGCAGGCCGGGCAGAGGCCACCCTTCGAGCGGAGGCGGAAGATGGGAAACCGAAGCACCGAGTGTGGGATGTGGCCTGGATTAGAGCCGGAAGGTCTGCAGAGACACTGGGAAACTGAGGACGCAGCAGAAGCCGGGGAAAGCCACATCGGGAGCCCCCCCAGAGGCACTCCGTGCAGACTCCCGAAGGCCACAGCCGAGCCCTGTGTGCAGATTGTTCCGGAAGCCTAACGGCCTGGGAGCCACTGAGGAGACACATCACACTCAGCGAACAAACAAACGTCAAGCCTGTCGCCTCAGCCCCAGCGAAAACACAGGAAGCATCCTGCACCCCTTCCAGACCGGCACCCACCCCCTCACTCGCCCCAACGCAGTCAGTCAACGGAAGACTCAGGTGCTCTCTGGTAAGCTACCCTACCTGACTTCCCCAAAAGATCTCTTTTCTGGGGGGGAAAATGTAACTAGGCCTTTTTTTTTTAATGTACAGTAAGGAAAGGAGATTTATGTTCCAAGCCCAAAATGATTGAGGCAGCGAGCGTCTCGGTATCCTGACTCGTGAGAGTCTCTTCCAACTAAAAATAGATGCAATTTTCAGCGTCATGCAAGTCAAGGCAGGCCCTCAGTGGATTCGTCCTTCGAGGTGAGAGGTGAGCCGCGGTGAGGCTGTGGGGAAGCGGGGGCCTGCACACGCACTGTCCGCAAGGCTGTGGCCTGGGCTTCCGTCGGCGGAGGGGCAATCTGGCTCCGCCCGGCAGATCTGCGAACGTGCTCCCCCTCCTACCAGGAATCCCACTCCTGGGAATCCACTCTCCATCGGCGCCCCCTCGGTGCGTGGGCCGCCCTTATTCCTGGGCATCGTGTGTCTGAGTGCTCGGTGCATCACTGTTGGCAACAGCGGAAAAACTGGAAACTGCCTCCTACGTGCATCAACAGAAGGCTAGTGAAATCCGGAACGGCTGCCCCAAATTACACGATGTGCGTAGCCATGGAGAGGGAGGCAGACCTCACAGGTAATGAAGCGGAACGGTATATCCTTTCTACTAAAAGGTGTAACCTGAGGACTAAATAATGCTCGCGCGTGCGGGGGCGCACGGAAGGCGTGAATGGATTTTAAGGGCAGCACGACAGAACCAAGCTGCTCACGGAGGCCCCACTTCTGGGGAGCTGATTAGCACGGTGTGAGAGCAGAAAGGAAGGAGACACAAGCTTTGTCCTCCCAAATGTCTCTACTTGTTCTGATTTCTCTTCATTTATTTTTTAAAGAACCATGTATTAGTTCTGTGACGTTTTGGAGTGAAATCTGGGGAAGTAAGGCCAAACCGATGAGCCCGGGCACCAAGAAATCCGAGTTCTCAATCCCAACCGGGGTCTGAGGGTTTGTCCACCCCGACCCCACTGCAGCATCAGGTCCAGGAGGCCAGAGATGGCGTCCACCTCGCACCTCCCACACCTGCCACAGAGCCGAGCATACAACAGGCACTCACTAAATGCTGGAAGAATGAATGAACGAGGGGCCAGAAAGTCTACTCCATTCAACGGTGCTCAGAGCACCAGCAGAGCTTTGAGTGCCCACCCCCACCCCCATCGTCACCTACCATGGGCCACAGGGGAGCAGATCAGGCTGGAATCAGGCCCCGTTTTCCAGCCTGACACCCCTCACTCTGTAATTCCTTGCCTTCCTCGACCATGGAAAGGTGGGGCCTAAGGCACCTTCCAGCTCTAAGAGGCTGGAGTACTGGGGCGCCTGGGGGGCTCAGTCAGTTAGGTGTCTGACTCTGATCATGATCAGGCCATGATCTCACGGTTTGTGGGTTCGAGCCCCGTGCTGGGCTCTGTGCTGACAGCTCAGAGCCTGGAGGAGCCTGCTTCGGATTCTGTGTCTCCCTCTCTCTCTGCCCCTCCCCTGCTCATGCTCTCTCTCTCTCAAAAATAAATAAACGTTAAAAAAATTTTTTTCTTAAGAGGCTGGAGATCAGAAAGCATTGAAGGAAGAGGTTTCACCAATGAGGGAGACCTTAGTCCACAGAAAGATGGAGAAAGTGACGAGCCTGTGTGGGGAGGGACAGACCCGACCGGCCCTGACCCTGAAGACAGACCAGACCAGACGCGAGGGCCGTGGGGCTGAGCAGACCAGAGCCAAAGGTGCTGTATGCGCAGCAGCTGGGGGCTGGGGGCAAATCCCCTCACCCTCCGAGTTCCTCTCTCAGTGAATGAATGATACCGATTCTTCAGTAACTCCTGGAAGCTAGTAATAGTGACGTCCCCTCCCCTGAGGTGACACTGCTCAGCAGGAACTGAATCTCGGTCCCTCCCCTAAAGCTAACACCCTCCTTCCGCCAACAATTTTCGACCCTCCTATCACTTCTTTTCTCATCCTGTGGTACCGAACTCACCCTTGGGAGTCGGGATTAGGACTCACAGTGTACTCGGAATCCTGCACCCGCCCCCACGGACCCCGCCTGCCTGAGCTGCACCCCTGCTTGCAGCCCCCTCACAGCCAGGGCCCGAGCGTGGGGTGCCGCGCACACGCCAGCAGGGTGCGAGAGACGGGTGGCGAGGGCCCGGGACTTACTGGCTCACTTTATGGTACAGCTTCGCAATGCCCTGGTGGGTCCAGTCCTTCCCAAGGGTGGGCAGGATGTGGCCAAGAGTGTCTGATCTAAACAGAGAAATGAGAAAAAGGAAATAAAAAAGGGCACGACAAATGGGAAAAGAGCCCACTCCAATCCACTGAACCAGAAATGCCTCGGAAGATGCACAAAGAAAATCGCGCCTTACTTTCCGGAGAGCAAAGCCCAAAACCAAAGGAACCAGATGAGGACGCCCACGGAGGGACGCGTTAATACACGAAAGGCCCCTCCCCTGAGCACGCATCAAGTCCATGACTCGCTGGGGCACCGGGGTGGCTCAGTCAGTTGAGCGCCCAACTGCAGCTCAGGTCATGATCTCAGGGTTCATGGGTTCGAGCCCTGCGTCAGGCTCTGTGCTAAGAGCTTGGAGCCTGGAGCCTGTCTTCACATCCTGCGTGTCCCTCTCTCTCTGCCTCTCCCTTGCTCACGCTCTCTCTCTCTCTCTCTCAAAAATAAATAAAACTTTAAACGTTAAAGTCTGTGACTTGCTAAAGCAAGACCCCAAGGCTGCGTTAGAAACTGGACCGCACGGGCCCCGGTGCCCCAGGCCTACCTGGTGATGGTCCCGTCGATGTCGGAAATGATGACTTTGTCGTCCCAGTCCCACAGGTAGATGGTGCCCTCGCAGCGGCACGTGCCCTGGTACTGCGTGGTCACGCTGAAGACCACGTCGTTGGGGCCATTCTTCAACTTCAAGCTTTTCTGAAAAACGTGAACCACGGGGCCACCTTGAGCGAACAGCCCCGGCTGAGGGATGCTTGGCTTCTGTTCCAGGCGACGTGACACTAGGATCATTTTGAAGCTCCCTGCCCTTGGCCACCGTCCATTCTGCTCTCGAGGAGGACGTGGTGTGGGCTCCTGCAGCCCAGGGCCCCCAGGCCCGCCTGACAGGCAGCTCACCCACCCTCTGCGGCGGGGGTGGGGGACAGGCAGGAAGCCTTGTCCTAGTAAGGCCAACTTCAGAACAGGACCCACTCACTGCTCCAATGGATAAATACGAAGGGGGGCCAAAGCCAAGCGTGGAAGTGCCTCCCTGGACCACCGCGGACCCCGGGCCATCACGGCAGACTCAGAGGGACCCTCCAGTGCACGCCAGCCGGCTGCCGGGCTCCAGGCGCCCTCAGCATTGCTGCCTGGCCGGGGGCCACACGGGGACAGGGCGAGCTGGCGGCGTTAAGCGGGGGGAAAGGGGGGGGTGTCTGCGCCTTTTTCCCATGAAGCACCATCACGGCTAAGGCTGCGCCCCCCGTCAAGTCTCAGAATAAAAAACAAAAGGGGGGATACGTGCTCTCCGACTGTTCGTGGGAAACAAGGGGCAGGAAGGAAGGGTCTGATGAAAACTTAAGAAGACACTGTGACCATGATGCCCCCTGGCACCTGACACTCCCCAGACCCCCCGGCGAGTGCTTGATTTACCCCAGTTTAGGAGACGCACTTGAGGTAACCAACAGCTCTCCAAAGGCAGAAAGAGCCTGGAGGGTCGAGTCTATCAGTCACTGAAACCTGAGGAGAAATGAGCTCCATCAGGCTGTCCTCCTCCAACACTTGAAAACAGGAGCCTCCGGGGCTATGCCAGGGGAGACACAGGGGAAGCGGTGGGGGGCGGGGACAGCCTGGACAGGCGACGCTGGGCTGGGGCGTGGGAGGGGCCCGAACACGACCAGGGAACACGAGGCACTCACCAGCTGCTCCGACGTGAGCCGCAGGGTCTTCCTGTAGCTGACGCTGGACAACAGGGGGAGGTGGCCCGCACTGGGTGCTTTGGCAGCAGCGTGCTCCTCGTCGCTGGAGGACGACTCGTGCTTTATTCTGGAACACACCGTGACGTAATCACCAGTGAGGAACTGCGTCTGGGCGGCCATTAAAAATGCACTAGGCCCAAATCAGTGACAGCGCAGCGGGTCTCCCCCTGGGGCCGGCTCCCGGCGGTCGTGTCCCATGTGCCGTCGCCTTTATCAAGGAGCGCTCGCCAGCCCCCATTCATGCACCTGTGGCCGTCCTCACAGGGGCCGCCTCTCCTCCTTCGCTCCGCTGTGGACTCGCCATCATCGCTCTAGTTTCCACCCAGATGCTCCTCTTCCTGAGGAAGGTGGCTAAGCTCGCTCCCTGCCCAGGAGGGGGAGCAGGCTCGGAAACCTTCTCTTCTAGTCCCTGAGGCTGCGGGCCAAGCACGAGAAGTCCAAACTTCCACACACCCTGACTGAGCAGTTCCGTGTTCCCACCTCTCCAAACACACATTTTTTTAAATGTTTATTTATTTTTGAGAGAAAGCGAGAGCACGAGTGGGGGAGAGGCAGAGAGAGAGGGAGACACGGAATCTGGCTTCCTCCAGAGACAGAATCGGGCTCCAGGCTCTGAGGTGTCAGCACAGAGACCAACATGGGGCTCGAACCCATGAACTGTGAGATGATGACCTGAGCCGGAGTCCAACACTTAACCGACTGAGCCACCCCGGCACCCCGCCAAACACACATTTCCGAATAACTCAGCAGGTGCTGGTGAAGACAAGGAAGACATCCGTCCTTCTCCGGAACCCCCGAGCCGGCTCCGTCCTGCGCACCTCGTCTGCCCGCGCAGAAGCCACAGGCCATGCTCCCGACTCCTCCACACGTCTCCGTCTGGTGAAGGGCTGGGAGGCGCCGGTGGGAAGCAGGCTCGTTTTCTTTAAACAGCTCATATGAAGCCTGTCCCTAATGACTTGTTCCCTGGACTGAAGTCCCGCTGTGGCATAATCCCCAACCCAGCGGCTTCCTGCTTCCTGCTTCCGGGGACCATTATCCTCACCAACATCCTAACACTCTACAAAGTCAATGAACGTTAACGGTTAAGGCTGAGGGGAAACAGCTGAGTGGCCCCAAGCAGGCAGGTCCCATCCTCACTCCGGCCTGCAAAGCTTCCTGCTCTGGACATCCCTTTATGCAAGACCGATACACTTAGGACCTGATCATTTTATCTCTGTGGGCTCTGACCTCACAATGCCAATGCCCCGTGGCCTCCCGGCTTCCTGGCCTCCCTTCCCACTCCTGTGCAGCCTGTTGCTCTCTTATCCCACGTGTGCTTCCAGAGCAGTCCCCGCCATCCCCAACTGCCCCCAACTAGGGAGACGTGCAGGACACCAGACATGGCACCCTCTTCTGTTACTTCCACCAGCTCTTTGTGGGGCCTTTCCGCATCGAGGATGAGCGGCTGTCCTGGCCCCACAAGAGGGTCCCTGAGGGCTGCGGGGCGGGGCCTGAGGGCTGCGGGGCAGGGCCTGGAGCTCATCCAGCCAATGCTCCCGACCACTGTCGCCACAGCACACAGCCTGGGCCTGCGCTCCTGGGACTTTTTGTCTATGATCAGAAAGCAGACTTGGTCATCGCCAGGACACAGGGACTGTGGGGAATGAGCCATGGGAACGGGTCACTGGGTCCACAAAGAAGGACAGAGCATGGGGCGCCTGGGCGGCTTGGTGGGTTAAGCGTCCGACCTCAGCTTGGGTCATGATCTCACGGCTCATAGGTTCCAGCCCTGTATCGGGCTCTGTGCTAACAGCTCAGAGCCTGGAGCCTCGGATTCTGTGTCTCCCTCACTCTCTGCCCCTCCCCTGCTCACACTGTCTCTCTGTCTCTCTCTCAAAAGTAAATAAACATTAAAAAATTTTTTAGAAGGACAGAGCGTGGAGGCTAGACCCCGGCCGGTCTGCGGCAGGCTGGGCTACCTGCGCTGACTCTAACCGGTGACGTGGTGGGCGGTCTCTAGGGGAGCGCAGACAGTCCCGAAGTCAGAACTGAGGAGTCCGGGCGGAAGCCCACAGGAGTCAGGCTGTTACCTGCACAAACAGCTTCTTTTTCTTTCAGTCCTAATTTCCTCATCTCCAAATGCAGAGGAACAAACAGCTTCCCACCCACCAGAACACTCGGGATGCAGGCAGATGACAGACAGAAAGAACCGGACTGGGAGACGCGAGCCCCGGTGAGGCCTCGCGCCTGGAGAATCCCTCTCCGGGCCTCTGGCTCGTCTGGAAATTGACATGTTCTGACGACAGCCCTTTCCCATCCCGGCAACCGCAGGTTCTGTGACCAACGCCGGGTCCTCTGAAGCACAGACTTCCAGACGGGGCAGGCAGGGTCCTGGGGCACCCAGCTAGAACCCAGAGAGAGACGAGTTGCAGGCCCCTCGCTGAATCGGACGCTGGTGATGCTCCAGCCAGCCAGGCTGGGGTGAAATGAGATCCAAGTGTGACCTAAATCTCGCACGACACCCGACAGACATGCGCGTCTGCTCCTGGGGTGCGGAAACTCGAACACGGCGGGGTCACCATTCGTTTCCATCTGCTGGGGCCGCTGGGGCGGCGAGGGCCTGGGAGCAGGGCCGCTTTCCAGCGCCGGCAAGAATCTAGGACCACACAAGAGGGCTCGGCCCGCTGGAAGGTCTGCGTCCGGGGAGCAGCTGTGAGCCTCGTCCAGGGGCGCTGGCCACAGCATGCGTTCTGCACATGGTAATTCAACGGCTCGCGCGGTGACAAGCAGTTTGCTCAATGGGGAGACTTTGGGGGCCGTTCTGTCGATGGAGTCTGTCAATGACAGGGGCGCCCTGACGCCCTGAGTCAGCGGCCCGGATCTCGCTGGGAGGCTGACCCTCTAGGAACGCCGGTAATAATTGAGACACTTCACTTTCTCAACAGAACTTCCTAGTACCTTTCAGAATCTCCATCTCCTCTCGCAGGACCCGCGTCTTCATCTTTCAGGGTTGATAAAGAAGCCTGCTGTGACCAACTCAGGGAGGCGGGGTCTCCCCTGAGTTCTATGCAGCCGCAAACAGCATTCACGTCAATGGCAGATGGTAATAAACCCGCGATGCTTCCAATAAACCGGTAAACCGCGCCAGCAGATCCTCCAGCTTAGCCACCCTAGGGTCACGCTGCTCTTCCCCTTGGTCCCCTTGGTCCCCCCCGCCCCCATGCCCCCCTACGGCCCCCAGCTCCCTCCCTGGTCCTCCAGGAGGCCACTGGGAAGGGGAGAGGGACAGCATCGGATCCTGCCACAGGCCACGCTGCCCACCGTCGTCACTGGCTGCGCCTGGTGACCTCCTGCCAGGTCCACCCCACAGCCACCCCCCCGACTGTCCCGCTACAGCTGCACCCCCGTGTGGCCTGCGGAGTTTGTGCTCTGGACCCGCTTCCGCACGGGGGGAACCGCGTGAGCCCATATGGGTGGGGCGGGCACCACTCTTCTCCCCGTTGCAGGGATGGAGAAGGAGACGCGGTGGGGTGGCGAAGTCACCGAGGATCACACAGTGAGCTCTGCTCTCCGCCCTGCTCACGCTGCCTCTCGTGTTCGGAAGCCGTGGCCAGTGTCCCAGAAAGTGTCCCAGGAGGTTTCTAGTGCAGCTAACTGGCTGGTGTGGAGGCTCCGGACGCACTCAGCTTGTGTCCCCTGTCCCCATGCAGTCCCCCCCGCGGCCTCTCCCACTGCCGGGACAGGGCCCCCGCCCCTTTGCTCGGATACGGAGACCAGTGTGCCCGAAGCCAGGACCGCACACCTGGCCCGCCTGACCCCAAGTCCGCCGTCACCGCCTGCGGCCGACCCGTCACAGGCGTGAACAGCGCCCCACGGGAAGCCCCCAGCTTCTGTCCTGGGTGCTGCACGCAGCCCTTCCAAGGACAGCATGCCCTCAGCCTGCGCTCCCCTTGACCACACCTGCCTCCTCCCGTCCGGACTCACTCAAGTCACACTCAACAGTAAGGTCTCCAAGCAATCGTGTCGGAAAGGGCGGAAAATGGCAGTCAACCCCATTTCCCTTGCCAGTGTAGACGGGCAGAGGGTCAGGCAGGAAGGGGCAGTGACGGGGCCCCGCCCAGAACACAGCATGGGCGCCCCCTCTAACACTATGGCCAAGAGCCGGCCAGGCCATTCGGAGAGCAAGCTCCAAAAAGGAGCCCATTTTAGGGGTGCCTGGGTGGCTTAGTCGGTTAAGCATCCAGCTTCAGCTCAGGTCATGATCTCCCAGCCTGTGGGTTCGAGCCCTACATCGGGCTCTCTGCTGTCAGCTCGGAGCCTGCTTCGGATCCTGTGTCTCCCTCTCTCTCTGCCCCTCCCCCGCTTGTGCTCTCTCTTTCTCTCAAAAATAAAATAAACATTTAAAAAAAGAAAAGGTGCACATTCTTCTCCACACAGAACAATGAAGAAACCAGATGTCCTCCTACTTCCACCTACATGGGGTTTTGGATCCAGGGCCAGGAGGCTGGGGACGGGAGATCTAAGCCCGCCTCTCCTGTGAATCAACAATATATTGAGGAGAACGACTCAACTCAGTAATAGCTCAGCAACATTTATGAAATGCCTGCTGTGTGGCAGGCATTAGCTTCGCCTCCAAGATACAGAAATGATCAAAACCCGCATCTTGCCTTCCGCTAATTTCTTAGCATTTTCTTCCTGCTACATAAGAAACGCAATCCTGAGTTCCTTAAACACAGGAATGTGCTAAAGGTAAGGCTCTACGGAAACGGTGTTATGCTGGCTCATTCGGTATCAATATGCATTATCAGCATCATTACTCGTGCACGCTGGCTTTGCCCTCCGATCAGAGGGTCCCTCACATCCCCTAGGAACAGACTAACCTGAAGGCAAATGTTCTCAGTACTGGTCCGTCGCTAAGTTAATGTGAATCCATATCCATGCTTAGGAAAGTATCGACACAAGTCCCAGTTAGTACTCAAACTATAGAGAAAAGCAATTTCCTTCAGAAGGAAACTTATCCCCAAGTCCCTGCTAATGCCCATTTTGCAAGCACCGTCACCACCACTGCTGCGTGCCGCACGCCCAGGGCCAGCACACGCCATGACCACGAGAAGCACTCCAGTGACGGGGCCTCCCTGGAGCCTCACGTTTACCCCGCAGGATAGGTATCTGAGGGCGTGCCTGCTGCCACTGGATTCTCGGGGACCCCAGGCCATCGTTCCCGTTCGCCCCAGGGCTGCAACCCCAGTCAGCCTGGTCCAAGGTGTACACTCGACAACCCCCAGCCGCACCCACGGGCCCGGGCCACGCCCTTGGACCCAGAAAGGGGCTGCAATGGCGCACTTGGACCCGCCCCGTACCTGGTGGCCATGCCGAGCTGTGATGGCTGCTCCCGGGGGCTATGGCTCTGGCCAGCCAAGCACTGCTCTGGCTTACTTTCCTGGAGAAGGAGACGAGAAAGAGTCAAGGGGGTCCCAGCGAGAAGGGCCAGTGTGCCACGAGGGGCTCCCCAGAGCCCAGGGCAGGGCCCAGAATGCCGTCCCTAATGCTACATGCCCCGTGCACGGCAGGTCCTGCTCAGTGCTTTGCTTGGATGCATTGAATGAAGCTGAGAAAAATTGTTTGACAGAAACGAGTCTGTTTTCCATAAGTGTTGGTGGCACCAAACCAAACTTCATAATCACTGGAGCTTATGCAAATGCTTTATCAAGGGCTGCTTGGATACCCGAATATTTTCAAAATATTTTCTTATAATTGCTGATAGAAATGCTTGAAAACAGTTTCACACCATATTTTGCTTAGGAAAATGCTTCTCTCCTTCTCAACACCACACGCTCTTCATGGAAAATGCTCCTTCATTGCACCGGAAAGAGGTCTGGAACCCTAAGAGGTCTGGGCTCAGTTCTGCTTCTGCTTGGGAGGCTTGGACAAGTCACGGAACCTTCCAGAGCCTCGTCTCCTCCCCGGTAGAGGGCAGGGACGGGTGGGGGGCCTGTGAGGACTGCAGAGATGCTGTGGGCACTCAGCCTGGCCTACAGTGGGCAAGGGACTTCAGGGGAAGTCACCAGACAGAAGCACCCAGGCAAATCCCTATTGAATCCCACTATCCGTGATGATTTGGTCAAGAGATTAATATTAATATTAATATTAATGACCATATTAATTCAATATTATTGATTATTCAATAGTCAATGATTAATATTAATTCAGTATTAACAAGAAAATAAGCAAAATAAATAACATATCAGGGCGACCATCCTAACATTGGATGAGTACACACGATATCCAAATATTCTTTAGCTTTTTATAAGCACATAAATAATTGATGTGATAACACGCCCAGTCATTTTGAATCTATTTATTTAGGTAACGCAGCTCCCACTATCAACAATTCTTTATTAGACTAGTTCAAAAATACATATCTATCTGAAATAAATATAGTTCAGTTTTTTTGAATAATTTCATAACTGTTCCTTCATGCCGGCATTCCCCTTAATTCAAACTGGTGCCGATAGGAGTACCCTACAATAAATAGGCCATTGACATAGCAAATAGCCCTCTGTCTACATTCTAGAACATGCTACTTTCTACGAAGGGAACCAGAGAGGCCCTTTAAGGTTTAAGTTACCTAAAGTAAAGCATACGTTTGCTCTTATTTGTTTATACCCTTGGAGAGAATGGAAGAATCGGTAAAACGCAGATATGTTCAAAGAAAATGTCAAGGAACAATGTCCTCTTGACAAAACCCGTCCACCAGACTTGGTCTCTTTGAACTCGTGGGATAAAAGAACTGAGATCATTGCGGTTTCCATCAGTACTGTAACAGCCAACCTGACTGCTGTCCTTGGGGCTGCCCTACACTAGATCCCAAAAGCAATCAGCCTTCCCTCAGATATTTGCCAGACCCTGCTCTGAGTCCAGGCATCAGAGCCACACAGGGTCTCCGCCTTCACAGAGGTTAGGATTTGGAGGAGAAAGTGATGTGAATCAAACAGTCGCGCTAATATGACTGCAAACGCTGACAAAACTTATGAAGGCAAAGTTTCACGGGCAGGACCAGGAGCATAGAGAACAGCGGCCTAGACTAGCCTGCTGAAAAAAGGCCTTTGGAAACGCTAGCTGATGAAGGGAAATGGGGAGAGAGGGGTCCTAGGAACACCAGGCAGAGTAAGTGGCATATGCAAAAGTCCTGGGGTAGAGTGTGTGTTCAGCCAGGAGGCTAAAGCAGAGAAGGCAGGGGGAGGATGGCAAAGAGGTTTAAAGAGGGCGGCAGGGGCTGGGACACAGGTGGGTAAGCCATGGTAAGAACACTGGTCTCACTATGGAGAATAACATATAATGGACCAGTCTCCTTAGTCAACCAACGCAGCTACTATGTATAGAGGATGAAGAAAAGAGGGCGAGAAGAGACCAGATGACCACTGGAAGCATCCTGGGAGAGACAGGGCTAGCCTACATCTGGGAAAGGAGGGGGTTGGAGCTGGGGAGAGGTGGGTACATGTGAGAGATATTTAAGATGGTAAACTGATAGAATCTGATGATGAAGTGAATGTAGGAAGTGAGGAAAAAGGAAGGGTCTAGCCCGTGGAGGGACAGCGGCACCATTTTGCGACCATGGTCTGGCCAAGGAAGAAGTACAAGAAAACCGTGGCTCAGTCTTAGGGTCCTGAAGCACTCACGTGGACTTTCCACACAGCTGGCTACTTGATCAGTGACCGCGGAACACCAAAGAATGTCTGGTTTGCAAATAAAAGTGCAGCCATCGCATGGGCGTGGGTGGGGCTGCGGGGGGGGGGGGGGGGGGGGGGGGGGGGGGGGGGGGGGGGGGGGGGGGGGGAAGGAGGCCCTAGGACAGCCCTCCATGACCGCCCCCTTAGGGGGTGGAGCCAGAGTGGGGACTGCCTTCAGAGGAAGACAGCCCTGCGGACGCGGGCATGCAAGTCACGCCGAGAAGGTGCTTCCAGAAATAGGTTGAGAGGTTGGCAGAGATCTGGAAAAGGTCACGGGCATCTACAGAAATGGAAACCGTGCCATTTAAGTGAAATGACTAACGAGAATTAGTCTACACCAGAAGTGTAACCTCATTCCAAGCATACTCACAAGCAGCAGAGATACTTAACTTTAAAAAGGAAAGTAAATTATCAGACAAGTCCCTTGTTTTCACAGATGAAGAAGCTCCAGAGGGACAGTGACTTGACCCCAGCGCCCAGCGGGTAGCAGGGTCAGGAGGTGAGCGGGGCCTCTAGCCGCACCTCCCTTTCCTCCGCACCCTCCCCGTGTCCCGGAGGCCTTTCCCTGCTTCTTAGCAGAGCTGGCCCCTAGAAACTCAGTACTGGGCCTTAGGCTTATCTCTCGGACACACGAGCGTGAAAACTCACTCCACACACCCAGAGTTGGCTGAGCTAAGTGGACATGCCCTTCTGTTCCCCACGCTTACCTCTTTGATTGTGGTATTTCTTCCCCGCCATGAAAACCACCATCTTCCACCCTTTCTGGGCATCTTATCCCTCATGATAGCTTCCACAGTGGCCTGTTTTAAATGGATGGTAACATAAATAATGGAACCAAAAAAAGATCAACTTAGCACATTCAAACCAAAAGACACACACATGCAAATTAAAGTAAGATTAAAAAAAAAAAAAGAATCAGAGAAAACACAACATACTATTTGTGGATTAAAAATTTTCGAGAAGCAAAACCTAATGGCGTCCAAAATTACATGAAGATAACTTAAGCACGAAGACTTAAGAAGATGGCGAAGGAATAAACAAACGACAAATAAAATACAACATGAGAACAACAAAAAAAAAAAAGAAAGCGTTGAAAATCGTTAGTGATTAGTAAGACCGGAGGTTTGCAAATTAAAGTGATTTACTGGTTAAAATACCATTGCTCTCAATGTGATGATTATAAAGTAAAAGATGAAATGACTAACATGAAGTATAGGGTAAAACAGTTTTAAGCAAAAATAATAATAATAAAACGCACAGGATCTTTTTAGTAAATGTGAGCTGCCGAATCTTGACCACCTGAACTTTAGAAGATAATCTGGGTTAAAATCTCAAGTATTAAAAAGAAACTCATACTCTTGCCCTAAAGAAATGAGAGTTTAATGGGGGGAAGACTAAATAATAATTCACCATTTTCTAAGTATTTCCAAAAGAAGAAAATATCGATCTCGAGGTAAATTCCAGCACCAGGGAAATGGGTCACAGAACTCTCAGAGAACCAACACCTCCCTGCTGGTGATGAAAAAACAGGCAATGTCTTCGAGCCAAATGGACAGCAGGTACATAGAAAGATAAACAATTCACATATTCGCCTGAAGTGTGCTTCTTTCGGTCACTTAAAAACCCCTACCCGCTACAAAAGAAACTCCTAATATACCAAAAACCAAATCATTCATAACCTGTTCACAAAGAGGATAATTTGGACAGATATTGATTACCCCATTCTTCCTAAATTCATCCAGAAATGTAACAAAAGCCCAATTTAAAAAAAAAAAAAACTACGAGGATTATTTTCATACCTAGACCGAGCGATTCTAAAGTTCATTTACAAAACAAAAATAGCCCAGAAAATTCATAGACCAAAGAGTATTAGGCAGGCACAAGCTCCATGAGATATTAAAATATATTTAAAAGCTACGGTAATTAAAAGACTGCATGTTGGTACTTGAGTAAACCCACACACGGAACAGAAGACAAAGTCCGGAAGTGAATCTAAACGTGGATTTAGAGAAGAGGAGACCAGCCGTAGCTAGCCGTTCTCAGCAGTGGGGCAAAGAGCTGCCTAACGAAAGCACTGAGATACTTAGGTCGCTATGCCAGACCCGGTCACTTGCCGCCCTGGACACGTCATCCCCCGTCTTTCTTGCCAACAAATCCGAAACTCCGTTCAAGAACCAAGCGGCAGCACCTTGTGACCTCGGCTGGTCTACGCCTTTCACCTTCGCCACTGTTGTGGCTGCAGCTGGTTTGGAGGCGATCATGTGACCAATGGCAGCCAATGAAAAGGGAGAAATCTGTCTCTATCCTTCCTGTTTGGGATGTGGCTGTTTGAAAGAATGGATGGGGGGGGGGGGGACAGTCAACTTGTGAACACAAAGGGCAAGCCAAGAAAATCGCAGAGAAGCTAAGCCGAGTTCACCGAGCCTGAAACTACCAACCTCTCAGACTCTTATTACGTCAGATAAGAAACCCCTATTATTTAGGCTTCTTGTATGTAGTTACTCTGTTTCCCAAGATCCCATAACCAGCCAGGGAAAAAAATTAAACAGAACCGGATTTTGGTTCCCGATATCTCTGTTGATCTCAAAATAAAAGCCAGACGGGTCAAAGATTTAAGAGAGCGCTAGGGGGAAAAATGGCCTATGTTCCCAAGATTTGCACGGGAGGAAGCGGGGCCCTTCTAAGGGAGACCATCAGAGATGCGCACATTCCCCCCGTAAAACGAATTCTGTAGTAATAAACGCCACCAGCAGGGGGAGACTGACAGCTCATAAAAAGATTTGGGATGCACGTCACAAAGACTAACTTCTGTGAGCTAAATCCTTTAAGGCGAAGGAAATTTCTATCGCATTGGTCTTTTTTCCTGCTGCTGTGTAAGAGCTGAGAAATGTAACACAAAAATGCATCCTGGGCCGAGGTGCCTAAGTGGCTCAGTCTGTTGAGCGTCCACCTTCGGCTCAGGTCATGAGCTCACATTTAGTGAGATCTGTAGTAATTGTGGGTTCGTGGCCCACGTCGGGCTCTGTGCTGCCAGCTCGGAGCCTAGAGCCTGTTTTAGTTCTGTGTTTCCCTCTCTCTGCCCCTCCCCTGCTCACACTCTGTCTCTCTGTGTCTCAAAAATAAATATACATAAAAAATGAGAAAAAGTGTATCCTGGGCCACGGATCCCATGAGGAACCAGGAAGGGACAAAACAAAACCAGTGAGGGAAACGTGAGGTCACAACCTCCAAACCCCAAAATGCAGGCACACGCGCTTGAACGCATACAGGTGCACACACGTGCGGGAAGGAGCGAGCACAGGCTCAACAGAGTCAGAGGAGACCTTCAAGAACCTCAGACGTCAGTCTGCTCTGCTACCACACCGAACGGCACAAAGCACTTGCTAAGCGGACGCGGGAGCCGCACGAGGCACCGTCTTTGCAGCACAGAAAAGGTATGATCTAGGAGGGAGACACAGGGTGGAAAACCGAACGATCCCAGGCCCAGCGCCCAGTGGGTCCTCGGGGGAGCACGAGGGCACGGTGGGCTACCAGGGGCCCCCCTGCCCTTCTAACCCTGCTCCTTCCTGCAGCCGTCACGGCCGCCTCATGCAGCTGAGAAGCTACCAGACCCTGCCTGCTCCCCACCTGGGCCGCTCAGCCCCGGGCCTGCTTCCTGGCTGAGCGGCACCGACGCCCCCCAACATCTGATGCGCCGCCTCCCAGCACCCAAACGGCCACCTACTCCAGCCCCTCTCTCTCATCCCCTCGCCATCCCTGTGCTCTGACACGCAGCATCTACTGCACTGCCCCCACCTGGGTCCCTAGCACAGCAGGTGTGGGAAGAGGACCCTGGAGGCAGGATCTGATCTGGCGCCACAGTGACTGGGAGGTTTCGCCCCAATAAACCAGAAGGGGAAAGGCCATTCAGGGAGCGAGAGACAGAGTCCAACCTCCCAACGTTTCTGATCATGAACTTCAGAAGAACGTGATGCAATGAACTTTGTGGTTCTAAGAGAACAGTGACATTCCAAGTGCCCAGGTGACTCCCCCCGCCACCGTCAGGGCCTGCTTCCTCATGGTAAAGCTCACCTTTGGCAAAGGCTTCTGGAAGGCCTGCATCGCCAGGAGCAGAGGGGCCGCCGTGGTCCAGTTATAATATCTGACAGGAGGGGATAAAACAGATGTCAAAGATCAAGGCTCAGGCTGAAAACCCTTTCAAGCGTCACGAGAAACAGTCACGGGAAGCTCTGGAACTTCAGCCCGGTCCCTAACAGGCCAACACCCCCCCCCCCGCCCCCTCACGCCCCTCCCTCGCGGGGCCCCTCGTCCTGCTGACCCCACGGCAGCCAGCCCCGGGAGGCAAGCACAGACAGGCAGACACAGTGGCCCCCGTGCCCAGCATCACGGCTCATCCAGCCGGCAGCGTGCCTGTGGCGTCTCTTGCCACACTTCACGGGAAAGGCAACCGGGCACCCCAAGTTAAGACCTACACGCCCTTGACTTCCCGTCAGGGAGGAGAGCTCGCCAACAGGCTACAAAAACGCCCGCACAGGCCGTGACCCGAGACCACGAAGCTGGAGCGGATACCGACCTACTCTGTCCACACCCGTGCCCGACACAAGCCCGAGGCCCGGGCACCCAGGGCGGAGATCGGACACGTCCCGGTATAAAATCTGGTACCGACGAACATGAAAACCCATGTCGGCCTGCCAGCTAGACAACACCACAGGGTCCTGCCGGTGGTGAAGGGCTGGCGATACACTTGAACCAAGACCTCATTTCCTATTTCTAAGGGCTCTGGTCGCGGTCTCTGCTTCTGAACTGGTAAAATTCTAACAGGGTCACGTGACGGCCGCGAGGCCCTCCCAGAAGGAACTTACTTATTCCCGATCTTCACCACAAGATTGGGGTCGTCGATGAGAGCCGGGTTGTCCACAAACTGCTGATACGACACGGCTTGTTCCAGAAATGCATCTGCGGAGGCAGACGTGGGGGATGAGGAGCACCTCGTTCAGAAGAGGAGGCTCGCTTCCCACCCACTCGCCCACAAGCGCTCTCCCGCTGTATGGACAGCCCTGCCAAGGGGCCTGCAGAGGGACGGAAGCGAAGGGAGGAGGCTGGGGGCAGGCGGAGGAGGTGCGGGGGTGAGGCACGGAGGGCAGGTGCGGGAAAGCCCATCCACACACGCATCTGCAGAAGCCGTGGAGTGGTAGGCGCACCCGGAACCCAGGCCACTCAGTTCAAGTCCCGTGTGTTGGTGAGAGCTTGTAGTGAGCAAGAACTGAAGCTCCCCGAGGCTCGGTCCCTGGGTGTAACTCGGGGATCAGAACTGCACTCGGTTCCCTGGGGGCCAGGAGGCTGGATGAGGGCTGACTGGAAAGCAGGGCACCCTGAGGGCTCACGCGGTGCCAGGGGCGTGGTGCTGATCTCTGTGCCGTGTGTTCAAGTGCAGAAGGCGGCCGGAGACCCTCCCCGCTCCCCCAGCCCCAGCACGCTCCCGGAGGCCCCAAGACCACAGGGTCCAGAAGCCCGGGACCTCAGCCCTGACTCTGGCGTCTGTAACCAGCTCTGACCTAAGGCCCTGGCCTCCCCTGGGCCCTCCATTCAGCCGGGCCACGTCGTGAGCCTTGATGAGGGCTCTGACCACCTCTCCATCCCTAAAGCCTGTTCCTCCCTCGCCCGAGGGAATTCCTTCATACACTGAACAAAACCAGGACCCGGCAGGCCCAGGACAGGGACAGTCATCCCGATCATGAGGCCAGCTGTCATGGCCACGACACGTATCTCTGGAAGCCTGATTCGAACCACCGGCACTCTCCTCGGGGGCTCCCGGCCTCCCCCGTGCAGACCCCCACGAGACGACCGTGGGTGCACGTGGACCAGACAGGGGCCACCATCGGACACCCCTCACCCGTCCAGAGTGCTAAGCCCCCCGCAAGGCTTCAGAGTGGCTGCGCCAGAGATTGGGAACCATCGTGTGGCTGGTTATTAGAGGGGAGGGGTCTCAGGAAGACGTTGGGAAATGGACTAAACCAGCCGGATCACACTGAGCACCTTCTTTCATTTCCTCATCAGGGCGATGGGTCTGCGGGTTCGGGCCCCAGAGTAAAGGGCCCCAGCCTTGAGAAGAAAGGCACAAAGCCCTGAAGGGACCTGAGGGAGTCGAGGGGACTTCTCAGGGCAGGAAGGGGCGACGGGGGCTCGTGAATGGCAGGGGGTGAAGTGCTCGCCCTCACCCACCCGCTGCGGGAAAGACTGACCATTAAGGGAGTGCGGGGGGGGGGTGAGGGGGGGTGAGGGGGGAGGGCATGATGAGAAAGAGAGAAAAGTGGCGGTAGGAGGAGTGGAGGACGGACCCCCGGGGCCACTAGGTCCACTCAAGGAACTCGACAGTTGGTGAAGGCTGGGAGTACTGGAAACCCGTCATTATGAATACGGGGCCGCTACGAATTACACCAGGCCTGAGAGTACCCCCCGGGACCGAGCTGGGAGGCGGCCCTGAACTTGCTCAGACTAAGACGCCCCTTCCTTCTCCAAGACCTGACAGCATCTGGGCACACTCCAGAGCCCTGTGCTTCCGTGCACTGACTCCCCCTCCCCGGGTCCCAGGGGACACCCGTGCCGGGCAGGCACAGGGCAAGGGGACACATCACGTGCTCAGCAGACACGCCTGACCTCGAGCCATTCGTGAACAGCAGAACCCTCAGGTCAGCCAACTGCAAGCCAGCAGCATTTATCTGGGCCTTGAGCCACCAGGAGTCACTTGGCTATCACTGACAAGGCCAACTGGAAAGCGACTTGGGACATGAACTAGAGAAGCCCAAGCTTTTGGACGTTCCGGCCGGCGGCCACAAGAGGGCGCTCGTGGCTCAGAGACGGGGAGCAGCCAGGCTCTGGGGCAGCCTTACCTTTGGTGATCTCCCTGTTGTCACTGAGGCCCCCGCAGAGGGAGATGGCGATGGATGGCAGGTCCCTCAGGCTGTCCGAGGTGCTCTCCACGCCGCTGTCGACGCCAGAGCTGCCCACAGACTGCGGGGACTGGTTGGCTGACCGGGTGCCATTGTCGCTGACCTGTTTTGCGAGCCCGGAAGGATCTCCGCTGGAAAGGGGCAGGGGGGAGATGTTCTGACGTCAAAGGACATCATCAGATGACTCCTGCCATGCGAGAGCCCTTGCAGGAGCAAAGGAGGTCATCTCACAACAAAGGAAGACAAGTTCAACGAATTTCCGTAGGAGAGGAACAACTATTTTAGCCTCCTTGGGTCCCCTCCCAAACCTACGTGCAATGAACTGAGAAGGCACGCTGTCCCATGAGGCCCCAGGACCTCCCAGGAGCCAGCCCTCTGCAAGTCGCAGAACTGAACAGGGGCCCCCAGGGGCCACGGGAGGACCTCTCCTGGGGAGGGACACAGCCGTGGTGTCACCGCGAGGCAGCCGCGTCCCTGCCTTCCTGTTCAGAAGGTGGGAAGCCAGCCACCCGGGAACAGACCCACACAGGCGTCTCTGGAGGAAGTCCGTTGTGGTTACTGGTCGCTTCTCACAGTAAAATTTGAGCGTCCCACGCCCTCTGCTCACTTGCTTTTTAATCAATAAAAAAGAAACCAGACTCACACAGACTAACATAGAAAATGATCAGAGGAGGGGCGCCTGGGGGGCTCAGTCGGTGAAGCGTCCGACTTCGGCTCAAATCATGATCTCATGGTTCGTAGGTCCGAGCCCCGTGTTCAAGCCTGCTTCTGATTCTGTGTCTCCCTCTCTCTCTGACCCTCCCTGCCTCACACTGTCTCTTTCTCTCTCTCAAAAATAAATAAAACATTTTTAAAAATTAAAAAAAAGAAAAAGAAAATGATCAGAGGAATGAAAGTAAATTTTACTTTTTGGGAAAATACAGGGCAGCAACTTCGGGGTCCATGTCTGTGAGGTCATCCAGGTAGACGCCATCAGCACCCAGATGCCGGCTTCGTTTGTCTGAAAGAGCACACGGCCGAGTGAGGACCCCGCCCCCAGAACCGCGGGCCGCTGGCAGCTCTAGGGGGCACCTGACGCATGATGAGCAGACACGCGCACAAGTGCCCCCACGGGCCCAAGGGCGCATGAGTCAGAAGTCAGCAGCGTGACCCCAGAGGCCGACGACCCCATCGCCGCCAAGGCCGTGACCCTGGCCAGGCTCCGGGACTTGGCGGGTCTCTGTCCCCACGTGCGAAGCGAACCAGGCTCACGTATGCTGCAGCGACCCGCCGTCATCAGCCCTTCTCCGGGTCAGGAGCCCCAGCGCGGCAGTCCACACGGTGCAGACTCCCTGCCCGCCTGGACCAGAGAGCTCGCTCACGGGTTCACACACAGCCAGAAAACTGGGTTAACACACTAGGCTGGACGTCAGCGCCTCCGGACAGGCAGCCAGCTGTGTCTCAGACTAGCAATTATGGAGCACCTACTGTGTGCCCAACGCTATCCTGGGCGCAGAGGAGACCAAAGGAAACCAGACCAAAAGATTCTTATCTCACCGACCATGTATGTTCTAGCAGGGACATTCCCAGCAAAAACGGGTGAACACACAAATGCTCATCTGAAACGGGATCCGCGTGCTCGCAGAAACTAAAACAGGGCAATGCGCTAGACTGAAGCTCGGGACGGCAGAGGGGGGGGCCAGGATGAGCTTCCTACGCAGCCCCAAGTGTGTGAAGAAGACCTCATCCCTCTGCCGCTCTACAAATTGGGGGGCTCATTGCACCAGCCAAGGATTGCTTTCGTCTGATTTCCTATAACTCGAGTCTAACAACACCTTCAGCAAAAGGGCCCACCTCGGCGGCTTCGGAACTCCCGAGAGAACCCGGCGCACCGCGCGCCAAGCTCCCGCCCCGGGAGCCCACCCGCGCGGGCCTTCCCACCTTTTTTCCTGGAAGGAGAATCTGCCTTGCTCGTCGTGGGGGCTACGCTGGCAGAGGGGGGCTTGGGGTCTTCGATCGTGGGTAAAGGCGGGGCTGCGGCTCCTAAGGCCTCCACATCTTCTTCGCTCACAAACGTCACGTCTGCTGGAGGCTGGCTCGGCTCTGACCCGGGCGGCACGGGAGGACCGGCCAGCGTCGGCGACTGGTCACTGAAGGCGTCTGAAGATTCACTCTGAATGGCCTGAAAGTGCATCTTATCACAGATTTTTCTGCTGTTTAACGGACTGCAGTCTTTCATCTTGTGTGCAGATGACTGGATCGAAGGGGCAGAGAGAGACAGACAGACAGACCGGTCAGAGCATGAGCAAGCAGAAAAACAGAGTTAGCTAGGGAAACACAGTTCACCAACTAACGATCTGCAGAACTGCCCACCCTCGGGGGTCAGCCAGCCATTTCTACACCTGCCAAAAGATTCTAGAAAAATCAGACTGTCCGCAGCAAATGCACTCTCATCTATAACGTGGACTGTCACAGAGAAGTAAGTGGGACTCGTCACGGCCAGTGAATAGAAGACACTCAAGTAAATGTCCCCCCGTAGAACGGGAAGTACATTCATACGGCGGGCAGTCTGCAGCATGACAAGCAATGACTTACAACCACACACAACACGACGAATGTTGTCAAACTGACCTCCACTGTACGCTGTTTATGCTTCTGGGGGTCAAGAGTAACCACAAAGGGTGGGCCTCCAAGTTGCGGGTTAAGCCGTGCTTCCCAGTCTGGGTGCAAGTCCCACGGTTACCTTCACAGTGGGGAAACTTACTTTCTGTGCGCTTATGACCTGGGCATTTCTCTGGATGCATGTCACAGTTTAACGAAGTTTAACCCCCAAAACATGAGTCACTAAGTAAAGAATTGGCGGTCGGGTCACAGGAGTGGGAAATGAACATGAGTCTCCTTCTCCGAGGAGTGCCCAGCTCTGGGAAAGAGTTATCCACACAAAAACCCCAAGTGCGAGGTATGGGCTGGAAGGAGAAGGGGGGCATTCATTTCTGTGTCCGATCTCACAGCTTCTAGAGCAAACAGAAACACCACAGCAGCGGTGGGAAGCGCCTGCCAGAGCGATGGCACTTTCTGGCTGTTCCTCCGGTGACAAACGGCCTGAGCCTGTAAAGACGGCTGGCTGGGTCAGCGCTGTGACTGTGGGCAGAGAAACCCGCATTTTTCGTGAAGGTGAACTATAGCCCAGAAGAGGAAAGAACCCACAGCTTTACAAATTACAATATTTACAAATATTTACTGGGGCTACAAGAAGCTACAGCGTGTTCTAAAGGCCTTACAATAGTTTTCTAAAAAATTTACAAGAATATACCCATGATGACTTTCAGTAGACGGGAATACGAAACAGAATTTCCTGAACAAAGAGCACGCCCGTTTCACGTTTTTAGAACCCACCGTTGGGGCGCGGCAGAACTGAGTGGGGGTGAGAAACTCACCTTTGCAGCCTGGGGCAATTCTCCCCAAAGCCAGAGCATTTCTAGGTTATTCTTCTGCACCGTCCTCTCTGTGCCCTTACTGACCAATTCTGAATCACTTTTCGGTGTGGAAGGTCGGGAGCCTGAAGGGCTGAAGGAAACACAAAGCCATGATTAAACTGGGAAGGGAAACTTTTTGAGATGTTTTTGGCCCACAAGTCTGTGGTTCAAACATCCCAAAGAATGCACAAGGCTTCATGACATTCCCCCCTTTGGCCACCAGGGGGTGACAGAGTGCGCAACAGGTAGGAGGCGGTTCCAATTTGGGCCACCTGTCCACCCTGCCGCCTAACTCCAAGGGGAGAAGAGGCATTTAGACAGGAAACTATTGGGAATGACAGATAAAAATAGAAAGGGAAAAAAAAGGAGTCTGCTCTCACCTCAGAACCACCCACCTCTCCCCACCTCGCCCTGAGCTCACCACCCCTGCGTTCTCAACTTCCAACCCGAGTCTGTCAGCGCTTCAGCCGCAAAGGGGTCCCCCCCACCCAGCCACGCCCTCACTAAATTCTACATTTAACACATTTATGAATCTGCACGGGCTTGGAAAACAGGAAGCTGGTCCACCTGCCAACATCACCACAAATGCTGGATGCCAGAGATAAACTCGCTAGCGTGGCAGGAGATTCTAGGCTACGATTTTACAAAACATTTGATCTTCCAGGAGTTCTTCAAAGCCCCGCCTCTTTGCTAAGGCTCGTTCTGTGGCAACATGCACCAGGCTTAATTCTCAAGCCAGGTTTTAGGGGTTGGAACTTGTGTTCTCCTCTATTTTCTGTAGTTCTACTCTGGACCGGAAAGAAGCTTTCCCTCTGTCTTGCCAAGAGCGACCGGCCAAGAGGAATCATCTTCTCTCATTTCTCACAGTATCCTCACAACATCCGGAGGAGAAGACTATACCATCTAATCATGCCCCGCCTTTACTCTCCCACATCGTGCCCCCCAGAGTGACACGGCGGTACCATGTGACGCTGGGAACACCCCCGGTCCCCAGACTCTCCGGTCCTGTGAGTCACCACTCCCGCCGTGCTTGGCTGCACAGAGCTGAGCTGGATTTGAACTCCCACCAAATACACCTTCCTGTCAGTATACGCAGTCGTAGACAAAACCAACTTGTCTCAAAGCCAATAGGGACCCTTAATGGCCAAATGGGTCCCCAGGTCTCTGTCCACTGAGCCACGTGGACCAGACGAACCACTCTCTCTCTCTCTCCCTCCTCCACTTCACACTGAGGTGCTCACAGGCTGGTCCATCGCCCATGTGCCCACTGCCCCCCAAACCGACCGGGCGGTGCGGTGCCAGCAGCGTGTGCACCGTAAGAGCATACACCACAGGACACGCCTCCGACACACCGACACAGCCTCCTCTGCCCCCTGGGAGGTGGTCCCACACGAGGGAGCCCGAGGGCTCCGTGCAGCTGAGTGGTGCCGCGCCCCTCACCTTCCCGCCTCTCTTACTAACCTCTAGTTCTGTAACTATACTCCCCAGAAAAGGGCCAACCCTCTTCTGGACTGGTGCGCCACGATTACACAGTCACCATAAGTGACATGGGCAGAGGGGTGTCGTGCCCTCCCACATACCTACAACCGCCATCGGAGACAAGCTGCACCCCGACCGGCCTCCCCTCCCCCAGCGCTGCACCCCGACCGGCCTCCCCTCCCCCAGCGCTGCACCCCGACCGGCCTCCCCTCCCCCAGCGCTGCACCCCGACCGGCCTCCTCTCCCCTCCCCGCGCTACACTCTGAGCTCAAATCGTTTGTTTTACATGCTCCTCCTGTTCTATTTTATCACATAAAATACTTTTTATGTGTTGTTATAAATTCTGTGCAACAAGAAACTGTCTCACCCACGGCATAAAATTAAGCCCTTGAGACTGAACTTGCTCTGCAGGAGGAGGGCAGCAGATTCCATCCATCAAAGCCCAGAGAGCGGACAGCGCAAGCTCCTGGGTCACACGGTCTCTGTCAGAACCACACGGTCCTGCCACCGTAGCACCAACGTGGCCACAGACGACTCGGGAACAAACTGGCCGTGCTCCCGCCACATCCCGCGAACAGAGGGCCGCCTGGGGCCGCGCCGGCTGGACACAGTTCTCTCGTCGGCCAACTCCTGCTCGAGGCGAAGGGAAGTACTGGACACAGTTCTCTTGTGGCACCAACTCCAGGTTCCCTGACACTGGTCCTTCGACGGCCGCCACAAGCCATCAGTTGCCAGAGAGGTCCTCAGGACTGCAAGTTCGCATTCACAGGGAACCAAGCCCAGTGCGGAAGCCCTAAACTAGGAGCCCCATCTCTCCTGCTCAACACGCCACATCTGGGGACCCCCAGCCTTTGTCCAAAGCCTTCCTTACACAGTTACACGCATGGGCTCTGCAGAATCCGGACTCACAGACGGAGAGTCGGGGGGAAGACTCCCAACGCCGAGTGTGATGGATGAGAAGAATGGTGACTATCAAATATTAGACTTTTAAGATCAAGGGTTGTTCAAAAAAGTAAGCTTACAAGGTCGATGACTGACTTTCACAAGTAATGCCTTTATCAACCACATTAATAGTCCTCGGGGTTTTGCCAGCCCCCGGGAGGCAAGTTAGCATTAACTGTTCACTGCTTGGTGGGCCTCTGAAAATGGCCTTTTCTCGCTCATGTAACCTCCTAAAGAAGCACCTCTGAGACCTGGCTCTTTAATCCCAAAAACAAACAGTTCCCCTCATATAAATGAGTCATAGCTTCATGGCTGACGTCTAGAAAGGAAGCCATGTAAGTCCGCCATGTAAGCCCACCATGTAGCTTAGAGTTAGGGGCAACACGGAAGAGATGGAAGCAGAAATCTCAGACCACGGCCTCCAATGAAAATTCAAATCTATACGATCCTAAACCTTAAGATCCCCTCCATGCTAGTCTCAAAAATTCCATATTCTAGAAATGCTGTGGAAACACGATTCCATTATTCAGAAAGTCTAAAAAGCTATCGAAAGGAGTTTTACTAACGCCCCTTATACTAAAGGTCTTATGAACTTCTTTGTTGAACAACCCTTGAGACAAAACAAAGATCACATTCCCAGTTTTTATTTCATTATTCTGTTTTGCAAAGCACTCCACAAAATTAGGTAGGGCTCTCTGCTTAATCATTAATTCACAGAAATCAAATTTAGTAGTGAAAAAAAATCTAATAATCTGCAAATGCTCAAAACATCAAAGGAAAACGATGGTCTGTGTGTTTTCTTCATAAGTAATTCGGTTAGTCAAACAGATTCGTCAGCGTTAGATCAAAACTTTCACTTGTACCATCTCTTATGTGTTTTCTGCATACGTAATTTGGTCAGTGGTAAACAGACTTTTGCGAAAAAGTTAGAGCACAGGTTTTATCAGGGAAGACACCCAGGTGGGGAAAAGGGCCTTCTACCTTTCTGAAGCATGGAAGTCGGAAGGCTGTGCTGGACAAGAGCTAGAAAGGCCTCCCTCGGCCACAACTGCCAGGCGGGGGCCAGTCCCTTGGCAATCTACCGGGCTACTGGATTCCACGCAGTAGACGTTAAAAGAAAGAAAAATCATAGGTCAATTAAGTTACGCGTCATATAAATTTTCTGACTAACTCTGCACAAGAACATCTGTAAGAAAAGGAAGGTACTCAGGTATCCGACAACGGCAGACGGCTGTCTGTTGAAATCACTAGGAAATCAACATGAAGTTTTTGAACCACAAGAACAGGAAACTGCCAGAAAGACTCATTTCACTTTCTCTTTCATCCTTCTGCGCATAAACGATGGTTTTTCTCTGGCCAGAATTTAGTGCTTAATCAAGCTGCCTACTCCAAAGATTTATCTCATCATCTCTGCTGCCAGTTGTCTCTTTAAAGAACATATGTAATTCCAAGTATGGAACTTTATCTATTTGTCCTAATTTGTAATTGCATTGGTCAGAGGTCAGAGCCACAGATCTGACTTGGTCGCTATTCTGGATTCGGACAGGAACACGTGAAAGAGAATCATATCCAGGGGTGTGTTTGAAACATTTATTTTGGGGGGCACCTGGGTGGCTCAGTCGGTTGAGCGTCTGACTTTGACTCTGGTCATAATCTCACGGTTCAGGAGTTCGAGCCCCGCAATCAGGCTCACTGCTGTCAGCCCAGAGCCTGGAGCCTTCTTCGGATCCTCTGTCTCCCTCTCTCTCTATCCCTCCCCTGCTCGCTCACTATCTCAAAAATAAACAAAAAATAAAACATTTATTTTAAATTCTTAAAACTAACGTAGAGCATTTGAGCAGATTTTTTTAACCCCTTAATGGTTTCTTTTTTTTTTATGTTTTTTATTTACTTTTGAGAGAGAGAGAGAAAGAGACAGCATGAGCAGGGGAGGGTCAGGGAGAGGAGTTATAAGATCTAAAGACAGGCTCCAGGTTCTGAGCTAGAGGTCAGCACAGAGCCTGACGCAGGGTTCAAACCCACAAACTGTGAGATCATGACCTGAGCTGAAGTCGGACGCTTAACCGACTGAGCCACCCAGGCGCCCCTCCCATAGTGGTTTCTAAGCATTCCACATAATTTTCTTCCTAAAGTGCCGTGTTTTTCCCTTAGGGTTCATCTCCACAGACCTAGGGAAACAATGGAAGAGGTTCCATAAAGGTCTAATTGCTGTCCATCACAACAGCCACGAGCCACACGTGGCTGCCACGACTCGAAGCAGGACACGACCAAACTAAGACGGTCCAGACATGTGAAAATCACAATGACCTTACACATTGCGACATCTCTCAATAATAACTTGCTGAAAGCTAATCATTTGATGATATTTTGGATATGCTGGGTCAAAGGAAATATATAAAAAATGAACTTCATCAGTTTCTTTTAACCTTTTAAGGATGGCTCCTAGATTGTCACAAGCATTATGCGTCTAGGGCCCGGAGCTGGTCTGCAGACAGACCTCCAGGGGAGACCCCCCAGGGCCCCAGCGCCCCCGTGGCTGGCTAACACTCGCGGTCACAGTCCTGGCTGGGAACCAGGCGTGGGGTGTTCTCTGTTTTTCCGTGACTCTGACTCCAGCGCACACGGCTGACTGCACCGTCTCACCAGCGAGACCACTGTAGTGAATCGTGAACCAGGAGCATTTGGCGGACGCTCTCGGCAGGAAGCCTTTGGGGCAAGGGCTCCCACTTCCGCTATAAACCAAGTACATCTAACACATTAGGAGCAAGAATGACCCCGGGATGTCCCTGTCCCGGTGATCGGTGTTTTTCAACCTCTGGCCATTGTTAGCACACCCCCAAACATCCGAGATGTTTTTCCCCGGGGCCCTCCCTCCACCAGGAAATTTTAACACCACGGGTGGACGGTGTATCTGCTCCATGCTGTGGCCTTCCAGAGGCCACAGGCCATTACAACATCTAAGAATCCCGTGCTGCCTGGGAACCAATGGTTTGGTCTCAATGGGGGTGAGCCCGGCCCCACTGAGGACACACGGTCTGCATCTGCCCCTCCCCAGTTCCTATGAAAAGTGCCCAGAGGGGCTCACGCACTCTCAGAGTTTTCACTGACAGAAGTCTCTGGAGCCTCCGGGATGGGACCCTGCACCCTGAGCGGCTGGCCGGTTCTGGTTCTCCACGTTTATACCGGATTCTGGGGTGACTTCAGACGTCTGGTCAGGGAAATAAACACCCTTGAATTCGGCAGAAGGGATCATGCGTGGGGAGAGGGCATCACTCCGACAGCCCAGGGCCACCTCGGTGGTTCCCATGGCAGCAGCTGTGCCCCGGAGCCTCACTGGAGAGCTGAGTGTCCAGAAAGGCTCAGTCACCTGTTTCCTCCCACTGACACTTAGCCCTGAGTAACCTAAGTGGTCTTTCCTTCGATGTCACCTGTGGGGAGTCCGGAGCCGTGTTTGCAGTTTGACTGGATATCCGACTGACGGTGACGGTCTGTGCGTGTCCTTTCTCAATCCTGATCCGTACCTCCCACTCTAAACTGTGTTTTTTCACTTTTTATATTTCACTGTTGTATTAAACACGCTTCCTGTGACTGACTTCCAGTCCCCTGGACGAGGGTGCGTGAAAGCTCACGCTCCCCAGCAGCCTACCTTGCGCTGGGCGACAACTCTCTGTCGGAATTAGGGTACGAGGCTGACTGGGAGTAAGTCAGGATGGGGGGAGGGTCTTCCTTAGACACATCTTGTGGGAACGCAGGGACGTCGTTGGGAAGAGTTCTGGAGGAAGGAAAAAAAGACTGAAGTTGAGGTATTATTAGTGATAGATTCATAACAAAGGTAAGTTTATGTGTTATACTGATGATCTCTAGGTTGTTTATGGAATAACATGCTCCCCTTCTAACAGCCCAGGTGGATTCCAGGCAGAGGAGAGGGAAAAAGTGAGGAGATACACACAGACATGTCTCGTGCGTTGGCTGCACTGTCATGTAAAGTGACCGTGTTCAAGCGCCTGGAGTGACAGATGTGCGTGCTGGTTACACAGGCTGCTATTTGCACTGCGGCACCGAAACCGGAGCCGGGAGGCTGCAAAGGGCTCGCTATGCACGGACGGAGGTGCAAGAAACTGAATGTCCACATACAGATAATATTTCATCCAGCAGAACAAATAAGTGATATAAACCAAAGGGATCTTATAATTACAAAATGACTGCAAGTCTACCTTGTTTCAGGTAGAATGCATTCATTAAAAACTAGGCTGCGCAGGGCACCTGGGTGGCTCAGTCGATGGAGCATCCGACTTCGGCTCAGGTCATGATCTCGAGGTTCGTGAGTTCAAGGCCCGCATTGGGCTCTGTGCTGACAGCTCAGAGCCTGGAGTCTGTTTCGAATTCTGTGTCCCTCTCTCGCTCTGCCCCTCCCCTGCTTGCTTTCTGTCTCTCGGTCTCTCTCTCTCTCAAGAATAAGTAAACATTAAAAATTTAAAGAAAAATAGGATGCACTATTTCACTGATTCACAGGCCACCTGTCTGTATTTTTGGTGTTCCCAGAGACCTCTATCACTAACTTCTGGAATTAAAAGCCACACACACATGAGAACTATAATAAAACCAACCACCGTTTCTGAGCTGATAGCACATTAGAGGCTATAGTTAGGAAAAGGGACATTGCCAATTTGCCTGTATTTTTAGCCAAGAAAAAAAAAAATCCTCTCCTGACTAACGAAGCAGAGGGACACTCCCGCTGCCCCCTCTCCCCACTTTCTGCTAACGAGATACACACATGGTGATCAAAAATGATCCTGAACTACATGAAAATCTGAAGCATCAAGCACCCTTTACAATGAGTTTCTGTCTTTTAAAACCGGCAGTTGTTGGGGTGCCTGGGTGGCTCTGTCGGTTGGGTAGCTGACTTCAGCTCAGGTCATGATCTCACGGTTTGTGGGTTCGAGCCCCGCATCGGCTCTGTGCTGACAGCTCAGAGCCTGGAGCCTGCTTCAGATTCCGTGTCTCCCTCTCTCTCTGCCCCTCCCCAACTCGCACTCTGTCTCTCTCTCAAAAATAAATTTAAAAACATTACAAAACAAATTTTTTTTAAACTCTATCTAAACTCCATTACCATAAGAATGGGGAATTCTGGGGGAAAAAAGAGTTTGCAAGAAGAGCCTTCACAAGTCACCACGCCCGAGCGCACGCACCTGCTGCCGTCCAGCGGGTCGGCCTCCTCGTCCGAGCTCATCTCTATGGGAAACATGTCCTCTTCCTCGGACGTGTTCACGTTGTCATCTCTTTTCAGGGTGTCCAGCTGCGACTTCCTCCTCCTTTTTCGTCTCTTCTTCACTAATGAGCTGCTGGAGGAGGCCTCGCTGGGCGGGGAGGCCTGGGCTGCCGTGCTGGGGTCCAGGCTCCGCGTCCGGTCGGCCGAGCTCCTCTTCAGCTGGAGCTCCATGCGGGCGGCTCCGTCCGACAGGATGGGGGAGGTGGCCAGGTACATGGGGATTACCTCCTGCAGGACAAGACAGTTTGCAGACTCTCGTTACTTTGGGCCTAAGGGGTGGGGCGCTGCCAACGGCCGGCCAGTGTCCCTTCAGGAGCCCGAGCGCCCTTGGGAAGGGCTTCACAGGACGGGCCGGCCGGACGCCGCGGCCACGGCCACGGCCATCGGGAGGCACGGCGACCGGACCAGATAGCCGACCACAAAGTCAACGATACACTGAATACGATTTGTGCCGAGTTCTCTGTTTTCATAATCGTAACAAAGCGAGATAACTAGTGATTTCAGGTCACCAACGGTCTGCTGCGTTTAAAACAGCCAAAGCAAAGAGGAGCAACATGGGCTCTGAGCCATCATATTACCCTGGGAGCTGGACTCGGTTTTGCATTTCAGTATGGCTATGTGTGTGTGCGGGCGTAAAAGAGAGAAGGAACATGTGTATAAAAGAGAGAAAGAATGTGTATGTATTTTTTTTAATGTTTATTCATTTTTGAGAGAGAGAGAGAGAGAGAGAATGGGGGAGGGGCAGAGAGGGAAACACAGAACCCGCAGCCCACTCGACTCTGAGCTGTCAGCACAGAGCCCGACGCAGGGCTCAAACTCATGAACCACGAGATCCTGACCTGAGCCAAAGTCAGACACTTACCCAACTAAGCCACCCAGGTGCCCCTGTAGTCTTTATTACGCACTGAATTAAGATGATAGCAATTTAGAAAAAAGCCCAGCTGACAGTCCCCATCCCCAAAGCCACCGACGAGAGCGCACACATCCAGGTGCACGGCTGTTGATTTGATACTGACTCTTCTTAAAACCAAAAGGAAAAAACACACAGCCTGTCAATGTAACAGTAATAATGATTTAGTGGTTCTTAAAAACCCTTAACGATCACTGTATTAATGGATGACTTATTTAGTATGCAACACTTGGTAACAAGAAATCAAGAATACTTATAGGGGCGCCTGGGGGGCTCAGTCAGTTAAGCATCAGACTTTGGCTCAGCTCATGATCTCACAGCCAATGAGTTCGAGCCCCACATCCAGCTCTGAGCTGGCAGCCTGGAGCCTGCTTCAGATTCTGGGGGCTCCCTCTCTCTGGACCCCCCCCCCCGCTTGCACTCTCTCTCTCTCTCTCTCTAAGAAAACAAGGGCTAACCTTTACAGTGGTTTGGAGAACACGAACATCTATCTGCGAGATAAAGCCTTAGGCCGGGGGGAGGGGCAGGTCCTGTCACCCAGCTGTGCAGTGGGCCAAAGAAGCGATGCAGACGGCCTGGACATGGGGTCAAGAGCAAAGAAGGGTCCCCAGCCTGGACAGGGGAGAGACAGATGGCCGCAGGTGGGGGGGGCGGGGACCGTACCCTGGGGCATCGGAGATGAGGGACACAGGCTTCCCGGCGGCCAGTGGCCTTCCAGGGGTCACCAGGGGCGAAAGGGGCGGAATGCACTGTGGCCTGCGAAGCCCCGTCAAGGCCAGTACAGCCTCGCCCAAAATGCTTCTTCAACTCTCAGAGCGTAAAATCTGTCCAGAGCTAAGGGACAGGAGAAACTTAAAATGCAAGTACCCATTTGAGATGGGAAGAATCGGTAATTATGGCTTCTCAGAGCCTTCCCTTTGAATAGGAAGGTAAAGGTGGGCAGGGACGCCCCCCAGCCATCCCCGACGGCCACGGGGTTATTACAGAAGGTGGAGGGCACAGGACGAAGATGCTGGTCCTCCGATTACGTCACACCTCTGGGTGGGGACACCAAAAGGAAGCAGAGCCTGGGGCGGTTTTATGCTGAACTCAAAACTATGAGCGTTCATTTTAGAGCCTGGAACCATGGAGATCTGCTCCTTCCTCAGAAAGCCGCTGTCTCCCCGTAAAGGAACTCACCTAAGTGGATTTTACTGAATCACAACCCAGGATCCCTTCAACGCGGCTTTCTCCATGAAAGATAGAGTTAAAAACTGGTGTGTCTTAGACGAAAACAGAGCAGTAAATCATCATTATTCTTAGCTAGGACGCCGAAAGCAGAGCAAGGAAATAAAACAAGAGATAAACTGGATTCTATGAAAATTTAAATTTTGTACTTCAAAGGGCACGATCAAGAGAGCGAACAGACATATCTAAGGAACTCTTAACAACTCAATAGTAAAAGGACCAAAACCCAATTTAAAAAAAAAAAAAGATCTGAGTAGACGTTTCTCTAAAGAAGACATACAGGGGGCGCCTGGGAGGCTCAGTCGGTTGAGCGTCCGACTTCGGCTCAGGTCATGATCTCATGGTTCATGAGTTCGAGCCCCACGTCGGGGTCGGTGCTGACAGCTCACAGCCTGGAAACTGTCTTCAGATTCTGTGTCTCCTTCCCTCTCTGCCCCTCCCCCGTTCATGCTCTGTCTCTCAGAAATAAATAAACATGATAAAATTTTTTTTAATTTAAAAAAATAATAACAACAAGTAGAAGGGATTTGCCCACTCACTAAAAACAATCTAGAACATTCCGTCCTCTAGGATTTGACACTGCAGTGTAACCTGTTCGCTCTGGACGATGGCTTGGAGGCAACCCAGTTCCCGTCTCCGTGGACGCTGTGAGCACGAGAGGGCGCGTCAGGACCGCAGGGCCTCGTGCGGCACGGACGCCCGCAGCCTGTCTGGCTCACACGGGTCCATGGCGACAGCCAGCCCTCTCTGGTGCGCTGGTCTCCCCGGCCCAGCACCAGCCTCACTTCTGCACACTCACTTCCGCAGTGTCCCCTGGAGAAGCACTGCTCAACACTGAAACTAGGAAGTAGCGCTGACCACGCAGCCACCCTTACCTGATCGTTATCAGCCTCTTGAACAAAAAAGGCTTCTCCGTTGTCTCCCAGCTTCATGTGCAAATCCACGGACTCCCCGTTGATTTCTATGTCAACCTGAAGGAAAAGCACACGTCACCACAACGGGCAGCCTCCTGCCGTGTCTCTACGGTCACATGTTTTCATCACATACGTCCCGAAAAGCTCTCACAGCCCCAAATCTCAATCGATCAGGCCTGGCTTAGGTGCTCTCTTCCCCATCAGAAGTGAGTCCGTTTGCCCCCATGCCCCACTTTGAGCCGGGGAAGGTCTGCAATTGTCCCCAGCAAGCAGAGCACAACCCAAGTGGCCCTATGGAACTTCCGAGACCAAGTCAGAAGAACGCAGGATCCGTGTGCCTCCTTTTCTCCGGGATGCTCACCCTATGCCCAGCCGCCATGTTGTGAGGCCACCCAATGTGGGCGTTCCATGAGTGACCGCATCTTTGGAGGGGGTCTGCCAAATGAGGCCCCAGATGGCAGAGAAACCCCAGCCCGGCCGCACGTGCCTGAATTTCTGACTCACAGAACCCAGGAGCTTAAGAAGTAGCTGGATTTTTGCCATTGCGTTTTGGAGTAATTTAACACTACAATTTGAGCTCATATACTGGTCAGTTTAGAGACTGACCCCTTCCAGTGTGGAGTCACAATCCCAGAGGTCTAAAGCTCCGTCTAAAGACAGAAGTACGATGAGTTTTCTCTGGAGAGAGAAACTGCACCGCAGCTCACTGGGCCCTACGCTCTTACCACTTTCTCTCGGGAGCGCAGGACCCCCATCTTCCCAAAGCGCACGTGGAAAGGGGAGCACTGAAGGCTCCCGTTGGGTTGGCGGACGACGATGATGTCGATGCAGCCGGACAGGGTGGCCGGATTCAAGCCCTTGTAGAGTTCCTTCACGGTGACAAACACCTGGCCCGCCAACTGCCCCACGTAGTTCATGGTTTGAGTCTGGAAAAAAGACACAAACAACACACACTCAGACACACAATTAATTCAGAGAAGGCAGTCTATCTAGAGCCGGTCCAAATGGGCACATCATCGCGTCAAACACATGAATTACAAGTGTGATGTTCACACCTCGTTCAGATCATTTGTTCCACAGGAATGGGCGCCATGACACCCACTCCCACTGCCCATGGACCCCCGACCCGGTCAGCAAGCCCACACCCCCCACTGCCCACTGCCCCCCGACCCGGTCAGCAAGCCCACACCCCCCACTGCCCACTGCCCCCCGACCCGGTCAGCAAGCCCACACCCCCCACTGCCCACTGCCCCCCGACCCGGTCAGCAAGCCCACAAGCCTCCGCCGCAGTGGCCCCAGGAACCCCATCTGTTAGCACCGGGCTCTTCCCCTCTGGGCCCAGGGGGGCCTCCGGCTCCTGCCAGCCTTGCTCTGTCATCCTATGCAGGTTTTACACACTAAATCCTAAGACTCTTGAGAAAAGAGACTGTTTGCTACCTCTTAGTATCTAACCCCCACCAGGCCAAGTAGAGTAGATATTCAATAATATGAGTTGCAAGATGTGACTATTTTTGCTTGAGAAAGAAAAACGACGACTGTTATTTAGAACCGTTTCCATCCCGGACTGGGTCTGCCTCTCCGACTCTGGCCCGCGACTCCAGGAGACATTCATTCCAGCCACTGTGGTTTGCTGCCCGGCTAATCAACTGAAGTCCGGTCAGCAAACACCCGGGCGTCTCCTCTACAAAGGGTCTGGTGGTGGGGACACAGAGACAAAAGAGTCCAAGTCCCTGTCCTCTGAAGGGACACACAGGCTCATGAAGGGGACAGAAGTAAAAGACAAGGAGCTGAAGTATGTCAGTGTTGCTCTATCTGTTTTAGGCAGACGCTAAGGGCCATGACCGAGGGAGGCGGAGGGGCCACACCAGGCGGGCGAGGAGGGAAAAGGTGGACCAGAGCCCTGCAGGGGACGCCGTGCTCGTGACAGAGGACATGCAGGGAAGGATGGAGAGTTTAACCCATGCTGGGAGGTCCAGACGTTTCTTGGTGGCAATGTGAAGCCACCGCAGATCTGGGAATGACAAAACGGTGATTCAATCCATGATTTCAAGAACGTATCATGATAACACTGCACGAACTGGCAAGAAAAAGCCAGAAGGCAGAAGACTAAGTGGCGGCTGCCGATGACGGTGCAGACCAGACTCCAGCCCGAAGGGGGCCACAAGGAGGAAGAGCAGGTGGACGGGCAGTGGGAGAGACACTGGGTACAGAGGACCGGCAGGGAGCTGGCGCCATGCCCTGGCTTCCACGACTGCCTCAGGCTGGTCCTCACCTGCCCACCGCCCACCTCAGTGGCTGCCACAGTCTGGCCCTGTCACGTGCCCGATGGGACCCTGACGCCTCAGACTGGCCCACAGCCCTGAGGGCCAACCCTGCAGCCACCCTCCACCACTCCCTCCTCCTGGCCCCACCATGTGGGCTCCGGCTCTCAGAGACACGAGGCCTTTCAGAACAGGAAACAAGGAGAAGCAGAGGTGCGATGAAGCAAACGCCCAAGGTCACAGGCCTGGCTTCTGAAGGGACCTCTGCTTTGGTTCCGTCAGCCCCCTCCCTTCTCCCCAGCCCCTCCCGACTTCATCACCCTCAGCTGTGGGCCCTGCTGGTCCCTGAGAGACAGGTGACCACCTCCCCGCATGGAGGCCCCAAACCCGCCCCCCAGCCCCACCGGCCAGCAGGCTGTGTCCCCAACAGAGAGACGTGTATCCCCAACAGAGAGAAAGCTCACAACCAGACGGCATTCCCACATGCCGGCACCCCAGCTTCTTATCTGTAAGACGAGGACCTCGGCCTAGACAACCTGCAAGGTCTGATGTCTCCAAGATAAAGCCTAAAGGCGTATCTTTAATAATTCAGACCAAATGGTGCTCTGCCGGCTCATCCTCAAGAACCAAGCATCCCTCCCCCTCGTCAGGGAGCAAATCCAAGGTTATTGTGTGGAAACTGAAGATTTCAAAGGTGGCAGGACCTGGGGTTGTTATTCTGACCCCTTGTTTGGAAGAGATAAGCCTGGAAACGGGAAGTGACAGGCAGCGCTCCTGGTCTCCCAGAGACGGAGCCGGACCCCGACTTCCTGATTCCTGGTCCTGTGATCTCTCCTTCAGGCCGTGCCTGGTGTGATTCACCCACCACAAATAATTGAAGTGACTCTGGTATCGTTAGCTACCCCTTCTACTGAATAACATGTTTGCAGATCTGAAAATATCTCCATTTGGGAGCAGGAAATCTATTCCGTAAATTCTTAGCAAATGACAGGATCATAGCCCCGCCCAGCAACAGGCTCCCAGGAACTCTCCCGAGCATCTACGGGAGACTGTCTTAACCAACCGCTGAGAAGTTTCTAGAAAGGAGATTACTATCTGAAACATAGGAAAAAAACGGGTTGGCAAGGCTGGGAAGAAACCAGAGCCCGTGTGCACTGCTGGTAGGAACAGAAAATGGCGCAGCGCTATGTATGGAACAGGACAGAACACAGTTCCCCAGAAGATTAAAAATAGGATTACCATATGACCCAGCCATTCCACTTCTAGATACAGATCCCAAAAAACCAAAAGCAGGGTCTCAAAGAGATATTTGCACACCCACGTTCCCAGAAGCGTTATTCCAAGGGCCACCAGGTGGAAACCACTCAAGTGGCCCTTGGTGCAGGACGAGTGGACACCCAAAACGTGGACTGTACATCCAGTGGGGTATTAGTGGGTCTTAAAAAGGAAGGAAATTCTGACACACGCTACAGCACGAAGGAACCTTGAGGACATTGTGCTAAGGGGAACAGGCCAGTCCCCAAAGGCCAAATGCCTTGTGTAACATTCCACCCATCCAAAGTCCCCAGAGCAGGCAAATCCCTAGAAACACGAGGTAGAACAGGGATCCCCGGAGGCTTCAGAGAGGAGGGAAGGGGAGTCAGTAAGAAACAAAGGCTGGAGCTGGAGGGAGGGATGGACGCACAACAGAGTGAATGTCCTTACACGAAGTGTTCAGAACTGTACACCCGCCAATAGCGGAGGCAGCCAATTTTGTGTGACGTGTATTTTACCACAACCTTAAAGGGGGTGAGTGAGAACACTGTACTAACCAGAACTCATTTCAGGAGGGTGAATGTTTGCCTGGGCCCAGGAGGCACAGGACAGCCTTTGGGGCGGGGACCCAGTTCACCCCAGCATCTGCTTGGCTGGGGGACGGAGGCAAGTCGGGGGTGGGGGGCGGCAGCCATGGCTCTTCTTTCTCTCTCCTCTTCCAGGATTTTTCTAAATAAGCACTGGGCAAATACTGAAGAACACAAGACCGGGTGGACGCCAACTTCACCCCCTCCGTTCCGCTCCAAAGTGAAAGGGCCCGAGGAAGCAGGTAATCTGATTTCCGTGAGGGGAAGAGGCCAGACCAGTCCGCCCGGGACGGCCCTCCTCTGTGCACTGCCCCGTCAATCTCATTATTGTCCTCTTGCGGCCACGCAGAATCCGGCCATCAGGGGGACTATTGTGAAGAACAAAGCATCTTAATTACCTGAAGGGCAACCGAAGTACAACCGTAAGACACAAAACAAAACGCCTACGCGTCCAGGAGAGAGCGTGGAGACACCTGCTCTCGACTCACCCTGTAGCGAATTCCTTTTAAGTCTAGTGATTTTCACCGAAGAACAAGAAACAGGATCTCACAGCCTGGTCTTTCAGGGAGAGAGAAGCCAGACCCCACACAAACCCCCTCTGGCCACACAGAGGGTTCTCCAAACTGTACTGTGGGTTTTCAGAGGTTAGGAAACCTATAAAATGTTATACATATAAATACATATTAAATGTTACATGTATATATATTATATGTATCATTTTTTTTAAACAGAGCATCTTCTGGCTCTCCAGAAGACACTTCGAGGCGAACTTTCCGAGGTTACGACGTCTCACAGGAATACCGTCTTTCCAGGTCTCCCTAAGTTAGAAACTACTATGGTACTTGTATTCGAGCCAAACAGATGAAACATGAAACCCAAAAGCACAGGGGCGCCTGGGGGGCTCAGTCAGTTAAGCATCCGACTTCCGCTCAGGTCACGATCTCACGGCTCATGGGCTCTCTGCTGTCTGTGCGGAGCCCACTTTGGATCCCCTGTGCCTCCCTCTCTCTGCCCCTCCCTCCTTCTCTCTCTATCTCCCTACAAAATAAACATTTTTCTTAAAAATCCAAAAGCACATTTCCACCTGGGATTCTACTTACAACATTAATAATAAACAGTGTGTTCAGCTCCAATGGCATCAACTACTAAATAAGAGGGTTCTAACCATTTTAGCCCCTTAACCATCAGCGAGGAAACTGCTTGCTCCGCTCATTTGATATGCAAGTGAATAAAGTGATTTTTCATACCCTTCCCAGTTCTCTCCACGAGAATATGATCAAAGGCACGTAATCCAGGAAATAACGGTCTTCCCACTTTAATTCTGTGGGTTGGCTCCTCAGGAATGAGGTTTGGTAGGCAACCCCTAAACGTGCATCTCTGCCCCCCTTTCCTGAGAGGGCTGACCCCACCCCGACCAAGGTCAAAACGGATGCAAACTGTCCCAAGACTCCAGCTCGCGGAATCCCCATCTTTGTTCAATCTTTCTCACCTCTGCTTCTCTCTCTCGGCCCTGCTCTTTAAGAAGGGGAGCCTTGGGCAACCGCACCCCAATCTGCATTGTGCAGCTCCTCACAGGAAACCTCCCCCGGAGGGAGCTCATGTGATACAAATCTACGCCACCCTGTGCAGCGCTCAAAACCAACACTGTTGCCCCATTTCTGGTGCGGAACGCAGGTCGGCCAGAGGCTCAGAGCAGCACGGCCAGCGGCGGGCGGAGGCCGGGAGCCCAGGCTGAACCCCGAGACCCCCCTGCTCTCCTCCACATCGTCCTGCTCCCTCGTCCCGCTGCATGAAACAGTATAAACAGGTGAGGCCCGGTTAACGAAAATCGGCCACAAGGCTTTAGAAAACCGGATGGCCAATGGTTTAGACCTAAATGCTGCATAATACTCAGCCCACGTGGACAGGGTACACAGTGCTGTAGAGACAATCAGAGATTGTAAATAAAGTCAGAATTACAGAGAGGGGCCTTCCAGAGTGGGGGGGGGGGGGCACAATCCGTGAGACCAAGACTCACTTAGAGGGAGTGAGCTCCCCAACAATGGTGGTATCACCAGAGTCTCAAACCACCACGTGGCAAAAAGGTTGTGGAGGAAACTGAAGAATTTGGCGGGCTCGAACTTGAGGATTCCGTGCCCTGGTCTTTAGCAACATCAGGAAATCAAGTCTTGGAGCAAGACACCAGGGGTGGGCAGGGGAAGGGGTGTGTCTGGGTTGATTGTTGTTTGTTTTTGTTCCATCACAAAAACATCCCACAAGTGCAGACCCCCCAGCTCAACAACCCTGGGGCTGAGGGGAAAGAGGGAAAATTTAAAAACGAGAAGAAACTGGGAATGAGAATCATTCTCTCCCAGGAAACCAAAAGTCCATGAAGACAAGGCCCCAAACAAAACTCACTGCAAACACAGTCTAAGGAACAGACTCTTAAGACTCTTCGCGTCCACAAACAGGCCATGAAACCCGACAGATAAGAGTCTGAAAACTAGGGGCGCTCGGGTGGCTCAGCCGGTTGAGCATTCGACTCCTGATTTCGGCTCAGATCGGGATCTCACGGTTCTTGGGATCGAGCCCCGGGCAGGGCTCCACGCTGAGCATGGAGCCTACTTAGGGTTCTCTCTCTGTCCCCCTTGGCCCCTCTCTTGCTCGCATTTTTTGTCTCTCTCAAATTTAAAGAGTCTGAAAAACAGGAACTGCACAAAATATAGGGTCAGATGGTCAGATGTGACTGTCTTCCTCCAGAACGGGCGCGCTCCATGCACAGGAGGAAGTATGCACACCGCCTCCATGAGTGTGAACAAGATGAGGACTTAGAAAAGCCCCCCACCGTGAGAGGACGGGGGCCAACGTGACACCTTGTCACTACCTCCCTGACGAAGTCACCGGACCGGTCCAACTCTGCGGCTGCCTCTCAGTGGGGTAGTTTCACAAGTGCTCACCCCCTCTTCAGTTACCCCATCTCAGGGTCTCCTGGAAGGTAAACTCTAAACCTTCCCCCACAGCCCTCAAGGACTGTGTGTTTGTAAAACACCCTCCTTTATGTCGGAAGACAGGTATTTTCAGCTGTGGAATGAGTCATCATTTCCTGGACCGAGGCTGCCGCGGAGCTGCTGTGGTGCGCACGGGGCAAACATGCATCGAGGGGCAGGTGCCCACGGAGGCTTGTAAATACCCAGAGCTTACCGGCAACACTAGGCAAAGACAGTACGGCAGTGATCCGGCGTGGCACAGACCACAGTCCATTGTCACCTACCGTGAAAGTTGGTACACTGTCCAGATGGTAATGATAACAGAGCTTAAACTATTTATCCCCTTAGCATCATGCAAAGGATGCAAAGGATAGAGTTTGCCCATCTCACAGAGAAGGTAACTGAACTTGGAGTGCGTGGGTTTAAGTTGATCAGGGTCCCGATGCAGGGTAGGGGCGTGAGCAGCACCTGAATCCAGGATAAATCTGAATCCAACTCTGTGACAGCCCTGCCTACCTCCTGAAACACTGGACAGTCGTATCTGTGTGCAGGGAAGCACACACAGACTTCAGCGGATGTGCACAGGAAGTGTAAGGCGCAGCAAATGCAAAGATACCCGCTTCTCCAACAGTGAGCCCCAAGCTGCCCGGTGGAATCCGTCCTAGCAGATGGACCTTCCCCTAAGCTGGTGCCTGGTGTGGAGACCGGTCTGCGTGCTCCACCGATACGCCTGTGCCTTGCCAGCCTCCCCTCTGCCGTGTCCTAGGGGGTGGGCACACTGGTGAAGCAGGAGCCCGGATGGGGTGCCTTCTGAGTTAAAGAAGAAAACGGGTGAGATTTCAGTGGTCAAGTCTGAAAACTCACAGATAAACTCTCCCCCTCCTCTTTTATCCTGATCTACCTTAAATGTCAGAAAGGGGTCTCTGAGTACAGGTGAGTAACTAACCAATACCTCCCCCCCCCCCACACACACACATGGATCCTTCCTCCCGTCATGCACATGCTCGCCCCGTACCTGGCTCTGGGTTTGACACCAGGTAAGATTAATCCACGCCCTTGAGAAGTTGGAAGTCAAGTTTATTTTTCTCCAAATGTGAGCGGTCGTGTGAGCATGGGAGCAGCAGAGAGAGAGAATCCCAAGCAGATTTCACACTGTCAGCACCACGGGCTCGATCCCATGAACTGTAAGACCGAGACCTGAACGGAGACCCGGAGTCGGACACTTAACCGACCGAGTCACCCAGGCACCCCAAGAAGCTGGAAGTCTTAGATCTTAATTGGCTCAGTTACTAACAACTGAATAGTGATGCTCATTTATAACTTTGCCTTGGAGAGTGAGCTCCCTGTCAGTAGGAGCATTTAAGTCATGTGGCTTTTAGGCAGGACTGTGTTCCTCAAAAATACGATTGAATCTGCCTCCCTGGGGCTCTCCCCACAGGTCCTCGCAGCCCGGGGATGTCTCAGTCTTCACTGTCCCGGCTCTCCTGAGGCCACATGAGGACAGCCGTGACCGCCCCCCTGCCCCTGACAGCCAGGAAGGTGCTCTCAGCACCCCAGCGGGTCTCCAAGAGGTGAGGTGAGTGGGGGGCATCCACTCATCACGCGGGCTGCTCTCTGAGCACGTTCTGTCCTCATATCTGGGATCCAAATCTGACGGGCTCTTGGTGAAAACTAACATCGTGGGACAAGTGGGGTTGCCCTAGAACCACATTCACCCGGGGGGTTAGGAGGGAAGGGCCGGTTTTCGGCCAGAGCATCAAAAAAAGGAAAAGAGGGGCGCCTGGGGGGCTCAGCAGGTTGAGCATCCAGCTTCAGCTCAGGTCATGATCTCGCTGTTCGTGAGTTCAAGCCCTGGTCGGGCTCTGTGCTGTCAGAGCCTGGAGCCTGCGTCTGATTCTGTGTCTCCCTCTCTCTCTGACCCTCCCCTGCTCATGCTGTCTCTCTCTCTCCCAAAAATAAATATAACATTAAAAAAAATTTTTTAAAGAAAAAAAAGACAATTTCTAAGAAATCCCAAAATTGGTCTCGTGACTAGTAAGACTAGCAAGACAACAAAATTGGCTTATAAATAGCGTATCCTTCTCTTGTGATTTCTATTAGCCACACACGAGTCTTTTCTCAGAGCGTGGCGCATTGGTACGCATCAATCGGCAGGAGTGGTAAGTTACACATAACTGACAAGAAGGAAGGTGTGACTTGGCGGCAGCGGTGAGGCTGAGAAAAGAACCCCGGCCAGAAAGTCGAGATCTGCATGCTTCACCCCTGCCCGGCCACACGCCACAGCCCACCACCTCCTCCCTCCGTGCCGGGTCTGGACTGAGAAAGACCTTGAGCTGCGGCTCCACGCGGGGACACGGCCCCGAGAGTCAAGTCCCTGAACCAGAGAGGCAAGTTCTGTGTCTGTCCGCACAGAAAGGCCATCGGGGCCTCTCCTGGCCGGCCAGCCTTCTTCGGGAAGCCCTCCCCTCCACTCCCCTCCATGATAAGAAAATACACCAGAAACGCAGGAAATGCTTCTAAAAAGCTTGCAAGTCGGACTGCTACCTGCTGACAAAAGCGATGATGGCCAAGCGTCCCCCCCTAGGGCCCTTTCCAAATGAAGCAGGTGGAAGACACCTGCGGATGACATGAATTTGTCATAGCTCAGCTCCAGGCCCAGAGGGAGGGGAGAGCGAGCTCCCAGGTGATCCTGAAGGAAGGAAGGGGTGGCAGGAGGGGTGTGGAGCGTGTCTGGGCTGGGGGGGTGGGGAAGGAGTGCCCTGCAGGAAACAGAGCAAAGGCCCGGGAAGTTTTCTCCTCCTTCGATGCCCCCCACCATGGCGGGAGCGCCCCGCACTGGGGCATCAGGTGCCCAGAGGCATCCGCCCGCCCATCTCGGGCAGCTTCACAAGGGCAGCCGTGCTGACGCGTGACCAGCGCAAGGGGACCTCAGGACTCAGAGCTGCTCACCCAGTTATTACGGCAGGAAAAATGGCTTTTCACCCGCAATCAACAGTCTTCCCGTGGGCCTCGCTCCTTTGCCAAGACGCTCTGCTTTCTTGGAGCTTCTCCCCAAACGCAAAACCTGGCCATGCCGCTCGTGACCACCCATCTCTAGGATCTTAATGTCCATTTAAGGAGCCTCACACCAACTGTATAGAAAAAAACGGACAAAACACAGAGGGGGGTCCCAGAGAAAGAAGTCCCTTTGGTCAATGACACGCGAGAAGATACTCAACCCCACTCAGGATTTAAGATCTGCAAGGGAGGTCTTTCGGATGGTCGGATATTTGAGCGTTTTGTAAAAAACCCCAGGGTGGGTGAGAAGCAGGGGAAACCGAGTCATCGCCCTCTGCTGGGGGGGGGCAATAAACGGGGTGAGCGTCGTCGTGGCCCCAAGTGTCATTTCGTGCACATATTTCCCAGGCGACCCCACTTCCGTAAGGTCCATGTACAAGACAGTCATGGTGGGGCTGACCGAAATCAGGGAAAATGAGAAGCAATGTAAATATCTCTGGGACTCTGGTTAAACAAACCACGGATCGGAAGATCCTAAGACTGCTAAGAATACACACACACAGGCAGAGCTAGCGCCCCAAATACTGACCTGAAAAGGTATAAACTGAGAGAAAGAATAAAAAAATATTTACAACATGAATTCATTATTTTAAGAATTACATTTATACATATTCTGAGATGCATAAAAAAAAATTCTGGACTGATTTACACACCAAATAAGGTTCCCAGGCTCACCTCTGGGGGTGGTTTTTTAAATGCGTATGTATTACTTTAACGTTACTTCTTAAGGACCTCAGAGAACTGGGCAAGGGATGGAAAAGCTTGGCCCACTCAAGGTCAGGGTCTCCCAGTCAGTGAACTTGCTGAGACAAGAGGGGGTGGGGGGGTGGGGGGTCCTGCCTCGGTCAGAAAGGTCGGAGGGTAATCACTCAGCTCCTCCTCCAGAGCTGGGATTTTGCAACGCTTGGATCTTATAATCCCATGTGACAAATGTTCTCAGGTCCCTGCCAAGGAGCACAAAAGGCCTGGACAGTCGGGAGTGGGGACATTTAAACTACAGGGCGGCCAATGTGCTGGGCTAAACAGCTCCAGGTGTAGACCCTGGTTCTCAGGCTCTGAACCATCCGACTCACTAACCGAGCCCAGGGCTCGCTTCCCCTCCTTACACACCTGCAAACGCCCTCTGTCTGTTTGTGTCTTGGTCAAGAAGAAATGTCCTGCCTCTGTGACTTCTATCCCCGCATGACCCCCACCCACTCCACCCCAGCAGTTCAGCAAAGGGCTAAATATCACCTGATGTCCAAGTGCGTGGTTGACAGCTCAGGGGATAAGAATGCAGGCTTCCTGGAGGTAGGCGGTTGGCGGTCCGATCCCGGCTCTGCCTCCCACTAACCTGTGCCCACGAGCCCATTAATAACCTCTGCCGGCCTCAGTTTTGTATCTATAAAATGGGATTCACACTGTCCACCTCACAGGATTAGTGGTACACGTGAAGTACTTTTCAAAGCACATACACCCCATGAAAGCCCGGTGCCAATCCTGTGGGCACAAAGGACTCCCAGACTCCGAATTAAGGCTCGTGCCTTAACGATTTAAACTGCACCTTCCCATGGGTGCCTGGGTGGCTCCGTCGGGTAAGTGTCCGACTTCTGTTTCAGTTCATGATCTCACGGTTTGTGGGTTCGAGCCCCGTGTCAGGCTCTGAGCTGTCAGCACAGGCTGTCAGCACAGCTCTGATTCAGAGCCTGCTTCGAATTCTGTGTCTCCCTTTCTCTCTCTGCCCCTCCCCTGCTCATACTTTGTCTCTCTCTCTCTTCTTCAAAAATAAAAACACATTAAAAAAAAATTTTTTAAATAAGTAAATAAACAGCACCTTCCCCAAAAAGACAGGGACAAAGGATGTTATAGATTAAAATTAATATGGAAATATTAGACGGGTATTGGTCTAGGGTGGTAATACATCTGTTTGTCCAAAACTCTGAGCACAGGGGCAACCCCAGGCCTGGGCAGCACCCTGTGTGATGGTGTAGAATTCACTGGCAAACCGTTTGCACACGCAGTCGCCAGGGAGAGTGTCTCATCAGACAGTTGTGCCGTTACCCCATGACCTTTACTGCCTGTGTCCCGTCTTCTGTAAACCAAAGGGTATGCCTAGGGAGACCCATGGACGCAGACAAACATTTCACCAAAAGGAGAAAGTTCACGTATCCAAGGAGAGACAGGGCACAAGGCACACGGCATAAATGTGCTCACAGTGTCCCAGGCAGCCGCAAACAGGTGTGTCTGGACCACAGGCTCCGTGCGCAAGCCGAGTCCATCACACTCGGGAGCAAACAGCTGACACAGCGCCGAGACCGTTCTCACAGCCTGGTGCTGTTTTCTGGAAGGCCCCAGGGCTCAGGACCGGCAAAAAGGTCTAAAGTGGGTGAAAGAATCACAAAACTTGGTGGGTGGGTTGAGAGATGTGGCCATGATCACGGGCATGGAAAGCTCCCTGCTCCGGACTGAGCCTGGCCGCTCACTTCCGCCCCACCCCTCTCCTGGGCCGTAGGCATGCGCGGCCACCCCGGGCCACCCGGCTGCAAGCAGGGACTGCTGCGGGCCAGGAGGAAGCCAGCACTGGGTGGTGCAGCCACCCCCCCGCCCCCCGGCACCCACACATCTTCCTTATCTCCACTGGACCATGCAATCACTCACTCACTCACACACACACACACACACACACAGTCACACATCACAGCTAAAACAAGTTCTCCAAAACAGTATCTTTCTTCTATTCTACTTCACTTTTTTTAAATGTCTGTGTACCAACTGAACTGATTTTTATGACCCGCAGGTCACACACAGCTCTGTGACAAATACTGGCCTAGGCCCAGACCCAGAGCTCTGGGGAGGCAGAGAATCTCCTCTTTCCAACAAGCCAGCGGCACACGCCCAGCCCCAGCCCAGGCTCATTGGCTGAATCAAAGGTGGGGAGAGGGGAGAAGGGTCAGGGAAGAAGGAAGAGGCAAGAGGCAAGAGGAAGAGGGGCATGGGAAAGTGCAGAGGACACAGAAAGGAGGGGGGCCGGGCCAAGTGTGCATCAGGAGGCAAAGGCTCCCTTCATATCCCTGGGGTCCCCCAAACTGGACCTGCTGCCAGGTGCAAACACTGACGCTGGGCCCCTCGCTCGCCCGACCTTCCAGTCACAGCTTAGAAAGCTCCCATTTCAGAGAGGCCAGCAAATGGGCCCTTGGAGGCCTCCATAAATTAAGAATTAAGTTAGGTTGGGGCGCCTGAGATCAGCTCAAGTCACGATCTCACGGGTTCATGAGTTCGAGCCCTGCATGGGGCTCTGGGCTGACCGCTCAGAGCCTGGAGTCTGCTTTGGATTCTGTGTCTCCTTCTCTCTCTCCCCCTCCCCTGCTCACTTTCTCTCTTTCAAAAATAAGTAAACATTTAAAAAAAAAAAAGAGGGGTGCCTGGGTGGCTCAGTCAGTTGAGCATCTGACTTTGGCTCAGGTCACAATCTCACAGTTCGTGGGTTCAAACCCCGTGTTGGGCTCTGTGCTAACAGCTAGCTCAGAGCCTGGAGCCTGCTTCAGATTCTGTGTCTCCCTCTCTCTCTGACCCTCCCCTGCCGCACTGTCTCTCTCAGTCTCTCAAAAATAAATAAAAAAACATTAAAAAAATTTTTTTAATAAAAAAGAAAGAATTAAGTTAGGCTTTGCCCAAACTTTTTCACAAATTCCGTCTGGTTTTAAGCGAGGGGGCTTACCCCACAATAAACTGGGCCAGAGTTCCAGAATGTGTAGAATGTGACTTCACCCTTCCCAGGGGGCTCGCCTCAGTGCTGACAGTGCCCCAAGTCTCCACCTCAACCTCGCGAATCTCTCAACAGCTCCATGCTCTTTGGCCCGGTCACACGTAAGGAGCTAAAGTGCCAGCAGGTCAAGGCGTGAGCCTCAGTGTCCCAGCTGGACTGGGGCCTGGCCTTCTCGGCGTTTCTCAAGTGTTCCAAAGGCGGCCCCAAGTGATGCAACCCCTGCCCCTCCACCAGGTCTGCCCCTGAGGAGCTCTCTGCAGCCCTCTCCCATCCCCCATCTGAATGCCTGCCCAACCCAGTCTGCCCCCTGTGGGTTCCTTTGAGACCTTGAACCCAGAACACAGCAGATCCAGGAGAAGCCCACTCACAATAGGAGAGGGGTGGCCGAGGTGGGGAGGTGGTGTCACGTATGACGGTTTGTGTAGCCCAGAGGCCAGCACTGGGCACAAATGTCTCAACCCTCCTCACTGGCACCCTGTGTTCCTCCCTTACAATAATGCCCTCCGCAGAGTCACTGACCTCGTCTGGTAGATCTCAGTTAATCTGTACAATCATCTCAGGAATACGTATGATCACCTGACGGAGTAACCAATACATAGACGTACGTCTTTGGCAGCCCAAGTCCTCCAGTAGTAACGTGGCCAGTGTAACTCCAAAGCCAAGTTCTCTGCATTAGCTCAGCACCCTGCAGACCCTTGGTGGCCGCTCTGAAATATCTTTCCATCTCCTGCCCTCCTCTTCCCTCTGGTCCAAGGGTTGGGCCCACAGACCTCCCTCTGGCCAGGCCGGGCTGGCTGGCCATTCCCCATCTCATCCCAGTGGGGCTCTCCTCAGCCATTCCCGAGCGCCCCCCCGCCCCCGACCCGCTCCGGGGACACGGGGACACAGAGATCGTTCCCACCCCACGAGAACCCTCAAGCTCTCTCCCATGCACAGGAGCGAGCCCAGCCCTCCAGACCCACCAAGTTCGTGCGAACTTCGGGGCTCCCCAACACCATGCAGCCCTACAAAGGACAAGAATATAAGCTCCCAAACACACATCCATACGCAGAAATGCTTGATAAGGACACAGATGTTGACAAATAGGAAGAATGATCGGAATACAGACTGTTTAAAACAAAGAGATCTTCCCGCATTTCTGGGGTTTTAAAAAAAAGTGTGTGTTTAATTCCTCAATTATTATCCATTCCTCAACCGATTAGTTTTATTCATAAGGCCCAAATCATAGAATAAAAGATAAGCTGTAAATTTCACATTCATCATGCCATTTCTCTGATTTTAAACACTTAAAAATAAATTTAAAAAAACAAAACAAAACACCTTGCAAGCTTATGTTTTCCACAACACTCCTACTCTCCTGGGGAAACCGTTGGGCTCTAAAAACTCTCCCGTTTTAGCTCCAAGTTTCCTATTTGGTGGTCAAACACTGGGTAGACATCTGCTTTCTCCAGCGACCACTCTGCACATAAATTATGTGCCACTTACCTACACTCTGGCGCTGTGGCACTTGAAGTTCCGTCCAAACCACTACTTTGCATCCTGCGCGTTCCCGGCCTTCCCCAGAATAAAATTATTTGCAGGGACAGGTGTGGAGCCAAGGGGCCTAGCACCCACTAGGCTGCAGGAAACACGCAAAGAGGCCGGCAGAGGAGGAACCAAACTGTAATCCGAGAACCAGATCCCAACCCCGTTCAACCTGCCGCGGAGCAGCTGTGTGACCTTGGGCACGTAGGTCAACTTCTCCGAGCCTCAGTTTCCTCCACGGCAGAGCAAGAATCCAAAGCCCCAGGGGACATTTTCGTAAAAGTTCCGGGGGCACGGCAGGGGCTGCCCGCTACGCCGATTGAACTCACCCGTCCACGCTGGATACAGCGAGGTCTAGCCGGGGTCCCGCGGCCGCCCCTGGGGTCCTCCGGGCGGGTCAAGGTCAGCCCTGCGGGCGCCCCAACAGGAAAGCCCCGAGGGATGCTCACGAGGCCGCCAGGCCCCGGGCTTGTTTCTCCGCCTCCCTCCCCGAACCACTTCCCCCCGAAGGGGCCGCGGAGACCTAGCACGATCCTCCGGCGCCGGGTCACCCCCGTCCCCCGGCCGGCTACGGCGTCGCCGCGCGCCCACTGTTCCCCGGACCCCGCCCCACCCGCCCCCGCCGAGGCTGCGGCCCCTCGCGATAGCGGCCCGGGCTCCTCCGGGGCTCGGCCTGGGGCTGGGCG
>NC_043703.1:157038983-157055551 GCF_006229205.1 Suricata suricatta
GGGGGGCGGGGCGAGGGCGGGGCGAGGGCGGGGCGGGGCGAGCGGGGCCGCGCCAGGGCACTCGTGACGCGCGAGCCGCCCTGCCTCTTTCAGCGCCCCTCTGGCCTCAAGCATCCGAGCCCCCTACCTCCGAAGACGGCGCGGGTCCACGAGCCCCTCCTTCATAGCCCACCTTAGCTTTCCTGTGGGCGAGGACTTTGGGCCACGTTTCCGATTATCCTCCCTAAAGCCACAGTCCTATATTTAATTCACCAGGCTACACTGACATTTTCCCCAAGCCTGGGCATTCAGGGGGCATGCAACGTCGGCTGTAGGGGCAGCCAAGTGAAACGCTCCAAAAAAACCCCCAGGGCCTGGCGGGCTGCCATCTCGGGTCCTAGTCTTCAAGAGCAGTAGGACCCGGGCAAGTCCCTCCACTGTTCTATCCCGGAGCCTTAGGATCTGCAACCACATGGTGGCAGAAGGCCTGATTGGCCATATTGCAATTTGCACTTCGATTTTCTACAGAAGTCCACCTTCCTCCTTTATCCGAGTGACCAAGCACCCCTGCCGCACCCATTCATTAAGCATACTTGTCAGGCTCTATTCCAAACACTGAGAAATGTTGCTCAGAACAAGAGACAGGACCCAGCCCCTTTGGAATTTCCATTCTCCGATGAGGAGACAAGGCGAGGAACAAATAGTGAAAAAATAATAATCATCCAGTGGCAAAAAGAAGTAAATCAGATGATCACATGCCGTCTCACTTGAACAGAAATCCTAAACGACAAGAAACGCTGAAGTCCTACAAAGATTTGGAGGCAGAGCTTTCTAGGGAGCAGAGACAGCTAGTGCCAAGGTCCTGAGGCAGCCCTCAGTGAGAGGCTGGAGTCATGGAGTAGCTGGAGGATAGCAGAGACCAAACATTTAGGATCTTTTAGCCAACGAGGAGGTTTAGATATTCCAAGAAGGGTTTTAAACCTGTGAATTGCATGATCTAATGTACATTTTTAAAAACCACTTCTCGGCTGTGGAAAATGGAGTGTAGGGGGCCAGAGTAGAAGCAGGCACATTTCTACAGAAAATCAGAGGAGATGATGTGGGTCAGACTGATAGCAAGGAGTGAGGTGATTGTGAGAAGTGGAAAGAATTCAAACATATTTGGGAGATAAAACTCATGGATCAGCCGATGTATGGGTGGGGTGGGGGTAGTGAGTCAAGGGTGAAATCCTCATTTGGGTCTTGAACAACCGAGGGATGAAAAACCACTGCTTTTTACTGCGATGCAGAAGGAAGAAGCAGCAGCAGGCTTGGGGGGAAATTCAGAAGTGCACTTTGGCCACTCGAAGGTTGAGATGCTTTTCAGCCATCCCAGCGGAGGTGTCGGGAAGACATCAATGCAGAAGTCAGGCTGGCCCTAGACAGAAGAAGGGGGTCATTCCCCCGCCCCCGGGAGCTTTGCCCAGGTGATGTGTCTCCTTCCAGCTGTCCACCTGAGGATACATTCGTGCTGGCCTTGAAGGACTCCCATCTGGGCAGCCTGTCCCCAGGAAAGCAGGTGACCCCTTCCCATTGGCATTTGGGGGGAGGGGGCTACAAGGGGGATTATTGATTACAGATCTCATCTGTGTCTCTGTGTCTCAGAGACTGGACTTGAGAGTGCACCCCTGCGGCAGGCTGACCCCCAGGAGGAAGCATTCCTATACGCCCCACCCTCCCAGGGAGCATCTGGCCTGGGGTCCAGAAACAAGGCTACTTTGGAAAAGTTTTCTAGAAGGAAAGTCCAAGTTCAAGACACTTAAGGGAAGACCTTACTTAAAATAAATCTTGAATTATTAGAAATGTGGAGGCTAGAGGTCTAAAAACAAACAAATCCAGTCCAAAGCACTGATTCTACAAACAATGAACTTGGAGCAGAGTGGGGTTGGGGTTCACCCCAAGGGAGGCATGGGACTTCCTCTGCTTATCCCCATCACTGCCACAGCGGCTAAGTGGCCAAATGCCTCAGGGGGGAGTTTTTCAGAGAAGCCTCCAGAAGAGAGGATTAGGCGAATTACAGTTCCTGGTTGACTTTCCCATCCTGCGTTGTCTGGAGTCCCCCCTGGGAGGGCCCTTGCTGCGCTGTCAGCTAAGGCTGCTGACCTAGCTGTGACTCAGCCAGGAGAGCTGAGGTGATCCCCTTGGCCAATCCCAGCACCTACCGCCTTCAGCTCAACTCGGAAGATAAGAAGGAACCACAGGGATGAGTAAAACTTGCTCCAGCCTCCGGCAGCAGTGGCAGCAGCAGGGAGAAGGAAGGGATGAGGGAAAGCAGGGCAAAGCAGCACACACACACACCTTTGATTCTAATGACTCAGTTTCACAATCTGGAAAATGGGAAGCAGGTCCGCTCTGAGGGTGGAAAAGTCCATCCTGTAAAATTCATGGGCACCCTTGCTGACCGGAAAGATTCTTAAATTCTGAAATCCCCATATGTTAAGGAGTGGCAACGCCCTGAAGGAGGTGTTCCCGGCTCCTCTGTGATCCCGAGAGAGCAGCCAGCTCGCCTCAGCTCCAGGACTCAGCAGGCTGCTGGGCTCCCTCCTAGAAGGGACAGGCCGAGAGCACCAAAGAATGACAGCTCCTCAAACACCACAGTCAGTCTGTGCACCCTGCATGGAGAGTGACCAAAGTGGCCCTGTTCTAGCCGGAAACCACCCCACTTTCGGCCAGTGATGCTAACTGGATTCTGCTGGGGATTCTGAAATTGACCAGAGCTGGCACCCAGCCAATGGAAAGGGCTCTGCGGGGGGGGGGGGGGGGGGGGGGGGGGGGGGGGGGGGGGGGGGGGGGGGGGGGGGGGGGGGGGGGTGAGTGCCCTTCCTCACAGGACCCCAGGAAACATTGTCAGTAGGTGTGCAGATGTCTGGTCTCCTGACAGCGCCGAGGGTCATTCCTGGTTTGCTCTGTAAACGCCCAGGGCCCAGAGGACACTCAAGAAAGAACAACGCATTTTCCTCCCCGCAGAGGGCTGCCCTGTGTCTCTGGAAGGAATGACCTGGGCTTTCAGGAATGGAGCACATCTCCCGGGATCCAAGGCCAGCCCTTGGCTGGAGGCCCCTCATGAGGTAGGGGCATCCTGGGCTTTCCCTTGCTGGGGGCCTAGAATCAGGAGGGAATCATGACCCACCCAGTACCACCTCACCCCCTTGAAGGGCGGGGGACAGAGACCGAGTGGGTCCCCTGCAGGTGGGCGGGCTGACCAAAGCAAGTTTCATGGGGGGAGAAGCAGGCACAAGAAGCCCGGGGTCCCACAAGGATAGAAGGAAGAGGAAGGTGGACCAGGGGAGGAAATGTCTACAACCAGAGCACAGAGCCCCACGCCCAAACCAGAGTGAGGGTCACAGATGAGGGCTGAGGCATACAAGGGAGCAAAAGAAGTCCCAAGGAGGTAAGGGGGAGAGACTGACAGCTGGCCCTGCCTGGATCCTGGAGGCCACGCCAAGTGCACCCTAACAAGACCGGGAATCAGGCAGCATGGCGTACCCTCCCTCGGCAGGCACTGGGCAGTTGAGGATTCGCAGGCACAGGGCGCAGCAGCAAGGCAAGGAAACCCCAGGGCGTGGGGCAGAGGGAGATGGGGCTCATGCGGGGGCTGCTCTGGGGGGAGCCTACCGGGCGCACACCAACTCGCTCCGCCCACCCTCACTTGTCACTCAGCTGGGCTTCCCTTCAACGCTCATTTCCTGAGTGTCCTCCCTGGGCCAGGCAGACCCTGTGTGGAGTTCCAGGGGCTTCCTGGGGGAGGAGGCCAGACACGGCCTCTGTCCTCAGTGCGCGCATGGGTTAGGGTAGTGATCCTGGCCAACCACATGAGTACACATGAAAAACTGTCTCCCCTCCTGCTCAGGGCTGCCAGGAACTGAGGGGTCGTACATTGCCAAGGAAGAGGCTTCAACTGACCTTGGTGACCTGAGCAGGCTGTCGCATGGGCCAATCTAGGCCAGGTGTGGAGGAACAGAACTGTGGGAGTGGGCACCGAGAGTGCAGGACAGGCTGGTGGGCGCAGGGGGGAAGGAAGTTCCTGACTGGCCTCTGTTGGGTGCGGGGACCACAGCAAGTCCCATGACCGCTCTGGGAGAGCTCCCAGCCTGTGTCCCCTGCGATCAGGACGGTCTGGGACACCCTTTCCCCTCTAGCCAAACAGGGAAGATTCCTAATGGGCCAGGCTAGGGCAAGAAAGCTACATTTGCTGGGACAAGTACCTTGTACCCTCTTCCCGGTGCACTCAAGCCTGCAAGACCCAGGTCTTTGTTGCTAAAATGAAAGCCACCGGCCCTGGACAGAGCCCCCTTGCCCCAGAACAGCGAAGCAAGAGGAAACTGCAGTCTCAGCCTCTCCAGGAGTGGACATGGAAGCCAGTAACTCTGGAGTTCTCTGCTCAGCACCAAAGAGGTCTTCTGTCAGACAGACCCAATCTGTCCCCTAAAGGAAGATGAGGTAATCCACCTACTAAGGGCTCCCTGTCCTTCCCCCAACGGAAGGTGACCTTGCCTGAGAGGATCCTTTCTTTTCTTTTGCTTATTTCTTGCCCCAACTCCCCTTCCCGTTAAAACCACATATTTTGTGTAGCGTTGGAGCTTCCTTCTCTAAGACGGGAATGAATTAAGCCAATTAGATCTTCAAAGGCACTCAGTTGAATGTGGGGCTTTTGAACTCTAAAAGGAGCCCACACCCCCTTGGAAGTTGCGTCCTGCAGCGTCAACTCCAGATTGGTAGGTCTGAGTTGACTTTTGGAGACCTCGCTCGCCTTCCTGGCTCCTCCCCAGCCTCCGCCAGTCCCCAGTCCCAGGACAGACTGTCACGCTGTTTGCAAAGACCTGAACATTTGTCAGAAAGGACACCAGGCCCAGCTGGATTGTGGAGGTGGGGAGGGGGAGGGGAAGGGCAGATGAGGCAGCAAGAACAAAACAAGGCCACTTAGGGAACTGGGGACAATGACCCGTCATCAGCTCAGCATTGCTAAACGGCCACTATTCTAACCACTGGTGAGGCCATATTCATGTATATGAAAGTGAATCTACCCAAGAAGAAAACGTATTTGGAGTTCAACTGAGAAACGCATTTGCTGTGGGCTCAGTGTTCACCTCTTCCCCCCACAAATTTCTGTGTCGAAGCCCTAATTCCCAGTGTGATGGCGTTTGGAGATGGGGAGGCAGTCGGGCAGAGGTGAAGTCATGAAGTAAGGCCCGTCCAGAAGCCTAGACCACACAGGTTCCTGCAGAGAATACTCTGCCGCCAGGTACCGTGGGATGAGGTCAGGGCCAACTTGGTGTCACTGCTCACCGACTGGGCTTTTCAGTGCACAGTGCTGCTACCAGTTAAGATAAAATCTATGATGCCCAGTGATACAATCCTTTGTCAGCTCTTAACAAACAATTAGGAAGGCAGAAAAGGACTGGGTTTGCCAACAAATGACAACATGTGTCAACATGCAGAATTCGCCCACGGTGGCCCCTGCTTGCTGCCTGGATGGAGCCCAATACAGCCTCTTCATTGTTGACCTAGAACGTAGGTGGGCTGGCTTGAGGAAAGTCGCTCTCTACGCTCTGACTGCCGATTTCCAGTCATCAATCTTCCCATCTCTTGTTTGTAGAATAAACAAAGCCATTCTAGCATTGGAGATTCTAACCCACATCCAATGCTCTGAAGCAGGGTTTCCCACAAAAACGTGTCACATATTAGCATCACCCTGGAAACTATTAAAATTCTTAATGCCCCCAGGGCACCTGGGGGGTTCAGTCAGTTAGGTGCTCGACTCTTGATTTCAACTCAAGTCATGATCCCCAGGTCATGGGACTGAGCCCCACAATGGGCCTGGGATTCTCTTTCCCTCTCTCTTGTCTCTGTCTCTCTTTCTCTCTCAGAATAAATAAATAAACTTAAAAGAAACTTATTTTGTAAACCTCTCAATGCCCAGACTACAGTCCACATGCATCAACCACAGTTTCTGAGGTTAGGTCCCAGCATCGGTATGCTGCAAAGCCCCCTATGAGACTCCAGGGTCCAATCACTTGGAAGAACTCGTGTTCTAAGAAGCAGCGTCCCTTCATCCTGTATCCTGGCCACTGCCCGTCTCAAAGCCCATTCTTGCCTCTTGCAGCCCCCCATGCCAAGGGCCATCCTGTAACTTACATTTCTTCTAATTGTCCAGACAGCCGAACCCATACTAGCCAGCTCAAGCAAAGTGAGTGAGTGAGTGACTCTGTGTGTGTGTGTGTGTGTGTGTGTGTGTGTGTGTGTACATGTGTGAATGCAACATGACATATTCAAAGGAGCCATGGATTCCGGACGTGGACCTGGAACTATGGCGGCTTTCTCTCGTTCCCACTCCCTTCAGTGGGTTCGCTCTGCCCCCTCTCTCCACCAACCTGCTTCCTCCCCCCACACACAGCTTCTCCCTCCATCCTCTGCCCGGCCACCCACAGCCTGTCGTGTGTCTTTCCCCTTCACACACCTGTCCCCTTCAGATCCCCTGCCCCCAACATCCTAAGAGAAAACTCCTATCAACCCACGTCACCCTCTCAACCTGCTGTGCACAAGTCTCTTCGGTCGCTGAGGTCGTAAGGATGGCCGCCTTCAGGTCACATGTCCCTCCCCGGCCGGGGGCTTCCCAGTTCTGCTCGCATCGCCTTTCCCTTCACCTAGCAGCCCCTGACACGGCGCTGAACGTTGTAGGACATGGAGCCAAGGGCCCAGTACTGCGCCTTCCCTCCAGGTCTTCCTCAATCTGCTGTCACCACTGTCACAGACTTGATGCGCGCGAGAAAAGGAGCGAGGTGCTACCGAAAGGCAGAGGCGGCAGGGTCCACCTGGTGGCCGACAGGCAGCGCCCTGGGCAGTCTTTCCAACCTGGGCTCTGACCGCTTCCCCTCTTGCTAGCTATTTGATCTGAGGAAAGGCACATCGGACCTCTCTGACCCTCAGTTTCCTTTTCTACTAAACTCGGGTCAAAAACACCTGGTTCTTGGGGCTGTTTGGGGGAGTAAATGATCTAAAGCACTTAGTGTCATATCTGATAACAGTATACACGGTCCACTCTGTGAGTTTTACAGTAATGACAATGATAATTACTCTCATTTTTATTTATGATGAGCACTCAGGAGCCTGCTAGCAAACACAGTATCAGGTTTGGGCCTTCGGGGTGGGGAGGACTTTCTGCAGATGACAGGCGTGCAGGAGGAGTCCTGCCAGAATGGCGGAGCCCACACGGGGAGACACGGTGAAGGCCTGTGGAGGATGGGGCTCTGAGTGTCACTCTGAGTGCTGCAAATGCCCAATGGCCTCCCCAGTTTGAATGTGAAAAGAAACTCGTATTGTTCTCTTTTCCCCAGTGAGCGCTGGGCCCGGAGGGCGGCCTCCGAAGGTGTGCAGAGCACCTCCTGGATTGATCGCTCAGGAAAGCAAACGTCAATTTCCTTGAAGAGCACACGTGTTCCTGGGACTCAGGAGAGCCCAACTCTATTTTCCTTTCACCCAAAGCAGAACATTAAAATCACACAGAAGTAGAACGACAGGCACCTGCAAGGAATATCACAGACGACAGAGCAGTATTCTCTTCCTGCAGCGTCCACGGGAACACTTCCTCGGCACCTTTCTGGCCTCTCTCGCCAGCCCCCATCCCTCCCAGGTCTTGTGAGAGGCACTGTCGGATCACAGCTCAAATCCTCCTTTCTGGCACAAGGGTCCATGTGCATCGAGAAAAAACGGCGGTCCTGCCTGGTGCACCAAGGGAGAAACCCTCCTCTCCTCCCTTTCCTTAGAGCACTAACGACATGATACTTATTCTAAATTCCTTCTCTGCCTCGTTGAGATGTAAGTAAATCTCCCTAAAAGGGAAATAAGCCTCTGAGCACCTGTGCATCTCAGAAATGTGCTGAGTCTCTCCCAGGTGCTGCGCCTCACTCCAGGGTGCAGACCCAGCTCCGATTACAAAGGATACCAGAAGTTTCATTCTGCCTTTGGGTAGAGGCAATGAGCAAACAAGATGGCCGCCCCGTGACCGGGTAGGCTGGGACCAGGCGTGGGTGATGAACGGCGCTGTCATCAACCACTTGTCATGTCACGTGAGAACATCGGGCAGCACGGGGTATCGGCCTGACGGTGTAGCGGGCCGAGATTTCTTCCTGTCGCTGTCATCTCTTAGCCGGTTGCCTGTGATACGCATCCCGTTCTGGTTTGGTGCTTGTTCAGTAAACTTTTTTTCTCCTCTCCCTTCATGGAGATTCTGTTTTTAACAATCCATCCCCGAACACCGGCGCAGGTGTCCTCAGGACAGAGGCCTTTCCTGACCTTCGGGGTCACTGAGCCAGGACAGCAAGTTGACAGTATGGGGAAGCTAATGTCAACTCAGGAGGGATGCAGTGCCCACCTGATTGTGGTCACAGGTCAAGTTGTGATTGCTATCTTCCAGCTCTCAGCCTGTGAGTTCCCTCCCAAAGGTGCTAGCTAGGAGTCCAAGGATCCATGGATAGAAGGCACAGAGCCATGTACCTATCGTGGTAAAAAATTAAATCTTCATTTCACTGACTTCTAACTCAAATTTAGTAGTATCTCCTTGCATTGTGTCTGCAACAAACGCAGTAGGATTAAAAGTGCCCGGGACCAACACCAACACCCTTTGGGAAGACTCACAGATACCTTCACGCCACATCGGAATGGTTGCAGACACCGCAAAATGTTACATATGCTCCTTCCTTCTCCACAAGTATGGTCGCTATTGGATCTGCTGCGCGGGGACAGGACACCTGAGGAAGTCAGGTGCCTAAGACCCAGAGCCAGGCTGCCAGCCTCCACGGAGGTTTAGTCAGAACAACAGAGACTTCCGGCCCCACCACCTGCCACCGTCAGGTGCCTTGTGTCCGGCTCCACGCTGATAGCATAGAGCCTGCTTGGGATTCTCTGTCTCTCTCTCTCTCTCTCTCACACTCATTTGAGCTCTCTCTCTCTCTCTTAAAATAAATAAACATTTAAAAAGAAAAGAAAGAAATATATGTATATATATATATATGTGTGTGTGTGTGTGTGTGTATATATACATATATATATATATACCAGTTAAAAAAAATTGTCAGATGAGACACAATAGTGCAACCTAGCTCTATACCGCCTACAAGAAATCAGCCGACGGGGGACCACGATGGAAGATCATGACTGGACACATTGGTCACTGCCCACCGAACTTTACAATGCAAAGAATATCACTCTAGGTAAATTTCAAAAGTCAAACAGGATATAGGAGTGAAGACAGAATGCAGGTGGCGACCAGCTGTATTATAAATGAATCACGTAATCACACTGAAGAGGATGGAGAAGAAAGGCACTGACCCAGCTCTGGCATTACGTGTTTTGACTGAATACCAGAAGGCTAACAACTTAAGAAGTGGATACCAACACTGTCCTCCAGTTGATAAATATATTTCTCACAGAAGAGTGGATTAACAATTCTGAAACCACTGTATCTGGATATCAGGGTTGAAAATGTAAGTAAATTAAATTGTAGATAACAGGAGGGAGGTTTCTTGCTGTTGGGGAAAGAAGCCATGGAAAAGCGGGACATGCTACAATGTATCTTGTGGTCTGAATTGGAGTCAGATCTAAACTCACATTTGTTAGTTGATGTATGGATGGATGGATGGATGGATGGATGGATGGATGGATGGATGGATGGTTGGATGGATGGATGGATGGATGGATGATAGATCGATCATTCAACATACACGTATTTAAGCATGGGTTATTCTATATACATATATTTTTATCTCTTTCCACTGAGAAGGACTAGACGTAGTGACCCTCCGGTAGCAATGAGTGCACACACGTTTTGGTTTTCAAACACTGTTTTCCCTAGGGTACAACAGTAGCTCAGTCAGTTAAGCATCCTACTTTGGATCAGGTAATGACCTCTTGGTTTGTGAATTCAAGTCCTGCATTGGACTCTGTGCTGACAGCTCAGAGCCTGGAGCCTGCTTTGGATTCTGTGTCTCCCTCTCTTTCACTTTCTTCCCCTCCCCCCACTCACGAGAGGGCGCAAGCGTGCACACTCTCTCTCTCTCTCTCTCTCTCTCTCTCTCTCTCAAAAATAGATAAACATTTAAAAAGTTTAAAAAAGTAAATACCATTTTCCAATCAAAGAAACCAGGGTTCATTAGGAAACTGGTTCCAGGGCCTGAGCAGGGGAAGTGGCAGAAGCCCCTGGAAGGTCTTGTGGGACCACAAAGTAAGGAAGTTGCCAAGAAAAAAAAAAAGGAAGAAAAGAAAAGGAAAAAAGACGGACAAGCATGTCGGAAGAGTATAGGAACCGACCTGAAAGACCTCCCCATGCCTGAACTTGGACCTTGTTCAACAAAATAACATTATTAGATTACAACCCAAATAATTCAAGAAAGTTTATGAATCCATATAGATACAAGTAATCACGGAATAAAGAAGTGAATGATAAAGTGACTTCTTTAACGTCCTTAAAGAAGAATTCCAGTTAATAAGTTCAGAAAATTGGGGCAAGTGGGAAAATCACCATTATAAAACCAGAGGAGAAATTGCCAGGCAGGACCCACCAGTGGAAGCTAAGGTTGGTGTGCAAAGGTAGAGGCGCGAAGAGGCTATCTCCAGGGTTTCAGAACACTTAGTAATTACAAAGGGAGGCCGGAGTGGAGGTCCTGGCCTGCACCGCGTCACCCAGGCCATTGAGGCCAACATCTCAGCCATGCGCAGGGACACCCCCTCCCTCTGAACACCCCTGGGGTGTTAGGACTCCCTGGGGTGGCACGTAAGTTCTGTTACCTTTTTCTCAATAACATGACACTTCGACACAATCATGGAAACACATTAGACAAACCCAAACTGAGGGACCTTCTAACAAAGCAAGTGATGCACCCTCTTCAAAAGAGTGGAGGGCGGGAAAGAACGGGGATTGAGGATTTGTCACAGAAGGGTGGGGAGACCAAGGGGACGGGAAGACTCAACGCCACTGAGGATCCTCGATGCAATCCTGGAACAGGCACGACGATTGGTAGAAAAACCAAAATCTGAGTAAATTCTGCAGCTCTGTTTTTAAAGAATGGATCACTGGTTGGACATTGTCACATGTTTGTAATATAAAATGATTAGTAAAGACCCAAAGGCCCGAGGAGTCTGGGAGTGTTAGACACTGACTTAGAGAACTCCCTGAAAATACACTCTGTGTCAGATGCTGGTGCATACATCTGAATGGCATTTCCTTTGCATTTCCCATGTTAATAAGATAAAATATTAGGAAAATCATTTTTATAAATTAGAATTTTATAATATGGGCATGGTTTATCATTCTTCTTTTTTTTTTTTTTTTGAGAGACATAGAGAGACAATGCAAGCAGGGGAGGGTCAGAGAGAGAGGGAGACACAGAATCCAAAGCAGGCCCTAGGCTCTGAGCTGTCAGCACAGAGCCCGACACGGGGCTCAAACCCACGAAACATTAGATCATGACCTGAGTCAAAGCTGGATGCTCAACAGACTGAGCACCCCCAGGCGCCCCTGTTTATCATTCTTAAATGGACTCCACAAGGGGGTGCCTGGGTGGTTCAGTAGGCTAAGCATCTGACTTTGGCTCAGGTCATGATCTCCCAGCTCAGTGAGTTCAAGCCCTGCATCAGGCTCTGTCTGTGCTGACAGCTCAGAGCCTGGAGCCTGCTTCGGATTCTGGGTCTCCCTCTCTCTCTGCCCCACCCCTGCCTGATTTTTCTCTCTCTCAAAAAGAAATAAACATTTAAAAATTTTTTTCTTTAAAAAGGACGCCATGAGAAGGCATTTACACTTAATAGATGACAAGACTTGTATAAAAGCCCAGAGCAAACCAACTAACCGAAGGTAGCGTCGAAATGCCAGAGCCTGGCTACAGGCTTTAGTGTCCCTGAATGTCAGTCCCGGGGCCCATTCTCCAGTGAGCCCTGTGCCTGAGAAGCCAGCATCGGGGAGCTTTTGACATATAACACAGGAAGCAGTGAAAACCTCATTGTGCTCCCCCCTCCCTCCCTGCCACGTACCGTAGCTGCTGGAAAAAAGCCTTCCCTCTTCTGTTTGTAGGACATATTGTCAGGACCTCATTCAACTTCGTGAACTTCGCATGGAGGTCCCTGCTCATGGGAGCTTTGGCTTGTGGGCCAACCTTCCTCGTTAGCCTGGTTGCCTCCTTCTCAGCTGGCTGGGCCACCACTTACTGGCCTCCGTTAGAGTAGGCATGGCTGGCTCCTCCCAGGTCTTGCCCTTCTCTCTCCTTCCTCCTCATCTCGCCCCTGAGCCCTCCTCCCTCCTACTTTCTCTTCTTCATCATCCTTTCATTTGCAAGGGCTCCAGGAAAAGCTCATTGTTGGGTGGCCCCATTGTGATGACCCCCTGGGGCTATGATGTCAGACTTTGATGGTGTCAGAGGAGGAGGGAGGTAAAAAAGATGAATGAAGACTAAGTAAGGGCTGCGCTGGTGGTTTGAGCCCAGTGCTGGGTTCAGAGCAGAGCCTGGTCCACAGCGGGGTGGACAGGAAACTGGGAGCCCAGCAGAAACAAGGTTTTTCATGGAATCAGGTTTTGCCTTGCAGATTTCTGAATTCATAACAGACCAACTGGAAGGAACTTTCAAGAAAGCAGTCATTGCAACGAACTGAGGACATTCTGAAGGAGGAAATTAACTAACCCCTTTTTTACCAAGCATGGAAAAATTTGGAGTTATCTGCTACATCTATTAAGAGATTTCTGTAATTGATGTTGTGGCAGGGGGAAATAAAATCAATTCTCAAGAAGTTTAAGGCTATGTATGAACTCTAAGCCTTATGAAGCCTAAGTCACAGGGGGAAATTATGAATAATTGCAAGATACAATTGTTGAATTATTATCCAATCAACTAAAGATATTTTTAAACTGGTGGTACAGGTGCCTGGGTGGCTCATCAGTTAAGAGTCGGACTTTGGCTCAGGTCATGATCTCCCGGTTTGTGGGTTCAAGCTTAGCATTGGGCTCTGTGCTGTCAGCTCGGAGCCTGGAGCCTGCTTTGGACTCTGTGTCTCCCTTTCTCTCTGCCCCTCCTCGACTCATGCTCTGTCTCTGTCTCTCAAAAATAAACACACAAAAAAATTAAACTGGTGGCAAAATGTAAGGTTATTCTACAGTCAGAATGGAACCCTTTAAAATAGGACAGTCACTTCCATACATGCATCATAAGTGTTTGCTCAGATGTAACCCTGGGAACCCAAAGCATTAAGATTAGAAGTGGGGTTCTCTGGGGCACCTGGGTGGCTCAGTTGGTTAAGCGTCTGACTTTGGCTCAGGTTATGATCTCAAGGTCTGTGGGTTCGAGACCCACATCAAGCTCTGTGCTGACAGCTCGCAGCCTAGAGCCTGCTTCAAATTCTGTGTCTCCCTCTCTCTGCTCCTCCCTCCTCAAAATAAATAAACATAATTTCTAAAAATTTAAAAAAAAGAAGTAGAGTTCTCTGTTCTTACTACCAAGAAGTGAAATTTGAAAATACTCATTCATGAACCATTGGCCACCTCATTCTTTGGGAAAATCCAGAATGGGAACCAGCCCTCTGTCTTCCAGACACATGAAACCTACCTCTCCGTTCCCAGGTCCTCTTTGGATGGTGCTTTTAAATCTCAGTGGAAAAGGCACATTTGAAGGATGCGTTCTTACCAGGAAGAGAATTTTTTTCCTTTTGTCTCTAGCTCTTGGTGCCTTGGATAGCTTTGTGGTTACTGCAGAATGTTCTAATGTCAAAAAAAAAATGTTTTAACATCAAAAAGCCTGGGTGGTAGGTTCTAGAGACCGCTGGGGATTTGTACGTCGCTTTGTTGACTTGTCCTTGTGCAACGCTGCACCTGGTAGTGAATTGCACCAACGCGGCACTTCCGGCTGTCCTGGAGAGGAGAATGCAGTGGAAAGCGGCACCTAAAATATTTACAAATCCTTTCAACTAAATACCGGTTTTTCTTTTGCCTTTCATCATTATGTTTTATTTTACTAGCCTTTTCTATCGTTTCTCCAGATCTCGTCCACTCTTCCTTAATGAAAATTTGGGGGCTAAGAAATATTCCCTGGCTCCTGAAGTTGTGATTCTCGGCTTCAAAAGCGTGCCCCGGGGTGCAGTCTTGTCCTGAGCCCAGAAGGGGAGTTTCCCAAGCCGGCAGGTTCAATGGGCCACGGAATTCCAGCCCCTGTCCGGCCTGCCAGCCTCGGGAGAGTAAGATCCCGTAGCCTTGCGTGTCCCCAGCCCTGTGACGCTGGGCAGCACCGAAACGTCTGTTGGCCTGAAACAAGGGAGAGAATTTTTTCTAGTCTTCTCTACAGGTCAGGCCACACCCGCAAAGCCACATCCAGGGCTGGCCATGGGACCTGAGGACCGAAAGGATGGCGGCATGCCCGGTGGAAGAGAAGGATCCGGTGTGGCAGGGAGGGCCAGACTGTTATCCAAGTGCACTAACGAAGCAGTGTGAGTGCAGAAAAGCCCAGTGTGAGGACACGGAGAAATGGAGGCCTCGTGTCAAGGGCTGAAATACAAGGACAGACTTAGGCTTGTGAGTGGACTCCAGTCTGTGAGAGCAGTAACGGCAGCACAGGGGACCTAGTGAGAGAGGTCAGGCCTGGGCTCACAATCTGCACCGTGTCTGGGGCCCAGCGGCTCCCAGCCGGGGCCCCTCGTTGGAAAGGGGCTGTGCAGCGTTTTCCAAACGTGAGGCGGGAAACTGAACCGGAATTCCGACCGCTACTCCCTCCCTGCCGTGACTCTGTGAATTAGCTCTCTCCTTCTTCCTGTCTTCCCCAGGCGACTGCTGTGTCTCCTGCAAAACCGGTGTGAGAATTCTAGGTTAGCAACAAACACAAAAACCCTGATTCAAAAGGTACATGCTCCCCTATGTGAACTGCAGCATTATCCACGACAGCCACACTATAGAAGTAGCCCAAGTGTCCGCCGATGGGTGAATGGATAAAGATGTGTGCGTGTCATGCACCGTGAACTCTTCCCATTTGCAATGACATGGATTGAGCTAGAAAGCATAATGCTAAGTGAAGTAGGTCAATCAGAGAAAGACAAATATACCATTTCATTCATATGTGGGATTAAAAAAAACATGAACATATGGGAAGGGGGACAAAAGAGAAAAACAAACCATAAGAGATTTTATGGAGAACAAACTGAGGGCTGCTGGAGGGAGCGGGGGTGGGGGGATGGGCTCCCTAAATGAAAGACGGGCACTGAGGAGAGCACTTGTAAAGAACACTGCGTGTTGTACACAAGTGTGAGTCACTAAATTCTACTCCTGAAACCAATACTACACTGTATGTTAACTAAGTAGAGTTTGAACAAAAACTTTAAACACACACACACACACACACACACACACACACACACTGATCCTGAGAATAAGCTGATTTCAAAACATAGTTTCAGATCTGTCCCTGAGCCAGATTCTCCCTGTAGAATCCAGAACCCAGGTTCTATCTGTAAGGTAATCCAGGTCCTTAAGGGGAAAGTGGCTCCCCCGATCTTCACACTAAATTTGACCCGTGCCTCAGCCAAATGCCATATGTCCCTCCCAGAACAGTGAGAATGTTTAAAAAAAAAAAATCCCGCAAGTTTTTCTGGAATCCAGGGTATCTTGGGCAGGGTGTGGCTCTGGGGAACCTGGGTTCCAGTCTGCATTCCGTCGCTTACGAGACCCTGCACGTGTCACCTCAAGACCTCAGTCTCCACATTGGAAAGCAAGGAAATGGGCATAAAGGATCATCGGCTCTGACCCGTCTGCAGTGTGACTTCATGGGCACAGTCTTGGGTCACCAACCCTGCCCGCCCATCCCCCAAACACACACAGATGTGACTGTTGGCTACGGTCCAGGGCACCTCTGGGCATCTCTAATTAATTCAAAGGTTACTGAGATGGTTTCAGAAGAAGAAATTGATGTGAGTTCACTTTAACTTTAAAATAGATAACACCGGGGCACCTGGGTGCCTCAGTGGGTTAAGCATCCGATTTCATTTCGGGTCATGATCTCGTTCACGAGTTCGAGCCCCATATCAGGTTCTGTGCTGATAGCTCAGAGCCTGGAGCCTGTTTCAGATTCTGTGTCTGCCTCTCTCCCTGCCCCTCCCCCCTCACACTCTGTTTCTATCTCTCAAAAATAAACGTTAAAAATTTTTTTAAAAAAAGATAACATACTACCAGATTCTTTCTCCTACCCCCTGCTCCCTCCCCTGGGAATGTGTAAGTGAAGATTTGGGCATCACTAACCTAATTAGAGGAGGTTCTGAGCACCATAATCATGTGCAAGACAAAAAAGTCCATTGGGAGCTTCTGGAATTTCAAATGGGAGGCAAGGGGTGAGGGTGGGCAGACAAGTGTGTATCCCTATGCCAAGGCTAGGCAGTTCTGTCACATTCTGCTCGGTTAACGTCGAGTCCATGCAGTGTGATCTTGCTCGGTCACTGCTCCACTGCGCCACAGGGTCCTTGGGAGTTCAGCTAGAGAGCATCAGAATCAGGGTGCATCACCCTAACACACACATACACACATACACACGGGAGTG
>NC_043703.1:157055651-157057531 GCF_006229205.1 Suricata suricatta
TGGGCAGACAAGTGTGTATCCCTATGCCAAGGCTAGGCAGTTCTGTCACATTCTGCTCGGTTAACGTCGAGTCCATGCAGTGTGATCTTGCTCGGTCACTGCTCCACTGCGCCACAGGGTCCTTGGGAGTTCAGCTAGAGAGCATCAGAATCAGGGTGCATCACCCTAACACACACATACACACATACACACGGGAGTGTACACACGCTCCGCCAGCACCAGTGCCAAACATCAAGTGTCACTGCTTCCCTGACTCCACTATTTCTCCATGCAGTCTAAGGTCAAGCCACACTGGATCCTTTCCATTCCTTTATGCTTGTCCCTTCTACCACGGGACCTTTACACGTGCTCTCCCTCTCCATGCAATCTTCTCCTTCTTCATCTGCTTACCTTCCACGCATTCTTCAACCTAATTTAACCGTCACTAACCTCCTCAATATATCAATTCTAGCTGCTAGACACTTTTAGGGTTCTATATGTCTTTTATTTGAGGTATTTATTAGAACTACAATTTTCCATTTGTTGTACAATTATTGTAAAATCTCTCTTAAGCAGGTAGATTCTTCAGGAAGGAAAAGACCATTTCTGTTTGGGGATCTAGCACAGTGCCTGGCACACAGTAGCTGCTCAATAAATATTTTTTAATTTTTTATTTAAAAGTTACTTACTATACCGTGTAATATTAGTTTCACGGGTACATCAGAGTGATTCTTCAATAAGCGTTTTTAAATAAATGTTTAAATGTCATATCATGGACCATAATGCCTGGCTGCAAATATATATTCATCATAGTAAAAATGATTTTTAAAAAGCTATAATAAAAATATGATCATCCCACTAAAAAGAAATTAAGCATGTACTAGTGTTAAAAATGCCAGCACCCTTATCAAGAGTGGAGCATAAGAGGCGTCCTGAAGAACGCACTCATTTATGCAACAAGCCATTTCCGAGTGTTCACTATGTGGCACAATGTGGGGACAGACCATGAAGATAAGCCTCGTCCTCAAAGAGGTCAAGATCGAGTAGATAAACAGTGTCTCCAGTGAGGGAAGCCAAGTACCCAAAATTCAGAACAAGACGCCCACCGGGAGCGAAAAGGGAGGTAAAAGCGAGGAGTGTGAATACACATTAACATGAGACATGCATCCAATGCGTCAACTCACAGATGAAAAGGGGGCCTCGGGACCCCTCTATAAAGTCAGAGAATTCACTGAACAGAAACTAACCATTCTCTGTAAGATTCTAATTAAACCTTTTTTTTCCCCATCCTTGCTTTTTATTTTTTTAATATAACACAATTTATTTTTTTAACATATGCAATTATTTTCCGTCATTTAAATACAGTAGTTACAATGATACTCCAAACAGAAAAGCAAAGTAAAAAATCAAAACCCCCACTTCTATTTCATGTACTTAGACTTATACAGAAATTAGGTTAACTAACAACTAGTTAATCACCTAGTTTCACAGCTATCTGAAGTGGCAATCATTATATAGCAGTTTATCTATGATACATTCAAGATACATGCTATAATTTATTACTTGCCCATAAGCTACAACACAGCCTGCTTAATACCTTTCCTTAAATTCCACCTCTATACTACAGTATACTTGAGGTCCATGCCAAAAAGTAGCTACTTTTTATATAGAAAATGGATGATTAAGTCTTTGGTGTTGTAAAAGCAACTTCATTTAAACATAACCACCCCCACCACCAAAAAAAGAAGAGGGGAAAAAAAAAAGTAATGAAAATAATAAGGGAAAAACCCAAGACACACTTCCTAGGGGAAAAAAAACAGCATGTAATTCCTGTCCTTGACGGAATGTATTAAATAAGCAAACACCCCCAACAAGCAAAACAAGTACTACAATGTAAAAAT
>NC_043703.1:157057631-157062439 GCF_006229205.1 Suricata suricatta
GTTTGGTTGTGCTAGTACCTGTCACTAATCCACAGGGACAAATATTGCCGAGTGGGGTTGTAGTGCTTCTGGCTTTTAAAAAAACCCAAAAACAAAAAACAAAGCAGTTGGCTGTAAGAGACAGTGCAGCACATTTCTAGATGGGAACACAGTGACTGCCGTGGGCACCTGCGGAATAATTCTGTTAACAGGAAGAAAAGGGGCCACCAGCCCAGGAGAACCTCCAACAGGGGCCGAAGCTAGAGCCACATGGTCCTCCAGGGACGCACCCAGCTCCCTGGCTCTTGAATCCAGAGGAATTCCAGTCACTGTTGTTTCCCGGCACCTTTCCTAAACCATCCGTGCTGAATAAAAACAGACAAGCACGAATCTCCGGACGTTTGAGGAAAAGCTGCGACATGAAAAAGAATGATAAACAGGCGGGGGAAACTCAACTCCTGAAGCAATTTAAAGATGATGAAGGGTCAGGGCGCCTGGGGGGCTCCGACTGCAGCTCAGGACATGATCTCACAGCTCATGAGTTTGAGCCCCGCATCGGGCTCCGTGCTGACAGCTCAGAGCCTGGAGCCTGCTTCACATTCTGTGTCTTCCTCTCTCTGCCCCTCCCCTGCTTGCACTGTCTCTCTCTGCCTCTCAACAAATGAATAAATGTTTAAAAAACTTGTTTTTAAAGATGATGAAGGGAACAGAGGAGAGAGTAATAGGAAGAAATTCCCATATGAGAACATCAAATCTGGGAAGATATTTCATTCATAAGACAGGGAAACAAAAGTGCCATGAAAGAGAGAAAAAAGGGGCACCTAGGTGGCTCAGTAGGTTAAGCATCCGACTTCGGCTCAGGTCATGATCTCACAGTCCGTGGGTTCGAGCCCCGAGCCAGACTCTGGGCTGACAGCTCGCTCAGAGCCTGGAGCCTGCTTCCGATTCTGTGTCTCCCTCTCTCTCTGCCCCTCCCCTGCTTGTGCTGTCTCTCTCTGTCTCTCAAAAATGAATAAAAAAACATTTAAAAATTTTTTTAAATAATAAAAAAAAGAAAAAAATTGGAGAACAAAAAGGAATTTTTAAAAGTACAAACGCAGTAGCTGGAAATAATAATGACAAAAATGGAAGATGACAGTCACGGACCTACTGGATCATAAACCAGAGAGCCGGGCTGCCGGAGATAGAAGACAGAGCAGAGCCGCCTGGGCCTCAGTGCCCGCTCTGTTCACTTTCCCTTCTCCTGTCATCGCTCAGGTGTCTCATGTGCCGGCATCTGTTAGGTTACAAGTTTACCATCCTCCAGGGGACCACAATCTGGGCAGAGCGCACCACAAATGACCCGGAAGGCACATCAGTGTAAGGTTTCTGGACACAAAGGATTAATAGAAGATCCTAAAAGCTTTCAGATAGAAAATAATAATAATAATAGATCACCCAGGAGGGAACAAAAGTCAGATTGATGTACAGGTAACATTGGCTCTTAGAAGTCCGTGCAATGAGGGACGCCTGGGGGGCTCAGTCGGTTAAGCGTCCGGCTTCAGCTCAGGTCATGATCTCACAGTTTGTGAGTTTCAGCCCCGTGTCAGGCTCTGTGCTGACAGCTCAGAGCCTGGAGCCTGCTTAGGATTCTGTGTCTGCCTCTCTTTCCCCAGCTCACACTCTGTTTCTCTCTTTCTCTCAAAAGTAAATGTTTTTTAAAAATTTAAGGAGACAAAGGAAGTCAGTGAAACAATGCATTCACAATTCTGTGAAACATTATTAGCCTCAAATTCTAATTGCAACCAACCTATCAAATGGGAAGTCAAATTTATTTTTGTATTTTTTTTTTAAATATTCATTTATTTATTTTTGAGAGAGAGAGCTCACAGGAGGAGGAGAGGGGCAGAGGGAGAGAGAGAATCCCAAGCAGGCCCCACGCTGCCAGCACAGGGCCCGATGCAGTCTGGAACTCACAAACCATGAGACCATCAACCGAGCTAAAATCAGGAGTCAGACACTCAGCCGACTGAGCCACCCAGGCGCCCGGGAAACCACATTTAAAAAGAGTTCGAGGGGCCCCTGAGGGGCTCAGTTGGTTAAGTGGTTAAGCGTCTGACTTCAAGCTCAGCTCATGATCTCACGGTTCGTGGGTTTGAGCCCCGCATCAGGCTCTATGCTGACAGCTCAGAGCCTGGAGCCTGCTTCAGATTCTGTGTCTCCCTCTCTCTGCCCCTCCCCTGCTCATGCTGTGTGTCTCTCTCTCTCTCTCAAAAATAAATAAAACATAAAAAAAATTTTAAAGGAGTTCGAGACGTTTAAGGATTTGAAGACTTATCTTCTATCTCCCTTTTCTGGGAGGCCACATAAAAAGGACCTCCAGCTTTTGGTTATTTTTAAAGAATAAATTAAGAAAGAAAAAAACAAGAATCTGGGTAACAGTGGACCTCGTGAGGGTCTCCCAACCTAACAGCTGGGACGCAGGATTTAGGAGCGAGCGTGAGAAGGGACGCCTCTGGGCCAAAGATTCTAGGGAAAAGGGCGCCTATCCCGAAGCTGAGTCTGGAAGGCAGCGCACATGCCGGGGAGCTCAGTGCAAGGAGTACAGGACAAGAATTAGAAGCCTCTCATGGAGGCAGCCTGTTATAGTGCTAGGAACGAAGTCTCTGCAGCCAGAAGGTGTGGGTTCAAATCCCGACCCCGGCGCTTGCGAGCTGGGTGGCCTTGGGCGAGGGGCTCAGCCTCTCGGCCTCAACATCTCTCAAATGGAGACAAGACTAGGACCAAAGAACGGAGCTGCTACGGGAAGCTAAACGCGTCAGTATGTGAAATGCTTTTAGAAAAGACCCTCTCGCACAAAGTACCATATAAAGGTCTGTTAAATAAATAAGAAAACCAACGAACTATGTGAAAACCAGGGTCATCCAAAATACAAAAAAACAGATCCCAATTGCAGCAAGTTAATATTTTAAAGGATGTTTAAAACAGCTTAAAAGCCTCAAATGTGTTAAAATGCCTAAAGTAAAATATATTTATATACATTTTAAGTTAAATATATGTATTCCTTTTTATTTAAATTTTAGTTGACAGACATTGCAATAGTGGCTTCAGAAGCAGAATTCAGTGGTTCATCACTTACACACAACACCCCGTGCTCATCCCAACAAGAGCCTCCTCAATGCCCATCCCCCACGTAGCCCATCCCCCACCCACCTCCCTCCTGCGCCCTCCGTTTGTCCTCTATTGTTAACAATCTCTTGTGGTTTCCGACTCTTCTCTCTTCTTCCCCCTTCCCGTATGTTCATCTGTTTTGTTTCTTAAATTTCACATATGAGTGAAATCATCTGGTATCTGTCTTCCTCTGACTTATGTCACTTAGCATGACACATTCCAGCTTCACATTGTTACAAACGGCTAGATTTCATTCTTTTTGATGACCGAGTAATATTTAAGTACATATTAAATGCACCTTTTAGGGGCGCCTGGGAGGCTCAGTCAGTTAAGCATTCGACTTCGGCTCAGGTCATGATCTCACAGTTTGTGGGTTCGAACCCCACGTCGGGTTCTGTGCTGACAGCTCAGAGCCTCAGCCTGCTTCAGATTCTGTGTCTCCCTCTCTCTGTCCCTCCCCCACTCATGCTCCGTCCCTCTCTGTCTCAAAAGTAAACTATAAAAATAATTTTAATGCACTTTTTAAAGTGTAAAGATATTTTTAAGCAAGTATGGGCTTACAAATAATGAGACCGATGGTTTCCGAGTGACAGACTCAGGTAAAAGCTTAAGGACAGTGTGTGGGGGAAGGGGAGCAGAGAGTGGGAAGAATAGATTTCTCCTCCTGATGAGGAAAAGGCGTCCAGGAAAAACACACCTCCTCCAGGAAGCACACACCAGGAAAAAGAACACCTCCATATATGAGAAAGGCAGAGTCCGGGCACAGAACAAACTAAACCAGGGTGAGATTATACACGAACGGCCGCGAGTAAGAAAGAAGAAAGCCTTTGCACTTGCTGCTCCACGAGGATGAGCCAGATTCTCCTCGATCAGAGTGGAAGCCTTCGGATAATGAGCAAAGCAGACAGGTAAGCAGACCAGGGGTGGGACCCGAGGCCGATGCCGTCTACGTGGCTGGTATTTGCCAGTTGATTTTACAGAAACCACTCACATGAAGCGCTTTGATAAAAGTTTTCAAAAATAAATTTCAATCTAGACAGAATCACTTCCTGCCCCACCCACAAAATATGCTCCCTCCAAAAAGACTACGTTCTGGGGCGCCTGGGGGCTCAGTCGGTTGAGCGTCCGGCTTCCGCTCAGGTCACGATCTCACGGTGCATGGGTTTGAGCCCCGTGTCAGGCTCTGTGCTGACAGAGAGCTCAGAGCCTAGAGCCTGCTTCCAATTCTGAGTCTCCCTCTCTCTCTGCCCCTCCCCTGCTCGTGCTCTGTCTCTCTCTGTCTTAAAAATAAATAAATCATTTTTTAAAATTTAGGACAAAAATAAAAAAAACACAAAGACTATGTTCTAAAGCCAGTCCTTTTACAACTTAAAACAGCAACAAAGACAACTTTTCAAACCGAAGGCAGCAAGTTTCGAGGCACTGGCCCGGGATAGGCCAGGATTCTGAGAATCGCTGCTCTTACAAGAAACGCTGCAATCAAAGCACAGGAGAGCCAAGGGGGAGGTGCTGTCAAGGACGCGGGACTGGTTATGAACACACAGGAAAGACGGGCCGGGCTGAACGATGTTCCAGAACATTCCGCCCCTCCCCCGCAGAGTGAGCTGGGTTAAGCAGCTCAGCTGTCCCTCCATTCAAGGCCTTTTGCCTCGAACGACCCTCTGTCAGGAAGGCGGGGG
>NC_043703.1:157062539-157081230 GCF_006229205.1 Suricata suricatta
GAAGAACCAGGCAGAGGCTTCTTACGAGCCGCACGTAACTCCGTTATGGCCCATTTCACAATGGTGTCGCTGTGTCATTTTGTATCCCGCCACCTCGTCTACTGGGTGGTGAGCCCTTGAACAAAAGAGACTAACCAGACACACTCGTCACCGAGTCCCCAGCACCTAACACGTTTGCACAGAGAGACAGGACTGGCACACAGAGCCTCCCCTTGGAGACTCCGCCATACACAGAGTTCGGTATTTCCAGTCCAGACCTTGCCTCCAGCTCCAGACCGCACATCTAACCACCTTCTAGATGCCTCCATTCAGAAGACCCACAGGCCAACCATGAACCCCTACCCAGTCTCCCTGCCTCCAAGTCCACTCCGTGACTAGCCTCTAATGTGGCTGCAGATCTGATGGGGCATCACCTCCTTAAGGAGCTTCTGTGCTCCCCCCACCCCCATTATCATTACCTGTAGGGTCACATTCAAGGTCCTCGGGCCCCCGGCCATTGGCACCTGCTTCCTCCTCTCCTCCATTTTCATCTCCCGCCGTTCCCCTGGTTCTACCACACGCTCCGGGTCCCCAGACCCACTGTGCTGCTGCCTACCTCCACGCCTGGCTAACTTATGGCCCCTTTAAGACTCCTCATAAGACTCACTTTGTCTTGGAAGCCTATTTCTGAATCGCTTCTAAGCTCTCTGTCCGCCCACGCCGAGTGACAAACCCCGCTTCTCTTCACATGATGCCTTGAGGTCAACAGCAAGCAACCTGTTACGTCTGTGACTGAAGGAGCCCCCAGTGCGCACATCAGGCGCCGAGGCTCAGAGAAGGCACCCGATGACACGGGTTCCCAGGCCAGGACTTGAACTCCTAACCCAGTTCCCCTGCCTTGTATGGTCCAGACTTGCTGCCATGCCACCGCCTGACGGCAGAGGCCCCATTGGTCACCTCTCCTTGCCTCCCTCTCTTGTATACTGTCATCACTCCGCTGTGCATCAGACCAGAGGTTGGGGCTGGCCACATGGTGGCCATGGGCTCAGGCCTCCAGCTCCTGGGCTAGAGCATGAGGACGTGGCCCCGTGACCAAGAACGGGAAAGCGGCCTGGGACTGTATCAGGACTGCCAGCCTGCCGACAGTCACTTACCAGGACTTCCTGCCTCTTCTCTCCGCTGTGGACAATGGCTCCCCTTCCTGGGGCTCAACTGCCACTAACTGCCGGCTGGTGGAGATTCCCGGCCGCTGATTGGGCCCCAACCCTGCCAGTCCCTCTGGAAACAGAGCTGCTCCTCACAGAGTCCGGGGGCAGGGCCTTCTTCATCCATTTCACCGCTCAGCCCCCGGGGAACCTCGCCCTGGTTGACACCACACCCGGCCCCCCAAGCCCTCTGTGAGTCCTCCTGTCCACACTCTGTTCCCGAGTCCCTCTCCAGACTGGTTCCTCTTGTGCTGGGTCCCCAAGGCTAGGACAGGCCGCAGAGGGGCAAAGGAGTGCTCAGCTTGACCGCCACCTTCCCCCCGACCACTCCAACAGCCCTTTCTTGAGCCTCGCCGCCCCCAAACTTACCCCCCAAGTCTGTCCTCCGGGGGAAAGATCTCAGGTTGAAGACCCCAGGGGTATACGAGCAGGTCATACGATGCTGAAGCTGAGGGTATAGTTGGAGGGCACGGGGAGGGCATTGTGAGAAGAGAACTGGAGGCGTCGGTGGGGACCCCCACAAAGTGTCCCTCCCCAGCAACTGAGGCTCAGTCGAGGAGCTGGAACAAGCCCTGCCTTCAGTCTGCCGAGCTCCCAAAAGGAAGCGTCGGTGGACAGAGTGAGAAGCAAAACACTAAATACAGTCACAGTGACCATCCGAAGGGCCTGGCCTCAGGCTTGGGGACCAGGCACAGGGTGGGGGTGCTGAGGCAGGACGACAGAGGAATCAAAGGGTGCAAGAGGAAGACGTAGGATCTGCGGAAGGGACTTGAGGGGCCTGGGGGCAGCTGCAAGGGCTTTTCTTAGACAAACGTGACCATCCCCACCGTGAGGAATGCCCATGGGCACTAGTACGACCTTTTCCTATTGGGCACTAGGGAGCCACGGAATGCTTTTCAATCAGAGAGGTGACAAAATCATTTCTGGGCCTGGGGGAGGACAGATCCAGGGAAAAGAGGTTGGAAACGAGCCAAAATGTTCTTGGCTCTGTCCCGGGAGTCTCTGTCCCTCCAAAGGAGCTGCAGGCCAGCAGCACGAGCACAGGGAGGGGTGGGGGCCTGGTTAGAGACACCCATCCGCACACCACCCGCGGTTCGTCAGAGCATCCTCTCTTGTCTCTGAAATGCAAAAGTAAACGAGCCCATGCATAGCAACTCACTCACATTAATGTTTGAAGACCACACGTTTCTAATCCATCCAGGGTCTTTCATCATCGGAATCTGAAAAAGAAAAACGTGAGGAATCAATCAATGGAAACGTCCTGGAAGTGGACATTGGTACCCATTGTACAATCACAAATACACGAAAACCCACAGGCCCGTGCGCTTCGACAGGGAGAATTTTATGGTGTGTATTTCTATCTCAATAAAAAGAAGTGGCGGTGAGGACGTGGCGAGTTTTTCGTGAGTGTGTTTACGGAGACCGTGAGGCCTGGTTACCTAGGACACATGATGAGGTCGTAAATCTCTCTCCTCCCTCTCTCCGTGTTGACCCTTCCCCGTGCACACGTGCGGCAACTTGGGGAGATGATGGGATTCAGAGTCAGAAGCCACGCTGCCTGCACAGTTTCGTAGCTGTGACTGCACAAAGCTTGTTTTCTCTTTTTTTAAAATGTTTATTTTTGAGGGGGGAGGGGAGGGGCAGAGAGAGAGAGAGAGAGAGAGAGAGAGAGAGAGAGGATCCAAAGCAGGCTTGAGGCTCCAAGCTGTCAGCACAGAACCCGAGGCAAAACGCGAACCCACGAACCGAAAGATCATGAACTGTGCTGAAGTCGGACGCTTAACCGACTGAGTCCCCAAGGCGCCCAAGGCTTGTTTTCTTATTTGTAAAGTGGGTGTAACAGGAACCCCAGACCTAACGGGTGTGTCATGAGCATTGACAGACTGCATCCATGTAGAAGGCACAGGAATGAGCTGGAGAGACCGCAGGCGTGGCCCCCACCCGAGGAAGAGAGACCTGCACTGTCCACTTTTCCTGCAGAGCCCCAGGTGGAGCCCCGAGGCATGCCCCCCCCCCCACCAAGGGACGGGTTGAGCTTACGTAGGCCTCAAATGACACTCACATGATACTCAAAAACATACATGTTCCAAGTCCAACTATGGTAGCCCAGAGGCAACAGCCTTTGAGGCCCCTTCTGCCTGTTTCCCTTGTCCGGCCACCCCCTCGCCTGGTCACCCTACCTGCAACCCATCGGCTGCGTTCGGCTTGCCCATGTTGTCGACTGGGGTTACTTGATATCACCGTTGGTTGGGGTTCTCTCTTAGGGAGGCGGTGGGAATGCAGAGATGAATAAAATGTAAACCTTTGGGGGGTGCCTGGGGGGCTCAGTTGGTTGAGTGTCCGACTTCGACTCACGTCATGATCTCACAGTTGTTGGGTTTGAGCCCCGTGTCAGGCTCTGTGCTGACAGCTAGCTCAGAGCCTGGAGCTGCTTCAGATTCTGTGTCTCCCTCTCTCTCTGACCCTTCCCTGCTCACGCTGTCTCTCTCTCAAAAATAAATAAAAAACATTTAATTTAAAAAAATGTAAACCTTTGCCCTTGAGTCACTCCTAACCTCGCAGGGGCTGGGCCGGAACGCAGGTAGAAAATGCGTCATGGCAGAGGCTACCAGGACGGGCCCAGGGTCCCGTGGGAGCACAGGGAAAGCCACAGTTTTCCTGCTGGGAATACAAGGAATCCCTTGCCATCCACCGAAGGTGACATCCGGGCTGCTGCCGAAGGCTGAGCGGGGCTCTCGGAGAAGACAGGAGGGAGGGAGGCCCTTCCAAGCAGGGAAAAGAGCAAGTTCAAAGAAACAAAGGCATCGTATGTATATTTGGGGAGGGCCCTGTGATGGAGAGCAGTACCCGCCAGTGGACGAGGGCCCTTCGGTAGGTCCATGGTCAGGAGTCGCGGGTACAGGGAGGCTATTTTCATTTTTAGAGAAAAGCCCTCCTCAAACAAAATCCTTGGGGGCCACAGATAACGGGACAGAATGAGAGCTGTTTCGGCCATATCAGGCAAGAGGCCCAGAGTCCAGAGAGCGAAGTCTGAGAACCATCGCTGGGCACAGTGGGAGCTCCATGTGGTAGAGGACCAGACTGTGTTTTACAGATCGTTCTGACGTCCAGTACCGGAGGCAGAGGAGTGAAGTTAAAGGCTATTCCAGGGGCGCCTGGGTGGCTCCGTTGGTCAAGCATCCAACTCTTGGGTTCATGTCAGGTCATGATCTCACGGTTCATGGGTTGGAACCCCGCACCGGGCTCTGCACTGACAGCATGAAACTTGCTTGGGGCTCTCTCTCTCCCTCTCTCTGTCTCTCTGTCCCTCTCCAGCTTGTGCTGTCTCTGTCTCTCTCAAAGTAAGTAAATAAACTTAAAATAAAAAATTTTAAGGCTATTCCAGCAAAGGATGGCCAGGAGGTGAGGCAAGGAGAGAGCAGGGGGGCTGAAGAGGAAGGGGGGCTGAGAGCCCCTCCTCGGGGTGGGGGTGGTGAGTGACATGGACTGGCGGAGGGGAGGGGGCAAAGATGGAGATCTCAAGGTGACTGAAGTCTCTGGCCTGGGTGCCTAGGTAGAGGATGGTATCATTAACTACATGAGAAAAGCCCGAAGGATAAATCTGGGGGTACTATTTTGTACCCGGAAACCACATTTGGAGCAGAAGGGGCAGAGCTTCCTCTGACAAGCCCCAGGGCAGGCGGCAGACACGGGCGAAGGGATGCTCCCCTCCACGTCTGGAGTTTGCTTGAGAAAGGGGGGCAAGAGATGGGGCTCTTCATCTATAAACTGCTTCGTATGCTCCTTAATCCAGTCCTGATTTCAACAGAGGCACTTCTGGGAACCCAGTTACTCCTGGGTTTCAGCTCCCATGGAATATTACAGCGTTCTATAAAGCATCACACAACTTGGCTACAGATGCTGTGGCCCCTCCAACTCAAATTCCTCCTGGCGCACGAGCCGCGGCTGGGCACAATGGCCGCACTCACTCCAGACTCACGAGGCCAGCAGCGGTTTAAGGCCACAATGCTTGCATTTGATTCCGATTAAACACACAGTTTCACATCGAATACCAAATACGCGTTGTACTGCCTGGGGAACTCTGAACCCTCCAAGAGACTTGCTTGATTTCAGAGATTCCACGTGAGCACACGGACAGAAAGGGCGAACTGGTGTCATTCAACAATCGTTTCCCTCAAACTGAAGAAGAAAATAAATCATCTCCTCCCACCCCACAACGGTCTGTCTGCTGCTTTTCAAGATTCTAACACGGAATCAGAAGCCCAGCCTTTGGAGCCTGAGCACCACGCAGGGACCGGTCATGGTGGACGCCAAAAACAAACTTGGGTTTGAACCCCAGTTGGCGCACCAGAGCCGTGTGGCCCTTGACACAGAATTCTAGCCTCAGTATTCCTATCTGTAAAGAAACAAAACAGCTACCTCAGAGGCGATGTAAGAGTCGCAAGATAATGCCTCCTAAAACAAGAATGCACCACACAAGTGTTAGTTGCTGCTCACGGGAGATGATCATGCAAAATCCCCTGGTCAGGAACAGCTGGGCATCTTCCAAACAACTGCTTTGTTTTTCCCTTATTGATACGATGAGCCGTAAAATTGCTCGGGTCCTTCTCTAGGCATGAGCTGCAGATTCACATCTCTGTTCCGCCCCTGCTACGTGAGTAGGGCCCCATGAAATGCATGGTTGTGTTAGACTCATTCATGGCTCTATTTTCTGTCTTTACTTCTTTTTCCCTTTATTCCTCATTTAATGTATATGGATGTAACCACATGGACTGAATGTGTGTGTCCACATCAAATTCAGACGTTGAGGCCCTAAGCCCCAGTTCCATGGCATTGGGGGTAGGGCCATTGGGAGCTAAGAAGGTCATTAGAGAGAGCCCTCGTGAAGGGGGTAAGTGCCTCGTAAGGAGAGATAGGAGAGAGATGTCTCTCTGGCGTGTGAGGACACATCAGGAAGGCAGTTGTTTGTAAGCTGGAAAGGGATCTTCCAACAAAACTCCACCGTGCGGGTCCCCCGAACTTGGAGATCCAGCCTCCAGAGCTACAAGAAATGTCTATTGTTTTTTTTTTAATGTTTTATTTATTTTTGATACAGAGAGAGACAGAGCATGAGACGGGGAGGGTCAGAGAGAGAAGGAGACACAGAAACAGAAGCAGGCTCCAGGCTCTGAGCTAGCTGTCAGCACAGAGCCTGACGCGGGGCTCCAACCCACGAACGTGAGATCTGACCTGAGCTGAAGTCGGAGGTTTAACCGACTGAGCCACCCAGGCGCCCCAAGAAATGTCTATTGTTGAAGGTCCCCAGTCTATGGTGGGTTTTTTTAGAGCAGTCTGAGCTGACTGACTGAGATCCTGCTGTATCCAACTGTCTTCTGTCCATGGTCCTACATAGTGAAGGAGACAAACATGATTGGCAGATAAGTAGGTACACCAAGTGCTCGGGGAATGAACACAGTCAATGTGGGTAGATGAACAGACAGAAGACAGGCAAACCCTTCCTTATTGTCTCTTCATTTTCTGCTGTTGGGCCTGCTCACCTGACCACGCTGATCGGTACCGGGCAAGGATCGGTACAGGTTGAAATAGAAACATAAAGACTGGTCCTGGTCTGGCCAGGGCCTCTGCCAGTGAGAAATGGAATCGCGTAGGGGCGCCTGTGGCTCAGTCGGTTAAGTGTCTGACTTGAGCTCAGGTCATGATCTTGCAGTTCGTGACTTTGAGTCCCACGTCGGGCTCTGTGCTGACAGCTCAGAGCCTAGTGCCTGCTTCAGATTCTGTGTCTCCCTCTCTCTCTCTGCCCCGCCCCCACTCAGGCTCTATCTCTCTTTCTCCAAAATAAATAAACATTAATAGAAGAACAAGTGGAATCACACAGGACGTTTCCTCTTCTAAGGAGCCACCTGCTGCTACCTCCCTGGGGGCTGCTATGAGAGCCAAGTGACAGGCATCCTTGGAGGTGACCAGCCCGTGCTGGGTACTCCATGATACTGAGTTAGAATCACAGGTGCATATTTATGAAGATCAAGACCCGGTCAAAGTCCCTTATGTTCCTCATGGGTTCAGGCTCCATGACACCCCTTCCCCACCACTGGCCAGAAATCACACGTATGAGACCTGGGTCCAAATTCAAACTCAGCTCTGTGTGGCCCCAAAGGTCTTGCTTCAGTTTCACTGACGGACAAACCCTTAGACAGCAGGTTCCCACCGGCACCGAAAAGGGGAAGGTGGAGTCTCTAGGAAGAAATGTTTCCAGATTACCAGCTGGAGTTGTACGGGCACGGAGTTCCATGCATAAAGCCTCCTTCTATGGGAAAATTCATTCGAACTCCAACTGCAGTTTCCAGGAACACTCAGGAACGGTCCAGGATACCATGGAGGCACCATTGCTCTGGGGATCCAGCAATTCAGGCTTTCGCTCTGTTTCTCACTTGCAGGGGGAGGTGGAGGAGGCACGGGCAAAATACCTCCCTCCCCCGTGTCTCAATTTTCCCATCCGTCAAAAGGTGGAGTTGCATCTTTTAGGTGATTCTTCAGCACTTTTTCTCTCCAAAATTCTGCAAGTCTAAATGTCCACACCCTCCTATAGCAGGATCCCAATGACAAAACCCCCTCTCTTTTCTGTCGCTGTGACTTGAAATAAAGAAGATGGTAAGGGACAGTTTGCTCTGGCGGGGGCGGGGAGCAGGTGGGGTGAAGCAGATGACCGTACAGGCAAGGCTGAAATTAGACAAAGTCAGAACCCCAGAGGGTTCCCCAGGCCCCCCAGAAATGGAGAGAGCATCCGTAGTCAAGAAAATTCCTCCGCCTTCGAAGGGAGCAAGGGCAAAATGAGTGCTTCCAAAGTCCTAGCTCTCCAACCCACTGTCTGAGCTCATGGGATTACAAGGCGCCCATGCGGATAATCCACCCTGATCTCCCCTATTTTAAGGTCAGTGATGAGTAATCTTAATTCCATATGCATTCTTTTTTCTCCATGTAATTAATAATATTCACAAGGTCCCAGGATCAGGACATGGATATCTTTGAGGCTCCACTATTGTGCCTGGCACAGCCTCCTAATGGGATCGCCCACACCCCCACTTCCCACCTGCAGTTCAATGTCCATTCTGCAGCCATGGTCATCTTTTCTGACAGTCTGGTCATGCCGCCTAAAAGTCACTCAAGTAAATATACACAACGTTTACAGTGTTTTAGCCCCTTTCTTAACTGGGCGGACTAAGTTCCCACCCACCTGGCCAGACTCCTCTCCCACCTGCTCCTCGAAATCTCTCTGACTCAGTCACACTGGCCTTTAAACCCTTGCTATTCGACCTACTTCCTTCAGCCACAGGGCCTTTGCACGTACCATTTCCTCTGCCTGAGATACATTTCGGCTGATTGGCTACTCGTTTTCAGACCAGACAACCACCAATGTCACCTCCCCGGAGAGGCTATCCCTGGCCTCCTCAACTTGATCACATCATAACTGCACTCCCTCACAGTGCTCTGATTGCTCCTTATTAGCACTTCACACAGTTTGCAAGGTTATGTTTGTTTGCCTAATAATTCAGCTAATGACAGCTTCCTCCATAAGGGACAGGACCTATGGTTCTCATCACTGAATCCCCAGAAGTCTGGCCTGTAGTAGATATTCAATAAATACTTGGTGAATGGAAGAATGAAGGCATGATTTTTTTCAATACACAGATGTGGACACTGGGAAGACTTAGCCAAGGTCACAGAGGTAGAGGTTGGGGGTGTACATGAGCTGGGTGTGACCCAGGTTTGCTGACTTCAAAGTCCAGGTATCACCGCATCCGCGTTTCAGGCTCCGGGGATGGAGGGAGGCTACGCACGCCTGATGTGTGTCCGTTTCCTAAGGGAAAGACGAAGCTGGTGTTGCCCCCTGTGCTCTCTGGCGGCTTCGTGTCTTGGGCCTTTGTCCGACCAGTGCGGGGGCCTGTAGCCACTCAGGGGAAGTTTCCGCCTGTCCCTGGCATGCCCTTCTGGTCGTGCATGTGAGAGCCCAGGCCTCACCAGTGGAGACTGCCCTGCCCCCGTGCCCTGCGTTCACCCAGCCACTGGTCACATAAGTGCACCTGTCCCAGAGGGGGCTCTGCGCACGGGGGCCCGGGCAGAGGACACTGCATGAGTTACAGGCCCGCAAAGGCAGCCAGGGGGTCAGACCACCCAGGGCTGTGGGATCCCGGCTGTGTGACCCTGAGCATTTGCCCCCTTTCACTGGCCTCAGTATCCTGGTCCCCTTTCTGCTCGGACAGTCCGTGTCCTCCTGGGTATCGGTGGGAAGCTCTGTGAGTCCACACGGTGCCCAGCCTGCACAGTGCCCCGGGGAAGGGACGTCACCTCCCGGGTAGAAACCCCGCCCCATAAAGAAGTGGGCCCAGCGCAGGCTCTTCCCCAAGCCTCGTCTTCCACTGCAGCCGCTGGGCAGACAAACAAGGGGGTCAGCACACGGCCTGGCTCTGTCAAGGGCACACGGCCCTCATGCTGCCACTGCTTCAGGCCAGACGTGACCCCAGGACTGTGCTCAGCACGAGCCTCACGTGGGGCGTGTGGGCTGTGTGCGTGCACACTCATGGGTGCACTAGATGGCCTCGGGTTCCTTGCTGTCGCTCCAGTGACAGGTCAAGTCCAACAGCCCTGGCCTACCATCGGGCTAGCCAGAGTGGCTGCTGTGCCCAATATGACACGGGGCGGGTGACCTTCTGCATGCCCCCTCCACGTGCCCCCCTCCACCTCCTGCAGTGCTCTTTCTGGGGGACGTGGCTCCCAGATAAAAGCCCAGCCTACCCTGGGACGCCCTGGCTGAGGGGCTCCCCCCCGGCAGCTCCGTCGGCAGGGCCATGAGCCGGGGCCTTCCAGCCACACAAGGGCAGCCACGCCATCCTTCCCCACCAGGCACCCACCCGTCTGGCTCCAGGGGCTCACCTCTGTAACATGAGGGGCCAAAGAGTCACCCAACCAAGCCCTGTCCTAATCTGCGCCCGTGACACCATGGCTTTGAGGCAGTTTGATTTCAGAATAAAGAGGCAGAACAGAGCACGTGGGTTGTGGGCCAAGGGCTGGGGGGAGGGGGTGGTCTGCCTTGTGCGTCTTTGTGTGTTTATGCGTAAAAGTGTGTATCTGTGTATGAGGGGGGTGGGTGATTGTGACTCTTTTTGTAAGTGTGTCTATGTGTTCGTGCCTACGCACTTGGTATTTCTGTGTGTTTGGTGGGGGGCGGGCGCTGTGGGTGCCCTGGGTATTTACAGGAAAGTACGAAGGTGGACTCCCTAGACTAGACTGGAAAACAAGAACACAGCTTCTAATCAGGGGGTTTTAATGGGGAAATTTAGTTTAATTTAATTGAAATTAACTTACTACAGGCAATCACTGAGCACCCACTGTCTGCCAGGTACCAAGTCAGTAGTTAGGAATCCAGAAAGACGGAGGCACAGATACAGTGCTCTGGGTGGTGCCAGGAGCCCGAGGAGCCCCGGGGAGCACCAGGCTTAGACCCCAGGGTCCTCAGGGCAGTTAGGCCAGGCCATGTGGGCACCCGAAGCCCCGGCCTCCACACCTGGGAGAGTGGTCGCTCTGAATCTACCAGCGGGCACCCCGGAGCCTCACTACCCCCGAGGCAGGGCAGCGGGTCCCTGTGCCACTCGGGGGACGGAGGTGCGTGTGGTGCAACAGCAGCTCCATGGGGGAGACACAGACTTGGAAACATTCAAGGAAACAGGGATAAAGACTCTTTCCCTTCACAGTTTTCCGTGCCCTTGTATCACGGTGCATCGCGTCTCCAAGAAGGAATAGAGACTATTGCCCCAAACCACATCATCTTTTTTCTTTTTATGTCTTTATTTTATTTTTAGAGAGAGGCAGAGAGTGAGTGGGGGAGGGGCAGAGAGAGAGGGAGACACAGAATGTGAAGCAGGCTCCAGGCTGTCGAACCCATAGACCGTGAGATCATGACCTGAGCTGAAGTCGGATGCCCAACCGACTGCGCCATCCAGGTACCTCCCACCCCCCTCCCGCCCAAATCACATCATCTTGAAACCCCCTTCTCACTGAACAAAGGGCAGTGCTTGGAAGTCAGGGAACTTAGCTTGGAGAAATTATGCTGCAGAGATAACAGGAGTTGTGTCCGGCCTTGGGGTCATTCACGCACCCTTCCTGCCTCCTCCAACCCCCTACCACCCGGGGAAGATACAATAGTAGCTTCAAGAAACCTAAGTCTGGGGGGCCCCTGGGGGGCGCAGTCAATTGAGCATCTGACTCTTGATCTCGGCTCATGGTTTGTGAGATCGAGCCCCATGTCCAGTTCCTCACTGACAGCATGGAGCCTGCTTGGGATTCTCTCCCTCCCTCTGTCTCTGCCTCTCCCCTGCTTGCACTCTATAAATAAATAGATAAATAAATAAGTACTTTAAAAAAAGAAAGAAGGAAGCCAGGTCTGAAGGGGGAGACTCACAAGAGGAGCAATGGGAAGTAAAATAGGCAGACATGACTGGAGTAGATGTTCTGCACTGAGGCCAGAGTGAGGGAGGGTGACCCCCCCTCCAGCACACTCCTGACACTGTTCTTGTCACAGAGACCCCTGGGCACACAGCGAGACTCCCTTTCGCTAGGCCAGGCCCAGTAAGCCACACTCTGTCTTTCTCAAGCAGCCCGTTACTTGGTGGATTAACTGTGTGTTTTATTTTCCACATTCTGATGCTCTAATATTTGGGTCCTTGCTGACCATGGAGAGACTCCACCCTCCCCCCACCTGCTAGCCAAGGAGAGAATCCAGGATCATCTCCACACCACAAAGCACATACGCTTGTGACTAAAAAGAAATATCAGCGATACTTGTTTATTTTCTGAAAAATGAAAAATTCAGGGCACCTGGGGGCCAGTCGGTGATGCGTCCTGGTCTTGATTTCAGCTCAGGTCATGATCTCACGGTTCATGAACTTGAGCCCCAGGCCAGGCTCTGAGCTGACAGCACGCAGCTTGCTAGGGACCCTCCCTCTCCCTTTCTCTCTGCTTCTATCCCACTCATACTCTCTCTCTCTCTCTCTCTCAAAATAAATAAACTTAAAAAAGAATTTTAAAAACTCTTGCTAGTGACCCAGTTGAAATCCAGTTTTCCATGACTGGTTTTTTGGATCCCAGAGCTTGATGACATTTATGAGAAATGAGAATGTCTCTCCTACGCAAACCAACCAATCCAGAGCCCGTAATCCAACCGCGTCCTTGATGGGACACTCACTCTTGGCAACCGTCCACCTGCCGTGATCAACACAGGGCACAGGGGACAGAGCCTGCCGGAATCATGCACACCAGCCAGTCCTGAGCGCCTTTACCGTAACTGCCGTCCCTTCCCCTTGGAAACCACAGTAGAGGCTCCTGCCCACGTTTTTCTCCTCACTCTCTCTGCTTCCTGTGGCCCCACATGGAGTGGCATGCTTCCTGTTTCTAGAAATCTGTCATACAAAATCCTTCCTTCCTGACGGAACTCGCAAAAACAGAGGTGCCTAGGGGGCTCAGTCTGTAAAGCTCCACCTTCAGCTCAGGTCATGATCTCGCAGTTTGTGGGTTTGAGCCCCGCGTCAGGCCCGGTGCTGACAGCTAGCTCAAAGCTTGGAGCCTGCTTCCGATTCTGTGTCTCCCTCTCTCTCTGCCCCTCCCTGCTCATCCTCTGTCTCTGTCTCTCAAAAATAAATAAATGTTACAAAATAAAATAAAAAATAAAATAAAAAAGAAGAAATCCAACAGATTCACCACGACCCAGAAAGGACACATCAGCCCTGGATACACCAACGAGTAATACATGTAGCTTTTTACAGGGCGACTACAGGAGAGACTCTAGAATCTGACGGGCTTGAGTTCAAGTCCTAGACGCATCACAACTAAACATGTGGCCTTGATCCAGTCATTTAACTTCCCTGTGCTCCAAATGTTTCAACCGTCAAATGCAGATAAGAATATATTGTAACTATGGGGCCCCTGGGTGGCTCGGTCGGTTAAGCGTCCGACTTCAGCTCAGGTCACGATCCCACAGTCCATGGGTTCGAGCCCCGTGTCGGGCTCTGTGCTGACCGCTCAGAGCCTGGAGCCTGCTTCGGATTCTGTGTCTCCCTCTCTCTGTCCCTCCCCCACTCATGCTCTGTCTGTCTCTCAAAATTGAATATATTTTAAAAAATTAAAAAGAAAAGAATATATTGGAATTATATGGAGGATTAAATATGGATGAAGTTAAAGCACTTAGTGCAGAAAACATTCTATATCATGTATTCAGTAAATGTCATATGTCATATAGGGGTACCTGGGTGGTTCAGTCGGTTAAGTGTCCGACTTCAGCTCCAGTCATGATGTCATGGCACCTAGATTCAAGCCCGTGTCAGGCTCTGTCCTGACAGCTCAGAACTTGCTTCAGATCCTCTGTCTCTACCTCTCCCCCACTTGCACTGTCTCTCTCTCAAAAATAAACATTAAATTTTTTAAAAATAAAAAAGTCATATATTATTATTATGGTTACTACTGTATTTTTAACATTTTTTAATGTCTTTATTTTATTTTGAGAGAGAAACAGAGACAGAGAATGAGTGCGGGAGGGGCAGAGAGAGAGGGAGACACAGAATCTGAAGCAGGCTCCAGGCTCTGAGCTGTCAGCACAGAGCCCAACTCAGGGCTCGAACTCACAGACTGTGAGATCATGACCTGAGCTGATGTCAGACGCCTAACCGACTGAGCCCCCAGATGCCCCACTACTACATTTATAAATGACATTACTGCAGGTCAGGTGCAGTTACTCATTCTTACTGACAATCCACTGTGTGGGTCACTTGGGCCCAGGATTGTGGACAAACTTGAATGTACAGAAACCAGTGAGGACCGGATTAGTCAGGTCAGATCATACATTAATTAAGCATCTGCTATGCTCCATGCCCTGTGCTAAGTACTTAGTCCATCACTGGGGCACTTACAAAAATGACTAAGACGTGATCACTCAAGTCATTCAGAGTCGAGCAGGAACAACAGTGCAGAAACGAATCTGAACACCCCAACCTAGCATGTGCTCTCACGCGGATGCATGAACCAAGTCCTGGGGTCGTCCCGAGGGGGGATGATCTCCTAGGGAAAGTTGAGGGAGGCTCTGGAGAGTCGTCACAGAAGAGCTGGGTACTGACGATCAAATAGGAGTTCACCAGGCCAGCAAGGGAGGATGTGGCCGGCAGAAGCAAAGGCAGGTGCACCAGGAGACACAAGGGACGGCGTTGTCTGTCATCAGCCCATGAAGAGACTAGAACTCAGAGCAAGCGCGGAGAACAGAGCTAAGGAAGAGCCAGGACTCTGCCATTCGGGAGGAGGCACTGAGGACCGAGATGGACAGAATCGAAGTGTCACGGAGCTGTTTTGTTCCAAAAGTGACAGTGTGATACCAGCCAAGGCTACAAGGGATCAACCTAGGAGCCCGGGGATGCGCAGTTGGCTCTGGGAGCGGGGAGGCAGCCACAATGGCAGCCGCCCCCAAGCGAGTGCCAACCTTGTGCTGAGACAGGTCCTGGGCACATCCTGGGCACAGACACGCATGTCTCCAAAGACATCAATTTAGAAATGGACAAGCAGAAGCTCAGAGCAGCTTTACATGACCTGCCGAGGTCACACGCGCAGGTGTGAATGAGCCCAGGTCTGTCCAACCTCAAAGCCTCTGCTCTTCCATCCCTACTGTGCATCTCGGGGGGGGGGGGCAGTGGGGAGGGCTGCTGCAGTGGCTCATAAGGAGGCCATGAGGGGTGGCATTGGGCCAGGCCAGAGAGAGCACACGATGGGACAGAGGTTAGCATGAGAGTCCAGGAGAAGGCCACACAAGTGGGGACACACGCAGGCGGGCACTGTGCCACCTGACTGAGGTTGGTCAAGCCTCAAGGGGCCCCGGGACGTAGCACTGTGCTTCTGCCCTTGGGCAGATGCTGGGGGCCCCCCATGGGGGAGAAAGAATTGGGCTGCAGGTAACTGGACCCCAAGCCCCAGCACCCACACCAGACACGCAGTGACCATTAGAGGCTACGCAAAGGGACTTCAACTATGCATCAGGGTGACGGCCTGAGGCCACATATCCAGCTCCCTCTGTGTGGTGTAAGAATGCCACCTGTTATGTGCCACATGCTCCTGTATTCAATTCCTGTCATTCTTCTCGAAGCACTGTGGGTATTACTGTCCTGGGGTTTTTTTTTTAAGGTTTATTTATTTATTTGAGAGAGAGAGAGAATCCCAAGCAGGATCCGCACTGTCAGCACAGAGCCTGACTCGGGGCTCAGATTCACAAACCACGAGACCATGACCTGAGCCAAAATCAGATGAGATGGGGCGTGTTCAGGGTGGTATGGCCGTAGACGACCTGAGCTGAAATCAAGACTAGGACGCTTAACCGACCGAGCCAGCCAGGCTCCCCGGCCATCCTGGTTTTTATTGGAGAAACCAAGTTTCAGAAAAGTTGAGTACTTTTTCCCAAGGCCACACAGCTGACATGCTCTTTCCCCCTAAACCTTCATTTGGCTGAACGACTCCTACTCACCCTGCACCTCCTGTGTGACACCCAGCCACCTCCTGTGACCAATCACGTCCTCATCAGCATCTCACAGCACCTTGCTCACACCTCCGTGCTCCCCTTTGTCACACTGCCTGACCGGTCTGTCCCCCACCAGACTAGCCAGGCTTATTCTTCCTGGTCCTTAGAGCGTGGCACACCGTGGCCGCTCGGTGACCGTGAACTGAATGATGAGCACATGAATGACAGGACGGGTGACTAACGTGACCACAGGTGTGGCCAGCCAGCTGACAGACTGTATTTAAAGCTTGCGGACCATAAGCTGACCATTCCTCAATGTATCTGGGGGCTGCCTGAGGACTCTGCGTTCTACAGGAGACAGAGCTTGAGGAGAAAGTATGAGGGAGCATCAGGATGGGGTGTGAAGGTCTGGTTTCTATCTCCTCCCCATTCTGTAGTCTTTCTTTTGAACCCCCTCCAGGGAGTCCTGACCCCCTTGCATCATGAAGGGGCTTGAGCCCGTGGTGTGGGCCCACCCACACAGGATGTCTGTCCTCAAAGACTTGGAAGCCATGTTGGCCGTTAAGTCAAATCTCACTAATTCACACCAAGCAGAGCTTGATAGCAGAACATACTTTATTCTTTTCATCGACATATAGTGACCATCTCAGTAAGACCGTATTCCCTAAAAAATGTCTTTATATATAGATGCATTTTTTTAAGTTTACTTATTTTACTTAGAGAGAGAGAGTAAGAGAGGGGAAAGGAGAGAGAGAGGATCCCAAGCAGGCAGCGCAGAGCCCCAGGTGGGGCTCAAACTCACCAACCGTTAAGTCAGATGCTTAACCAACTGAGCCAACCAGGTGCCCAGTACGGATGCGTATTTTTAAAATACAATTTATTGTCAAGTTAGCCAACATACAGTGTGCTCTTGGCTTTGGGAGTAGATTTCTATGATTCATCACTTATATACGACACCCAGTGCTCATCCCAACAAGTGCCCTCCTCAATGCCCATCCCCCATTTTCCCCTCACCTCCTGCCCCCCATCAACCCTCAGTTTGTTCTCTGTATTTAAGAGTCTCTTATACTTTGCTTCCCTCTCTGTTTGAAACAATTTTTCCCCTTCTCTTCCCCCATGGTCTTCTGTTAAGTTTCTCAAATTACAAATGCATTTTTATTTTTATTTATTTATTTATTTTTAATGTTTAATTTTGAGAGAGAGAGTATGAGGGGGAGAAGTGCAGAGAAAGAGGGAGACAGAGAATCCGAAGCAGGCTCCAGGCTCTGAGCTGTCAGCACAAAGGCCGACACGGGGCTCGAACCCACAGACCGTGAGATCATGACTTGAGCCGAAGTCAGCCGGTCAACCGACTGAGCCACCCAGGAGCCCCTATGGATGCATTTTTAAAAAGAGATACAGAGTGCACAATACGCTGATTGAATAAAGTCTGAAGTCCTTGAGGACCACCTGTTCATGAGAGTGATTTAGAGGCTCAAAGTGCAAGGGAGAGAACAAACTTGGGCTGTGGGTCTGAGAAACAGCCTCAGGCACGTGACTCACACTCTGAAAGAGGCGGCTCATATACAGCATTTACAGTCTTCTAAGTTTCATGACAAAACTCTGTTCACGAAATGTGCAAAGCCTCGACCGTGTCCAGAACAACACAGGTTTTCAATGAGAAGGAGGGAAAAGAGCCGGCAGCCACCCCACTGAAAACCACCGGGAATTTCAGAACCACAGGAGAAAGGAATTCTGCCCTTGTTTCCAAGTTTGGATGTAGAGCATCAGGCAAGTTCAACGCCAAGTTCTGAAAATGAACGTCAGCCCCAAAGCCGGTAGGTTTCTCCGCAGAAACAAATACCAAGAACACGAGGAAACTGCTGCCCCTGGAGATGGACATCCGATCCACGTGATGTGTTCTCGGGTTTCCCAGAAGAGGAGGGTGTTCGGGGAGCCACTCACCGTGGCCCGGATTCTGGGAGAGACTTTTCAATAAAGAACACCGAGGATGCCCCTGACCTTGAGGACATCCAGTCCCTTCTACGAAAGCATCTGGTCTCCTGAGACAGCTGCAGTGAGGCTGGGCCCGGGCCAGCTTGGAGAACGAGCCGCAAACAAGAAGCAGTGAGATCAGAGGGACCAGCACAAGGCGGAACACTGCGTGTCCCCAACACACCAGAGCTGAGCTGACCAGGCCACAGCCAGCCATACCCCGAGAGAGTCCGGGCCAGAGGGAGGGGCATGAGAGGGACAGAAGAAGATGAGATTGTGGTCAGTGCCACCCTCTGACCACCATCAGCCGGGACAGAGCAAAGCCAGGACCGTCCAGGCTGGGCCGCCCTCTCCTTCCACTGAAGGCTGCCTCGCGACACAAAGCGGGGCTTGCTCTTGGCATGGTGAGAGGAGGGTCACCCAAGGGGACTGGTAACCTGGTTTGCCAGTGCCCACAGCCAGCTAGACCGGCCTAAGTGGGTGGAGTCAGGTTTTCAGCCCAGACAGCCAAGCAAACCCTTCCCTGCTTACCCCACCCCTGAGCGGTGGCCTCTCGTGCCCCCCTCAGCAGGCAAGGAAGGAAACCGCAGGTCACCAGGGGACCAGAAGGCAGAATGAATTCCTGAGTCGTGACACACAGACGCGGCTGCGAGCTTGCCGGCCACGGCTGGGAGAAGCCGGAACCAAACGCTGGGCTAGCCCCGCGCGGTCCAGGGGTTGCTGCTCCCCACCCCCCCTCGGTACCCCCAGGCCTCCAGAGCTGCCAGCACTCCAGGCTGGCGGCCAGCCAGAGCTCAGGGCTGCCGCAGATGCACGAGCTGCGTGTGCCTTCTGGAAGAGGCCGGAGGCCAGCCTCTGGTCTTAGGGCTGCCCCTTCGAATGACAGCTCTGCTCATCAAAGAGGGAACTGGCCAGAGTGACCCCGAAACGGGCATCAGCCTCCCCGGGACCAGCGCTGGGGGCCTCTGCACCTGTTCCCGCAAGTCACAGCCCC
>NC_043703.1:157081330-157131565 GCF_006229205.1 Suricata suricatta
GAGAGAGAGAGAGAGAGAGCATAAGCAGAGGAAGGGCAGAGACAGAAGGAGACACAGAATCCAAAGCAGGCTCTAGGCTCTGAGTGGTCAGCACAGAGCCCAACATGGTGCTCAAATTCATGAGCTGTGAGATCATGACCTGAGCTGAAGTCAGATGCTTAACTGACTGGGCCACCCAGGTGCCCCTTAAATTTTTATTTTTGAGAGAGAGTTGGGACTCTCCTGCTCCTCATCTTATAAACTTCTCTCCACATGGCAGCCAAAGAGGTCATGACTGCTTGGCCCAAAGCCTGCAAGGGCTCCAAGTATAAGCCAAAGTCGTCACAATGGCCTGCAAAGCCCTTTCTGCTCCCCCGACCCGTCCAACTTCATCCCCTGGCACTTGGAGCCACACTGCTCTCCTCGCTGGTCCTCCAACGCTCCCCGTACGGTCCTTGCACTGGTCGGGTCCTCGCTCCACCTGAAACACCTCTCTCAACCCCTTTAACTCATTGCTTGGATTTTACCTTCTTCTCCAGACCATTCCTGACCACAGGCAGCCCTCGCCCTTCAGGATCCCAGAGCTTTGTACCTGGTCCCATTTTTTTTCATTGCACTTTTAACCACTAACACGTTATGTCACCTATATATTTATTATACTTACTGCTTATGGGCTGTCCAGAATGTGAACTCCAGGAGGCCGCCGCTTTAATTTGTATTTGTTTTGTTTTGGTCAGATGTGTTCACGGATGCGTCCCCAGTTTCTAGCCAGTGCTTGCCATATCACAGGCTCTCAGTAGATATTGAGTGACTGAACTGAATGAATTACGGCCTCATGATTGCCTTGCCCCTTGGTTTTAAGATCCTTTTATTTTTATGGACAGGAGCACGAAACATTAAAACCACACGGTGTCACAGATGACGAGCTGCCCTGGAAATTCAGGTGCTGAGGAAATGACTGGGGAGTGGTGCGTAGAACATTACAATGATAATAATCTTTTTTTACTGGTCAAGGGAGTAGCGGCAATGTGGGTCATCATCACGGTAATCTCCATAATTTTGTATATATAAGAGATTTTGTATCTTAAAAGAATTAATAGGTTAGAAAATTAATCAGCCATTTCCATTATGTGCTCATCCTGTGTTAGGTCTTGGGTTGGGAAGCAAATAGAACAAAGAGCCAGGGCTCTGTCCTCCAAGAGCCTGAGGCGTCCGGTGTGAAAATACCATAACCTCCAGAACCATGCACAGCGACGGGACACGCGTGGAGGCCAGCCCGGGATTCGTGGTGGACTCGGTGGTGCCGAAGTTCAGAGGCACAGAAAGGGGTGTGGTCAGAGGAACCAGAGGACCTGCCCAAAGACAGGGAGCTGAGCTTGGCTCAGCAGGGCCGAGGGGACAGCGGCTTCACGGACGGTGGGGCTGTCGCGGGGTGCCCTCCCTGAATCACACGTAGGCTCGTGCAAAGATAACGGAGCATCTGACTTTGAAACGTCACTTAAGGGGCACCTGGGTGGCTCAATTGGTTGAGCCTCCAACTTTGGCTCACGGTTTGTGGGTTTGAGCCCCACGTCGGGCTCTGTGCTGACAGCTCAGAGCCTGGAGCCTGCTTCGGATCCTGTGTCTCCCTCTCTCTCTGCCCCTCCCCTGCTCATGATCTGTCTCTCTCTGTCCAGCAAAAATAAATAAATTTTTTTAAAAAACTTAAAAAAAAAAAGAAATGTCACTTAACTCTGATTTCTCCACCAATTCACCAAGTGGCTTGTTCTAGACCACCTACAAAGTCTTTTCAAGGATTCTATCATTCTTGGTGCCAAAATGGCAAATTCTTGCAATGCTAGGCATTGGGCAGGCAGAAATGTAAAAACTACACAGCGCTTGCCTCAGAATTCACAATCTAATAGGGGAGTCGGGCCTGAGTTCCTCTAACAGCCTGGAGAGGCAGTGACAGCAAAGATGAGGAGACTGAGGCTCAGAGAGGTGCCAAGGATCAAACACAACCCCTACCTCGGGGAGCTCCCATTCCGGAAGGAGCCAGCGTGAACAGGCACTGACCTAACGATCTCTCATGATCTGAACTGCCCGAGTCAGCTGCAGGCTCTTGGTAAGAACGCAGATTCATGGGCGCCCAGGGGGCTCAGTCTGTTAAGGGTCCAACTCTCCATCTCGGCTCAGGTCTTGATCTCACAGTTCGTGATATCAAAGCCGCACTTTGGGCTCTGCGTTCCTGGTGCAGAGCCTGCTTGATTCTCTCTCTCTCCCCCTCCCATGCTTGTGTGCATGCACTCCCTCAAAATAAATAAATCAACTTTTGTTTTTAAAAATGCAGAATTTGCAGATTCCGATTTGATACTCTTGGGTGGGTCTGAAATTTTCCATTTCTGATTAGCTCCCTGGTCTGAGGACCACACATTGAATAGCATGGGGCTGTAGATTCAAACCAGCCCGGACTGCTGGCCAGATCATTCAGCAGAGAGCCTGGATCACATTTAGATTATTCTAGAATCTCTAGATCAGTGCTTCCCAAACCTGACCGCACATCAGAGTCAGATGGGCAATGTGTTACACATGCCCAAGGCTCAACACCAGAAACCTTACTTCACAGGGACGGGGTATGGAATTTTGTAGTCTTTAACAAAAATGCCAGGATGCTGGCACACAGCCCTTTTGGAAGATGACCACCCCCACCTGACCTTTCCGAGATCCGGGGATGGGCTTGCTGGGTTTTCTCTGACTCTCTAGCCCCACCTGCTGTATCCATCTGGACTGTCACAGCCATCCGGGCGCCTCCTCTATCCAGCTGGACACAAGTCCTGAGGCAGCCTCTGGGGTTTGATTTGAAGTGTATTAAGGAAGACTGGCCCCCAACCCAAAATAAGACTTCCCTCCCACGGCAGGCAGACTCGGTGCCTTAAATTTCACAGGTTGCAATACAATCCCAGGATCTCAAGAGAGGGGCCAGAATCCTATTTATGTATGTATCATGGGGCTTAACAAAGGGTACAGAGTATAGACCAAATCAGAGGCAGCAGAACTGAAATGAAGACTCTGGTTTAGGCATTGCCTTTTCCTCTATTTTTATCCAAGGAAGACATCTAGAGGGGAGCAATTTAAAGTTTATTTTTGAGAGAGAGAGAGATTGGGGGGAGGGGCTCAGAGAGACAGGGAGGGAGAGAATTCCAAGTAGGCTCTGCCTTGTCAGTGCTCCACACAGGACTTGATCATGACCTGAGCTGAACTTGAGTCGGATGCTTAACCAACTGAGTGGGCAACGGCCTGGGCACTGTGTGCCTCCCGGGAAGGAGAGGTGGGAAGGTGGGAGGGGGAAAGCATTCACCATGCTCCAAGCACTCTCCCGCTGAGCACTTTACAAACATTAGGACTCAGGATCTAAGCCTGAGTGCAATCAGAACCCTCTGAAAAGCTCACTAACATCACTTCCTCCCACCCACACCTGACACTGATGAGTCAGACTCTCTAGAGGCAGAACTCGGGAAGGTTTCAAAGCTCCCCAGGGGTAAGGAAATTTGGGACATGCTGCATTGCTCTCCCAGAAGCCCATTTCACAGATGAGGCCATTGTGTGCACGCACACACACACACAAGGACATGTAATGGTTTCAACAAGGCATTTGTTAAAATCTCTCATGATGTTCTAAAGGAATTGGTTTAGGAGCACCTGGATCGCTCAGTTGGTTGGGCATCCAACTTCAGCTCAGGTCGTTATCAAAGGGTTCATTGGTTAGAGCCCCGCGTCGGGCTCTGTGCTGACAGCTCAGAGCCTGGAGCCTGCTTCAGATTCTGTGTCTCACTCTCTCTGCCCCTCCCTCACTCGTGCTCTGTCTCTGTCTCTCAAAAATAAATAAATGTTAAAAAAAAGTATGTATCCCAATGTTCATAGCAGCACTTTCAACAATAGCCAAATCATGGGAAGAGCCTAAAGCTCCATTAAGTGATGAAAGGATCAAGAAGACGTGGTTTATATATACAATGAAATACTCCATGGCAATGAAAAAGAATGAAATCTGGCCATTTGCAGCAACGTGGATGGAACTTGAGGGTGTCATGCTAAGTGAAATAAGTCAGGCAGAGAAGGACAGATACCATATGTTTTCACTCATATGTGGAACAGGAGAAACTTAACAGAGGACCCTGCGGGAGGGGGAGGGGAAAAATAGTTACGGAGAGGGAGGGAGGCAAACCATGAGAGACTCTTGAATACTGAGAACAAACTGAGGATTGATGGGGGTGGGGGAGAGGGAAGCGGGGTGATGGGCACTGAGGAAGGTACTTGTGGGGAAGAGCACTGGGTGTTATATGGAAACCAACTTGACAGTAAACTATAAAAGAAAACAAAAGTTTTTAAGGACTAGGTTAGATGTCTTGGGTTGGGTAATATTATAACGAGAATGGCTCCTAACACTAACGTTCCTGAGGAACGTGAAAATCTGCCGGGATGGAGGCCTTGAATGTTATGCCCCTGGCTCCTTTCTTCCTCGTTCCTTCTTAAACATTTTATCAATGTTGGGTTGAGACAGAAAGCATGTCCGTGACATAGAGTCAAGACAGTCCAGTGAATCTGTGCTCTGAGTGACCCCCACGGACCCGAACACAAGCATATGAAAGAATAAAGCGAAGTGACAAGTGAAGCTCAAAAACATGGTTTCATGAGTCACAGACGGATTATAAATGTAAAGCCACAGGTGAACAGGCTCCGGTCCTGAAGCAGAGGGTGCGCCAGCACCTGCGAAGGTACTTCTGAGCCCCCAACCCCTTACGCTGTGACCTTCTCAGGTCTCTGTTCGGTCCATCCCAGTGGGACAGCTGTGTTGTTTAAAGCCTCTCTCTGTAGTGGGGCACCTGGGCGGCTCAGTCAGTTGAGCATCCAACTCCAGCTCAGGGCATGATCTCACCACTCATGGGTTCGAGCCCCGCGCCACGCTCTGTGCTGACAGTTTAGAGCCTGGAGCCTGCTTCAAAGTCTGTGTGTCTCTCTCTCCGCTCCTCCCCCGCTCTTGCTCGCTTTCTCTCTCTCAAAAATGAATAAATGTTAAAAAAAAAAAAAAGTCTAGCTCTCAGCATGGACCCACCATGCCAGTAAAGTCTGTGAGCCCGAGTTTAGGCCCTGGAGAGCCTAAACCCGTAATAAAGCCCTTTGCTTTTCCATGCGTGACTCAGTCTCCCTGGCGGTTTCTGGTTTTGGGGGAAAATAAAGAAATCTTGGGTATTACATATGGTGCATTGGCCGGGTATCCTCCCCCCCAGGGCTCCTGGGACCCCGCCATGTTGGGCCTAATCGCTGGCTGGTGAGTGCACTCATTTTCTTGTCTGTCTGTGTTTAAGTCTTGTTTGTCTGTTTGTTTCTTTGTGTGCGCGGGCCCTTGTGCGCGGGGCCTAGGCAGGAGGTGGCCGAAACGACCTCCGTGGGGTCTCAAAGGAGCTAGGCAGACGCACCATGTTAAAGCTCAGGGCTGTGGGTGCCAAGAGATGTCTCGGACCACTTCTGAATTAGGTGAGTGGGGTCTAGGACCCCACCAGGAGGCCGGAGAGCCGGTTCACTGCAGGGGGTTTTGCTGGTGGCAGCAGCGAGACCCCATTAGGTTGGGTGAGTGGGATCTAGGATCCCACCGGAAGGCAGGAGAGCCGGTTTGCCTACAGGGGGTTTTGCTGGTGGCAGCAGCAAGACTCCATTAGGTCTCTGTGCATCTGTTTATGGTGTGGTATGTTTCTCTGTGTGCTTTGTTTGTGTAAGTCCTCCTCGGGAGGGAAACAAAGTGTCTGAATTCCATGGGCAAGTGTCGTTACCTGTTTGCATTCACGGAGATACGAGTGGCAAGTGCAGCATCTGTTTGAGACACAGGTGTTGGTAGGGCACTCACTGGTGCAAGTAGCAAGTGTGGCATCTGTTGGAGATACAGGTGGAGGTAGGGCACTCACTCGTGTTTGTGTAAGGTTTGAGAGAGGGTTCCAGTCCCACGGCGCTTGCAGGGACCCCAGAGAATGGGAAAAGATAGGGTCCACCTGTCTGTTTGAAATCCTGCTGGTGGCAGCAGCAGGGTTTAGTTTCTGTTGGAGACTCTTGTGTATACCTCTCTGTGCATCTGTTTGCTGTGCACCTGTTTGTCTAAGTCCTCTGAGGGAGGGAGGCAAAGTGTGAGTCCTCACCGGGACGAAGGCGAAGTGTAATTATCTGTTTGCTGTGCGTCTAAGTGTAATTTTTGTTGTGACTCTGACTGACGAAGGCATGGGACAATTTATCAGTGGATGTCAGGAAAGGGAAGATCTTTTTTTTTTGCAGGAGCAAATGGCCGACCTTCAACACTGGTTAAAATGTTTTCTTTCTCCTAGGATCTTAGCGGCCAAGACAATTACTGCCGCCCAAGAAACCAAAAGTATTGGAGATCTTCAGTAACATTTCTGGCTTCCCCTCTCTCTCTGTTTCTGCACCTACTTGGGTGTGATAGTCCTCATTGTCTTCTCCCAGCCTCAGGGGCTAAGAGCAAAAGGCACTCCCAGGACAGCTAGGTTTTGGGAGCTGGGGAGGCACTCTTGTTATTTCTGCCACCCTGAAAATGGCGCCAGTAATCTGTCAGAGTCACCTGTTAGAACCTCTGGAGGTAAGCTAGTTTATCATCTGAATTTTATTTATTTATTTTTTTAAGCTTATTTATTTTGAGAGAGAAAGGGAGTACAAGCACACCAGGGAGGGAGGGAGGGAGAGACAGACAGACAGACAGACAGACACAGAGAGAAAGAGAGAGAGAGGATCTCAAGCAGACTCCACACTGCCAGCACAGAGTCCAACACGGGGCTCGATTTCACAAACTACGAGATCATGACCTCAGCCAAAAGAGTCAGACACACAACTGACTGAGTCACCCAGATGATCCAAATTCTTTCACTTTTTAATCTGTGTGAAAATATCTTTGTTTTACCTTCATTTTTAAACTATTTCTGCTCTGTATAGAACTCTAGGTTGATAGGGTGTTCCTTTTATATTTTGCCTTCAGCATGTTTATGGATGTTATTCCGTCATCTTCAGGCCTCCAGGTTTTCTGATGAGTAGTTAGCCATAATTCATACTGTTATGCCCAAGTATGTGTCTTCTATTTGGCTGCTCATGTGATCTACTCTTTAGTAGTAGTTTGATTATGATGTGTGTAGTTGTAGGAGTTTGCTGTGGGGTTTCTTTTTGTTTTGTTTGGCATTTAGCCTACTTGGGGCTTGCTGAATTTCTTGATTCTGTCAATTAAAGACTTTCATCAGTTTTAGAAGTTCTTGGCCATGGTCTCTTCAAATACGTCTTCTGCCACTGCTCTCCTCTTTCTTGTCTACTCAAACATCAAGGCTTCCAACCCTTTCACGGATGACTCCTTCATTTTTATGACTGAATACTCCAGTGTGTTTCCATGTCTTCAGTATTGTAGATAATGCCTAGAGAAAGAGAGCTCACTTCAAGCTCTTTGGAATGACTGATCATCACATTTCTGAGACCGATAGGTCTATCATCTGAATTTTAAATGCACATGTGCTTTTGTCTGGGGTATTAAGTGGAAGCCTGGAGTCATGACTTCCTGCCCCAAGGCCACACCGAGACGGTCGGCCCTTTAGTAAATCTGTAAACACCTGTTTTGTGGCCACTTCTGTACTTGTTTGTCCAGTTGTTATTGTCATTGTTTTTTGGTCTTGTCTGTGAAAAGTCTATGGGAGGGAATGTGGTAACCTCTGGTGTGTATGTGAGTGTGAGTGGGCAGCTCGGTCTGGCTTGCCTGCTGAGTTCGAGTCTGTGGCTCCACAGGTGGGCATCCTTAAGATCCCGAAAAGCCTACGGGACTGTGCAGAGAAGGAGACCTTGTTGGTGTAAGATAAAATCATAGGGGACACCAACTCTCTGTGTTCCTCTGCCTTGTAGAAGTGACGGCTTCTCCCTCATTTCCCAGGTTAACAGCTAAAAGTTTAAAACTGGAAACTCTCCTCTCTGCCCCCCTTCCTCTCCCTTCCCCCATTCTTCTGTACCACCTGGGTGGGGAAGGGCCAGCCTGCATAACTGACTCAGGCCATTAAAGGGTAGCCCCACCTTCCTGAGCTCCCTGAATACTCTAGAGGAGATTTAGCCCACATCCACTGGGTGGGGAGAGGCCAATCTGCATAAATTGCCGGAGGCAACCGGTTCCCCTCCCTCCACCTTAGGTGAGAGGAAACAAAAGACCACAGAAGTCAGACTTTTTGCCTAAAATTCCAGGTCAAAATTAACAAGGGAACAAAGTGTCTCCCATGGCTCATTCAGTGTTTGAATGAATCTAAGTCTGTTGGTTTGCTACAGTTCAAATAAGTTCCTGTTAAATAATAGTTAACTTGGTCTGTCTCAGTTTTCATGGGTAATTGTTAAGGTTTTGCTTTGATAAATTAAGATTAAATTCATTGGCTGTCTAATAAAATTAAAACTAAAAGCCACAACTAGTGATTGGTATATTGGTATAGGATGAGGTCTGTAGATGCTTGTGCTTTTGACTTGTGGCAAAACAACTGGGGATATTTAAAACTGTTAAAAAGCTGCTTTGTACTTAATCGGTTCATAAAATTTCCATCTAAGAAACATCTTTTAGGTCAGTAGTAAAATTATAGTTTTGTCTTATCCAGATTAAGAAACTTTCTCTTAAGATATCTGGGATATTCAGAAATGTCAAAGTATTTGTTTGTCTAGAGCATTCAACTTTTCTCTCTACTTAAACCATCTGAAATTCGAAAACTCAGTGAGTATTCTTTCTTTCATGGCCATTACAATTGTTTGCATAAGTTCAATAAGAATCTGTTCATTTTATAGTAGGACATCATTGGAAATACTGGTTATTTTACCAAGGCTTTGACTGGAATGTCCTGTTTGAGAGTCATGCATAGGCTCAGAGATGACCTGACAGCTTTAAGGAACTAAGGTTGACTTTATGGAACGTGGAGCCATAAAACCTCATGGAAATGTTGGCTGCATACCTTGCTCACAGAGTTTCCAGCAGCCTCCCCAGGTGAGTAAAGAAGGTCACTTCCTGGCGGGGGCAGGAACTTCAGCATATGTTGGGAACCTCGAGAAGAGGGGTTTGCCCAATTTAACGGGTATTGTAAGCCTGTCTGATGGAAAGTGCTGGCTTGGCTTGGCTTCTGGCCCAGAGTGGCTACTAAAAGTCCAACCTGGAGATTCCTTATAAAAGGACCCAGCAAAGCAAGCCTTATAAAGTCCTCATGAACAACCTTTATTCTTGCTGAGCTTATGTAAATAATTAGGCCAGAGTTGTTAAGACTGGACTCGTTCCACCAATGCATTAGTCTCGATTTGGCTATCTCTGATAATGGAGGTGTTTTAGAGAGAAAAAATATGTTTCAGCAGTGCACTACTGTAAATGTTATTCTAGTTCTGAGTGTCTTTAAATATTTGTTGTTAGATCTCAGGCTTGTTAGTCTGTGAGGATGATATTTAAAGATGGGGGTCAGCCCCTATTAAAGTTTCAGGGATCTCTCTGGAGTTAAGTGAGCCAACTTAGAAGAACCCTCAACCTGGTGAGGTGACCCAGATCCAGTCGATCAGCTTGAACTGATCTTCAAAGACTCTTGACTCCAGGGGTCTCCAGCCCTGCTCCAGCCACACCCCGGGAGCTGGCTGGTCTATCACGGCAGAAGCCTGAGGAATCATCGGTCCAGTAAAATAAACTGTCTTGTCTCTTTGCCACCGGACTGGCAAATGTAGCCCCAGAGAGCTGGGGAAACAGCAAAAGTTCCTGATAGGATGTTCTGTTGGTATTAATTGCCTCTGATCTGGGCATGGGATTTCAACACGACAGAAGGTAAGGGGAGCCTACGCCTCTACCGCCGGACTCTAATGGGGGGTCCTCAGGTGGCCGCTAGGCCCACCAATTTGGCTAAGGTTAGTAATGTAGAAAGAACCATGGAGGCATATTGCACTTATATGCCCAAGGATCCTGAAGAAATTGGCTGTCATTCTTACTTTTGTGAACCAGGCAGCACCAGATATTAGAAACCCTAAAAGAGACCCTTACCAAATTAACCATGGAGACTGGCAGAAATTGGGTAAACTCTCCTTCCCTATGCCCTTTACAGGGTAAGAAATTCCCCTTACACCAAGGAGGACTATGCCAGGCTTTAGGGGTACAATGGTAACTCAGCTGACCTAGGATTGGGTCAGTTTCAAGACAGAGGGGGAAATGTAAGGATTTGGGTTTGAGACAATAGAAGGGCACACATCGCCCAAGGCAAGAGGGACCACCCTTGTAATACCCTTAACATTCCTAAGGGCAGGCCTAGAAATAGAAGCTATAGGTAATCACTTATTGCTTAAGGCTGGTTACACCCTACTGAGGGTCCTGGGTCCTGGGTCCACTCTGTAATTGGTTAACACTCTAAATGTTGTAATTGGATAAACCTGCTGTATAATAATGATTGGATCACTGTACCTGTGTCACCATTTCCTGTAACTCCCCTTTCCCAAACTCATAAAAGCCCTGCCCCCCCTTTGTTCAGGGCTCTCAGCATGGATCCCCACACTGGGGAAGTCTGTGAGCCCGAGTTTAGGCCCTGGCAAGCCTAAACCCATAATAAAGCCCTTTGCTTTTGCAAAAAAAAAAAAAAAAAAAAAAAAAGTCTTGGGGCGCCTGGGTGGCTCAGTCGGTTAAGCGTCCGACTTCAGCTCAGGTCATGATCTCATGTTCGTGGGTTTGAGCCCTTCGTCGGGCTCTGTGCTGACAGCTCAGAGCCTGGAGCCTGTTTCGGATTCTGTGTCTCCCTCTCTCTCTGCCCCTCCCTCTCTCATGCTCTGTCTCTCTCTGTATCAAAAATAAATAAAACATTAAAAAAAATTTAAGTCTTGGATATGAAAAATATAGTCATTGAGATTAAAATTAAAATATCAGAGGATCCAGCTAGGATCGTGGGCTGACAGTAACCAACCTCTCACTTCCATTTACCGAGCCTCTTCTCTCGAACCCAGTTCCCATTAGGTGCTAGGAAGCCAGAGAGCTGCGTGGCACACTTTCCATTCTGAAGAACTTCATCTCCTGGTAGGGAAAAGAAACGCTGGAGACCCGATCAATAAAGTCCAAGTGGGCACCCAGACTGAGACACAAATGACAACGGGAACCAGAAGAAGGTGGAATTCACTTGGCCTCCAAGGGTGGAAGAGGGACTTGGACCTTGAAGGACCAGTAAGAACTCTCTGGGCAAAGTGTGGGCGGGAACATCACGGACAAGGCAGAGGTGTGATAGGGCCGTTTGGTGAACCCTTGAAAGCCCAGTGTGAGTACAGTTGTGCCTTGGCCTTCAGCACAATCACCAACAGAGCTTCTAAGAAAAACAGAGATGCCCGGGCCCAACCCTCGGGTTCTGATCCTGTACTACTTGGAAACTGCCATTCTGAGGTCTAGAACAGAGAAACTTCAAGACTCCCATGAAGCCAGCTTTGTGGGTGAGGTCAGATCAGATGACCAGCCAGTAAAGCCTCTTCCAATCCAACATTCAAGGCCCTTCATTCATCAAAAAGTTTCCAGGGGTGAGATCCCTGGGGAACAGTGTCTCCTGCCTGCTCCCCACCCCATCCGCCATCATGCCTGGGAGGTGTCGCGCCCTAGGATCCATTGGAAAATGCCCCGCATTGCAGTGAGATGGCCCCTGCTGGAGAATCCATCTCCAGCTCAGCATCAGGGCTCAGCAGAGACCTGCAGGCCGGGAGAACTGGTTCCCGTGACGGGCAGAGTCCCATCCTACAAAAGCTCTCCTGAGAACACTAGGGAGGCGGGCTTTCCGGTAGAGAGGGCAGGGTCGTTAAAGCAGGAGGCCCGAGCTGGAATTTCCCTTGCTCGGCTGGTTATAATCTCTCTAAGTTCCTTTGTGTGTAACCCGAGGCTAATAATCCACTGACATGGTTTTTATGAGGACTGATAAGACAAAAGGGGAAAAAGGTCTCCTGGGCTCCTAACATATAAAAAGCTCTCAGTAAACAATAACAATATATCCAGACACTTACCACTGTGAAAGCACTTTAAATTATCCATAAACTGGGGCGCCTGAGGGGCTCAGTCGGTCAAGCATCCGACTTCAGCTCAGGTCACGATCTCACAGTCCATGAGTTCAAGCCCCACATTAGGGTTCTGCTGACAGCCCGGAGCCTGAAGCCTGATTTGGATTCTGTATCTCCCTCTCTCTGTTCCTCTCTTGCTCACACTCTCTTTTACTCTTTCTCAAAAATAAATAAAAAAATTTTTAAAAAGAAGCATGAGTTACTTAAAAATAAACAAAGTACCCATAAACTGAGAATAACGCCTGTGATTGCAAAGTGCTGATATATCAGGCAGCTGGTCCATGTTCAGCACGAAGGCTCACTGTTCTTCCTCTTTCCATCTGGTGACCTCTTACCCATTGGGCATTTCAAATTGGATAAAAATCAGGAACCTGATCCCATCTGGTTTCACCATTAACTGCGAAGTGTCTATCAAATGGCTATTAATAAACTCAATTTCTGCTTAGGTCAGTCAGGGGAAGACACGGACTAGCCAAGTCCCCTTTGCCTTTCTTCTGAATGACTGAAGTTCAAATCGCCTTGTCCTTAGATAAAGAGAATCCACTCAAGTATATCAACAGAACTCTCTTATTGTTGGTAGAAAATGTTTTATGTATTAACCCATGTTTCATTTGCCACTCCCCCCCCCACACACACACACACTTGCATGAGTCAGAGGGGCAAGATCCTTGCCGGAATGGCTTGTCCCTGGTCCCCGATGTGACAGCGCCCTCTAGGGGGCCTTTCCGGCCACCAAATGACAGCCGTTCAATGCTCCTTAAGAAGGCTGCACTTTTAGGGGGTAAAAGAGGCAGAAGCAGGGCCTGAAGGAAATAGAGTTCTCTCAGTCACGGCCATACAGCGGGACTCGGTCCCCCACTATGAAGCCTGGACACTGTCACTGCACGTAGTTCCAGAAGGAATTCCGGGCATCCAACTTCAGCTCAGCTCGCGATCTCACGGGTCGTGAGTTTGAGCCTCGCATCTGGTCCTCTGCTGTCAGCACAGAGCTCACTTTGGATCCTCTGTGTCCCTCTCTCTCTGCCCCTCCCCCTCCCATCTCTCTCCCAAAAATAAACATTAAAAAAACTTAAAAACAGGGGCATCTGGGGTGGGGGGTGGGGGCTCAGATGGTTGGGCATCCAACCCTGGCTCAGGCCATGATCTCACGGTTCGGTTCGTGAGTTCAAGCCCTACATTGGGCTCGCTGCTGTCAGCGCATAACCTGCTTCAGACCCTCTGACTCCCTCTCTCTGCCCCTCTCAAAAATAAAGAAAACATTAAAAAAAATTTAAAACAAAAAAAGAATTGCAGCCTATGATTCCAGAGTGGCCAAGTGAGCCAGCTGACAGGAAGCGGCCCCCTCCGAGAGCATTCAAACTATGCCCCTCTGGAGGCGCAAAGCCCTGGTGTGACTGAGGAGGGAAGTAGGGGGGAGGGGCTGAGCAGCAGGCGGCAGGTGCAGGGAAAGGACAGGGGGCTGGGATGGGAGGGCCCCAAGTTGGCCATCTTTGCAGCCTCACAAGGTGCCCCATTTCTACTCCAGTGACAGGGCAGGGCCACGGGTGGGGGCGGGCAGGTGCTGGAGATCATGGTCCAGCCACTTCCGGGCCACAGGTGGCACACACCCCTCTGGATGACCAGACTTCACAAAGGTGCCCTTGCTCCTGACAGTTCCAGCTGGCCCCAGTCTTGAGCCCAGCAGGCTTGCTGAGCAGAGTGTAAGCTGGATTCCAGCCCCCTTGGCCCTCAGCTGGGGCACCGTATAGACCCCAGGCCAAAGAATTCTAGGCGGCTGCCCTGTTTCCTGAAAGTACCTGATAAATGCAACCTCCCCCATGAGTGACGGTCCGCTAGGCGACCTTAGGGTGGGCGCCCCATGCTTGGGGTTGCACACACAGAGTCTCGTGTGATCTGCAGACAGCCCGATGGTGGCGGGGCGGGGGGGGGGGCTCATTACTCCGAAGTCATAGCAGCTCTGCTCAGGGCCACACCGCGGACCTAGGAGCCAGACCTTCAGACTATTCAAATTCTCTGCGTCCCTCTACTACTGAACACAATTCTCCTCTGTCTCCATCCTAGTAACAATGAACTCTTCAGAAGTTCACAGGCCAGCCCCCCCTCTCCCACCTTGCTGCCCCTGCTGGAGACAGCACCTCCTCCAGGCCCTCGGCCGCTACAGAGCCCCCACCGGGGCATGAGCACTCCCGGTCCCCACGCGCCCAGTGACGCCCTGCCTTCTTGTCAATCCCATCTGAGTAAAAATGACATTAGGTAATTTTATTCTGAACTGTTGGTTATTAATTACACTTTTTAAAAATCAAATCCAAAAAGGATTTCAAGCAGCTTAGAAAGAAATCAAAGGATAGTACTGTTGAAAAACAGATGAAAAGCAGTGGAATGGAGCAGGATTTAGAATGATAGGAGGGATCAGAGAGAATTACTCCTGAAATCTAAACCGGGGGTAATTCTGCAGTTGCGCACCAAAAAAACTCGGGGCCCCCTGGCCACCAGGGCGAGAGGGGAAGGTAAGTCACGGGGCTTTCTGTAACAGGACCCTAATCGGTTTATCCCCACAGGTACACCTTCAACCACACACCCTGCGAGGAGTGTATTTACGGGGCCTCACACAGAACAGCCTCCGACCCCAGTGGGGCCTCAGCCACAGACATCTTCCAGTTCACCTGAGTGGGATGGGTCTGATGTTTCGGGGTGCGGGGGAGGGGAGGGGCATATGCTCTGCCCCCGGCACCATCCACCCCAATCCTGTGCCTTATAATCAAACCAGCTCACCCACAAACCCCACACACACACTGTCCAATGGCCAGTAGCCACCAGCCTCCGGCCTTCAGTATAACTCAGCCTGGCCAGACACTCTGGCACCAGCCTTTCATGCCAGCCCTCCCCTTTCCCAGAGGCCATCTGTCCTAACATCTCCCAAACAAACACTGCTTCCTCCCTCTCCGAGTGCCTCCCACCTGCAATGGGCCCATGCGCCCCCACAGGACAGCCCGATGGCTGTGGACAATCACATGGTCAGGGCTGAAATGGGATAAGGAGGGAGTCTCCGCACAGAAGCGAAGTCCAGACCAGGGAAAAGCTCACCGTCAAGTGACAAAGACTTAGGTCTCACCTTGTCAGGTCACTCATTCCCTTTCCTTCCACAAATGCCAAGCCCTTGCGCCATGCCAGGGACCCACCTGGGAGTAACTATGGTGAGAGCTGGGGTGTGCCACGCTCCGAACGGGAGCCGACAGCTGAGAGTGGAGGCATCACTCCCGGCTGTGATTTCAGGGCAAAACTGCGTGAGGACAAGGTCTTGGAGGGTCCCTAGGCCACTGGCATGGTGATCTCGCCCCAGGGTCTCTATTGGCTGAGTGTCAACTGTGCGAGAAGAAACGGGGATGGATACGCAGAGGCACAGGGATGAAAGGAGCTAGAGAAGGAAACAAAGGGAAACATCTAGAAAGACAAACAGGACCAAGAGTCTTTTAAATACAACGGCGAAGAGAAGTTCAAAGTGGTATCTGCATTGATGTACATTTCCTGCACGGAAAGGCCAGGAACCCAGGATTTTAGTCTCAGAAAACAGACCAACGGTCCCTGAGGGGCTCGGTCTCCCTATCGGTACCGAGGGGCTGCAGCAGGTCTGGGGTTCTTAAACTCTGCATTTCAGAGACTAAGGTTACATTTCTAGCCTGGACCCTCCCAGACTTCCACCTGCGCCTCCCCCTCCCTCTGCCCCCCAGCCACTGGGATCATGACATCAGCCCCTGAACTGGTCCCACTGCTGGTGGCCGCATAATAGTCTGTGCGCACCCCAAGTCCCCCAGGACGCCCCTCACTCGGGTCAAGGCCAACGCCCTTACGAGGCTCAGCCCCCACCCCAGCCCTGCTCTCTGACATGAGCCCCTCACCTTCTCCTGTTCTCTCAGCTCTGGTCTCCTTGCTAGAAGGTTCCACCGCAGGGCCCGCACACCTACTGCACGCCCCTCACTTCCTCACCTACTTCCAGCTCTCCCGGAGCCCCGCCCCAACCTCTCCATCAAAGCCACACCATTCTCCCATCTCATCACCCTCCCGCTGCTGGTTCTCCCCACCCCTGCCCTGTAACCCCCCTCTCCAGCTGGCACATGTTTCACTTCTTCATTTGCTCATCCCTTTCTCCTCCACCTGGAAGTGTAAGCTCCGGGGGGGCGGGGCTGTTGGGGGTTCACACACTGCTCCATCTCCAGCACCTAGAAGGACACCTGCCACGCAGCGGAAACCTTAGGACTATTTGTTACCGGAATGAACAAAGGAATGAGAACACAATAATCTTTTACTATTTTGGTTGGGGGAGGGGCGTGGCTGGTGACCGACTATGCAGCTCTCCACTTCTTCGCCTCAGGGGGCAGGAGCGGGCATCCGCTGTCAAGAGAGATGCTCGAACCTCCCCAAGATGGGAGGTGCGTTCTCTCACAATAAGTAACAATCGTTCCCAGAAAAAGTCACAATGGCGCACACACCACACCACATTGTCCCACTTCCTTTTCTCACCCTTAGTCAGTGATACCCTCTGGCCCCAGCCTCCCAGCCCTACACCCCAGGGGTTCTCACTCAAACAAAAAGACAAGATGGTCATGTGCCTAACCTTGGACCAGCAAATGCACCTGCTCACTTCCTCACATTCTTGGCTCTGGAGGAAGGTGGGGGGTGGGGAGAGTCCCAGTTCTAGAAGCCAGCTGGGCTCCAGGGCCACCACTCAGGTCAGCGAGAGCCACCTACACACCAGCCTGTGATTCGCAGACCATACAGTTCCCACTGAGCTTGTCAGTGCCTTTATACCTTCTCCACACGGCTAGAGAGAAAGTTAAGGAGACGGTACAAACCTCACCCCATTTGCCCGCTGGGTGGTGGCTCAGGGATGAGCAGGGAGCCCGAGAGCAGCCCCGTCGAGGTGGTAAGGGCGGCGGGCGGCAGGCCGTGGGCAGCCCTGGAGGGCGGCCCTGCCTGGCTTCCCTGCTCTGCAGAGCCGGATGTGTGCCCCTGTGGCTCTCCAAATCTAAACCAGCCCCGACCTCTTTCTCTCCCTTCTTCTCTGTTCCAGGCCCCCATTCCCCTCCGACCCCCCCGCCTCCCACTGAGGCTCAGCTCCTGGCCTACCTGCCACACAAGCCCATTGTTGTGACCCCTGGCTCTGGACGTGACAAGTCCTCTGGGTCCCAACATCCCCATTTGAAGCATGCCTATCCAGCCCCTTCTTCTGGTGCTTTCTGTCCCATCACTTCACATTTAAGAAGCATCAGAACACAGAGGCACCTGGGCATCCAATGCTTGATCTCGGCTCAGTTCATGATCTCGCGGTGCATTGAGTTTGAGCCCCATGTCAGGCTCTGTGCTGACAGTGTGGAGCCTGCTTGGGACTCTCCCTCTCACTCTCTCCCTGCCCCTCCCCACTTGTACTCTGTCTTTCTTTCACAATAAATAAATAAAGTTTTAAAAAATATTGGGGGCACCTGGGTGGCTCAGTGGATTAAGCATCTGACTTCGGCTCACGTCATGATCTCCCAGCTCGTGAGTTTGAGCCCTGCATCAGGCTCTGTGCTGACAGCTCAGAGCCTGGAGCCTGCTTCAGATTCTGTGTTTCCCTCTCTCTCTAACCCTCCGCTGCTCATACTCTCTCTCTCTCTCAAAAATAAACAAACATTAAAAAAATTAAAAATACATCAGAACACAAAACTGGATCCTATTCCCATTACACAACATACATTACATCATGTCGTTCTCAGCCCCCTGCCTGCCCGTTACATTTGAGACTGTCTCTTCTTCTCTGGCCCCCACAGGGCCCAGAACCCCTGGGGCTCAAACTACATTAGTAGGGCTCCCCAGTTTGCAAAGTGCTGTGACTCACATAACTCATTTGGGCCTTACAGTTTCAGCAGGGAAACTGAGTCTCCAAGCAAAGTGACCTTGCCCAAGGTCAGGTACCTGGTCATTTGGAATGCTAGGTCTGCCTCCCCGGTTTTCTAAACTCTGAGTCCATGGTTCTTGGGTACCTCTGCATATTGTTTCTCAAAAGTGCATCTACATGGGCAAAAACAAATAAAACACCAACCCCCCCACTCACACCAACAACAAAACAAAAAACAATGCTAACTGGCAGAGTGAGGTCCTCCTTACATACATACTTTTAATTTAAGTGCATTTAGTTATATATACTGTTGGCAAAATGAACAGGGTGGGAAAGAAAAATAATAGTAATTTTGAGTGTGCATCACCATTCTTCCTGCTTTTTTCACTTCAGAGGGTGTTTCCCAGGAAGGTCTCACTTAGAAAGCACAGAGCTGCCATTTCCCCAATTGTTTTGCTTCCCAGGTGGGCATCATGGAGCAAACATCTCACTCCCCCGATGGGAGCATAACGCTGGAGAGGAGAGAGATCACGTTGTGCCGAAAAGCCCGTTGCAAGGCTCAGCAGGAGAAATGGAAATCTGTCCAAGGCTCCAGAAGACAGGCCCGTTTTGGATCTGATAAGATCCGACACGGGTTACATGCATACTAAGGGTTTCACGGCTTTTAACCCACTCAGTCTCACAAAATCCATTGTGCAGATGAGAAAGGAGGCTAAGAAAGTTCAATCGCCAGCTCGGAAGCTCAAGGGTTAGGCTTTGAACCCTAACAGGGAGCTTCCGTCATCTCCTCCCTTAGCCATTAATCCACGAGCGTGCAGTAAAGATCCTCATCTTTGCGTGAAACACATCGCCACCATACAAAACCCCCACCAGCTCCGGCCCTGACCAGAGGGGTGGGGAGGTGACTGAGACCCTTACGGGACAGTGAGAAAACACCTCAGGGGACAAGCTGGGGTTTAGGAGGCTGCCCTGTGGGTGCAGCCTTACAGGGGTGTGCTGGGCAAGGTGATCACTCCAGGTCCAGACGCCAAGATAGAGACCCTCGGGAGCTCCCAGTGCAGCGGGGAGACAGGTGGCTAAGTACTAAGTGCTGAACACAACAGGCAGAGAGGGGAGGGTGCTGGCCACGTCAGAGTTTAGAAGCAGCGTCCAGGCCTTGTTGCCCTGCACCCCCAACTTCATAAAGGCAAACAAATCAGTCTCCCCCAGAAACACGCAGAACATCAAATAAATGACCCTTAGGCGCTCCCAAACACCAGGGCCGGGCAGCCTCAACCACGAAGTGACATCTCACAGAGACTGCGGCATTTGACCGGCCCTCAAAGGACGAGGGGGACCGCTATCAGCTGAGAAAGAGGGGGGACTGCGCCTGCCTCTGTGCAAGACGCACGGTGTGTTCTGACAGCAGCGCCCTGCGAGGGGCTAAATCACAAGAAAATATAACGGTGATGAATTGAGAGCGGACCCACTGATTGCGGACTTTGTTCGCGCACCATTGAGATACGACGTTCACCCCAACTTCCTGTCTCCAGTAAAAGTCACGTGGGACACGCGCTGGGTTGTATTACGGGAAAGTTAGTGGTTTTGCTGCTTGTAATGGCAGAGCACCGCCTCCAGGGGGCACCCCGAACTCCCCTACGCTCCACCTGAAGGAGGGAAGGGGTGGGTCCAGGACCCCGAGAGGAGGGGCCAAGCGGCCTGCGCTCTGCTTCCCGATAGGGAGGGCTCTGAGGTTTACTTCCTACAGGTTTTCTCTCTGTCCCCTCCCCCATCCACACACACCAGGCTGGGGATTTCGTCCGGCCTGAGAGCCCTCCTGACCAGGTGGGCATACGGGTGTTTCAGGTCACGTGGGGCTTTGGGGGCGAGGTGGGCCCACCCCCTGAGTCTGTCTTACTAAGCCCCCACCACGGTCAGGGACGTGGGCCCCAGAAGTCCGTGAAGAGGGCTCTGGGGGGCGTGGTCTGGCCTCTGTCTGGGTCTCCGATCAGCATTGCCAAAGGAATCCAGGCAGCAAACCCTGGGCAGCTGAGACCCGAATTCCAGCCGCTGCAGGATGAGGCCTCAGGGTGGGGCTGGGGTCCTGGAGACCCAGCTAACTGGCCCCGCACCTCTGAAGAATGGCATCTGCAGCGCTTGGAAACAGAGAACAGAGCCACTGGAAGGAAGGGAGCCCAGCTCTTGAGAAGCCTTGAATACCAAGCTACAACACCTGGATGGAGACCACACTCCGAATTCTCCTCCACATTAGGAGACACGAGGGTCTGGATTCGTGTCTCTCCTCCTTAGGTCGCTAAGACCAATGACCCCAGTCTAAATGATTTGATGTGCCTTCACCATGAGGTCTGCAGCCTAACCTGTAACTATAGGCTATCTTGCCTTCAGGTGTAGAGTCATTACTAATAACAGCTCCATTTACCAAATACCTGTATTATATTATCAGGTGTCATATGCCCCCTTCTACAGATGAGAAAACTAAGGCTCCAGGAAATCAAAACTTGTAAGTGGCAAAACTGGGGCTTGAGCCCTGGCCCTGTGGCCCCCGCACACACACACCCTGCGCTGGTTTCACACACATATTGGGCCACAGCTTGCCTCCTTTCACAGGCTGGGTGCCTGACCAACGTGAACCAACAGTGCCATGCACGTCCTGCTAAGAAGTAATAAAGTCCCAAGTGGCCTGAAGACCAAACCCTACAGACTTAGCTTAGGAAGAACGCCCTGACCTCTCAAAACCCAGCCTTCCCTCACGCTGAGCCCTCAGTCTAGAAAGCTCCACCCTGCTGAGTGCTCTGTTTATTGAAATCCTACTCTCCTCCCAGGCGTGGCTCCAAGTAGCTTCTGAGCCACCTTCCCAAACCTGCCAGTCAGAATTCCTCCTGATCTGTGTTCCCGTGAACTTGGCGGCTGGCAGGGACCAGGTCCCCCCTTCACATTCTGCCTTGACCTCCTGCCAGCAGGGACCGGGTCTCTCCCTTCCCTCGGTGCCCCCCACAGGGCTCTGCATAAACTCAGGGCCCAGAGGTCAAGTCCACAGTCTGTGGGAATGCTTATGGCCAGTGCCACAGGTGGATGTTGCCAAGTTAACAGGTGCCTCCGAGGGCTCGCCACGCTGCCAGCTGCCCTTTCGCAGCCCCGGGGATGAAAGCGCCCCACAATGGCTGAGCCACCCTCACCCCTCCCAGAAGCAGCCAGCCTACTAGCCTGGCCTCTGGGCGGCGGCGGCAGCTCTGGCCTGTCTTACAGCCTCCTCCTGAGCCTTCCAGCATGCGGTCAGCCCACCTGGGTGTCTGCCTCACTTCCCTGCTTTGTGCTCCAGGTTTTGCTGAGGCCTGACTTTGGACTTGGCCTTCCTCTGCGCCCCATGGGCTGGCCCAGGACCCAGCAGAGCCAGCAGCAGCAGGAGGGCGGCCTTCTCACTGGAGCCGCCTAGGCTCCTGGCATCCTCTGGCTGCAGCCACCCAGGGCCCAACAGGCCAGATTCCTCCAGACGCGGGGGCATAAACCCGCACCAAGTCCAAGTGCCTGGGCCCCCTTCAGACCTGGGGGAGGACAGCCTGCTGGAGCCAGGGCAGCTCCGGGGTCCTGTAACCACGCCCCCCCACCTGCCTTTCACTCTCCCGCAGGGAGGCCTCCCACTTCCTCCCCTCCCCACCCCGCACCCCCAGGGCAGAAAGTCCCACCGCAGGCCCAATGCTTAGGGCTTTGGAATCAAGCACTCAGGGCAGGGTTGGGGCTCAGAAAGTTACCGAATCAAAGGGGACAAAAGGTGGCTTTGAAATCCTTTCTGGGGCTTAATTAGAATGAGCCTTCAGTGAAATTAGAAATTAGCGGGACCTGTGTTTACAAAGTTCCCGGGCTCCCGGAGCAGTGGATGACCAGCATGTCACCATCTTATTTACACCTTGCTGTATATTCTAGATCTTCTGTCATGAACATGCTTTGATCATCAGGAAAAAATAACTAGAGGCACCTGGGGTTGAGCGTCCGACTATTTCAGCTCCAGTCACAACCCTCGGCTGTGGGATGGAGCCCCGCGGCGGGCTCGGCTCTGAGCATGGAGTCTGCTTGGGATTTTCCCTCTCCCTCTCTCTCTGCCCTGCCCCCACTCTCTTTCTTTCTTTCTTTCTTGAAAAAAAAAAAAAGAAAAAGTAACTAATAACCAAAACATATAAGCAGAGAACAGATACCGTCAGGGTGTCCTCAGGTCACAGTGTCTCAGGGTGCCCGGTGCAGGCCCCCGGGACCAGCTTCCTGTCCCTCCTCCCACCAGCCCCTGAGCTACTGTGGACAAGTCCCAACTTCACCACCTCAGTTTCCTTGACTCTCAGACGGGAATGACAGTGTCTGCATGGGCTGTACAAAAGAGAGGCCCACAATTATAAGTCCCCCACCTGGGGCGCCTGGGGGGCTCAGTCGGTTAAGCATCCAACGTCCACTCAAGTCATGATCTGGTGGTTCGTGGGTTTGAGCCCTTCGTCAGGCTCTGTGCTGATAGCTCAGAGCCTGGAGCCTGCTTCAGATTCTGTCTCCCTCTCTCTCTGCCCCTCCCGTGCTTGTGCTCTGTCTCTCTCTCTCAAAAACAAATAAACAAAAGAAAAAGAAAAAGAAAAAAACATTAAGACCCACAACCCGGGTGGCGGAGCCTGACGGTCCCTGGTGTGGACTCAGAGAGCACTGTGCGGGGAGCAGAAGAGGGAGGTGCGCTTCACGGTCAGAACAGCGCTGCTCTGTGTGAGAGAGACCGGCCAGGGATGGGAACATGTCACAGCCATCTGGATGTCCAACCACCCACAACACCAGTCCTTCCCATCAGAGTGTGGGTGCCTGTGGTCTGCAAGGCACTCCTGGAGGGGAGGGAGGGGCATTCCTGCCCGTTGAGAGAGGCTCACTGGTCAGCCTCGAATAACTCCTGTGTAAGCATCTGTCCACTGTTGGATGGAAAACATTCGCCCAAGGGGCCAGGTGCAAAAGGGGACAGTGGTGAGGGCGGAACCCAGGCCCCCTTTCTGGGTGCAGCACCCCCTCCCCCCGCCCCCCCCCACTCCCACCTCATTTCCACCTGAGCCACCTCCCAGCAGGCCCTGCTGCCCCAGAAGGGAAGGGAAAGACCCTGAGGATGCAGGTGACTGAAGCGACAGGTGACCGGTGCTTAGAGGAAGCAGCAGCTTCGTGTATGCTACACCCCTCGCTCTGTTTCCTAAGAAATGGAAAGCCCCAGGCTCTCTCTCTGTTTCCAAGGCCAATGGAAACTTCCAGAGCAGCCCCAGCCTTCTGCAGCTGAGGACAAGAAGCAGAGCATCCCGGGTGTACCGGACACCGTTCAGGGTGGGCGTTCAACGCATTCTCCTCCGTGCAGCCAACCCCCCCTCCCCCCGCCTCTGGAAGAAACAGCAAGTCATGAATCCTAACCCGGGCCACACCCTCAGTGCCCACTTCCACTTGGGGTTAACTGAGCGCCCTCTTCTCCTGCTTTGCGGCTTTCACCGAAAATATCAACTTTGACCCAAAGCGCTGGCATCTAGGCGGAGCCCCAAAAAGGCAGGACAGTGCTGTCCTTGGCTTTGGAGGCCTACAGCACGTACCTCACAGCTGCAGGGACACCTTGGTTAAGTGATTGCCCTGGGCCCGGCACCTCAACACCCGGCTGCACACAAACACGGAAGACAACACAAGCTCCCAGCAACTCTGTCCAGCGAGCTCAAATCACCCTGCGTCTCTGTCTCGAGGATCAAAGAATTCACTATTCGTTTTCCATCCGAGGCAAAGAAAAAAGCCTTTAATTCTTGAGTAAGTTCTAAAGCCTCTTCTGCAAATGCGGCCTCTGTCACAGGAGCCCCTGGGGACCAGCTGGCCCCATCACCACTCATTGGGAGAAATGTCTCAAACCCAAGTGACCCCTCTGGGCACGGACCATCCTGCCCACCCCACCAGCACTCCCAGCCGGGGGCACAGTGCACGAATGGCCACGCCTGCCCTTACCCATGACCAAGGTGAGTCCGGGGGGCTCTTGTCCTGTGGGGACTCCGAGGTGAACCCTCCACGGTCCTGCTCCTCCATGACCCAGCCGGCGGGATGCTGGCCACCTCCTCGCCCAGCACTGGAGAGCAGTGTCCCAATGCGGCTGATTTCACCCTCTGGGGGAGCTGGGAGGCAGTGGGGGGTGGGGACCTGGAGCCCAGAGCAGGCGGCTTCCCTTTACAGCCAGGAGCCCGGCCAAGTCACAAGGCTCAGGAAAAGAGCAGAGTGTTGAATTGCAAATCCTCTCCCACCTGGGGACTGGCTAGCAAACAAGAGGAGACACCTCCTGCTCCCAGAAGGATGCAGAGGCTCCCAGCGCCTGCCAGCTTGGGCGAGCTCGGTGGGATAGCGGGTGGGAGCCCTGACCCCTGCTGGCAGCCACCAGCCACGCTGGGCTGCTCTTCTCCCCCCCCCCCCTTCCAGTTCCTTAGACTGACTCACCTCCCCCAGGGCGCACGGCTCTGAAGGGCAGAAGTGGGGGTCTGAGGCAAGCAGGTGTTGGAGAGACCACCTCCGGTGCGCCCTGGGGACCCTGCAACCAGCTTGCAGGGAGCAGCCGGGGGTCCTTTCTCCCTATTCCTCTGGCCCTCGGAACACCTCCAGGGAGTCAGGAAGGCTGGGTTCCAGGGCCCCTCCCCAGAGGCCACCATGGTCCCCTCTATCCTGCACAGCAGCTGCAGCAGCAGCGGGCACGGGGGTCCACAGCCCCCCCCACACCAGGAAGCTAAGTACCCCAGCTGCGCTCTGGTGTGTGCTGTGCACAGCCACCCTGAAGGGTCACAGGCACAAAACAGGACCTGCAAGAATGGCCTTGGGTCACAAAGCAGTAAGTGGCAACAAGCAGGGTCAGGCTGACTTCAAATCGGGTTTTGGAAATGGAGTTCTGATCCCACCAGGAGCCCTGGGGCCCTGGCAATGGGCTAGGCTCCCATGAGCCCGGGGGTTCAGAGGGACTGCAGGGAGGGAGGGCCGGGGGCAGAGGCGTGTGCTGCAGGATTCCGTGCAGTGGCCCTGACCTGGTGTGACATGGACCTGGAAACCCCGCTCAGAGAAAAGGGGCGGCCCCCGGAGAGCCCAGTGGGGCCAAGGAAGGGGCTTTGGAATAGTGACCAGCAATAGCACTGTGGGGATTTGCCCACAGGACACAGGGGTGCTGACGCACAGGGCACATGGACCCCAGTGTGCACAGCGGCACTGCCAACAATGGCCAATTCATCGAAAGAGCCTAAATGTCCATCACCTGATGAATGGATCAAGAAGATGTGGTTTATGTATACCATGGAGTACTACATGGCAATGAGAAAGAATGAAATCTGGCCATTTGTAGCAACGTGGATGGACCTCGAGGGTGTCATGCTAAGCGAAATAAGTCAGGCAGAGAAGGACAGATACCATATGTTTTCACTCATATATGGATCTTGAGAAACTTAACAGAAGATCATGGGGAGGGGAAAGGGGGAAAAAGAGTTAGGGAGAGGGAGGGAGGCAGATCATGAGAGACTCTGGAATACTGAAAACAAACTGAGGGCTGAAGGGGGAGGGGGAGAGGGAAGGGGGTGATGGGCACGGAGGGGGGCACTTGTGGAGATGAGCACTGGGTGTTGTATGGAAACCAACTTGATAATAAACGATATGAAAAAAAATAGTGACAAGACAGGCTCCCCAACTCAACTCTTACCATACCACACAGGACTCTGCTTCCCCCACCCACACTCTGCTCCTCCTCGTGCCCCCACCGCGGGTGACAGGTGACCCCTAAGGTCATCCACCCCCTGACGTCTTTCAGCGCCACTTCTGCAGCTCCTCCCTGGCCAAGCTTCTCTGGTTTCACCCTTCACGGCTCCCTCTCCTCGCCTCCAGAGAGGACCCCGACCGAGACCGCCCCCCCCAGGCTGGTAGGTAGGTGGAGAGTGTCCCAGTTTAGAACACAGGACAGGTGTGTCCTAGCTAATGCAAGGGATGTCACCGCACCTCCCGTTTACGGGCTCCGTGGGGCAGGGGCTTCGCCAGGTGATGCATCTGGTGAGGAGCAGGGAGGGCCTGGATCCCGGGTCTCCCGCATCCAGGTCACCAGGATCCTGGCCACACTGGTGCCCCTGGTCCCCGCTCACCCTGGAGAATCACGGGCAGGGCCGGGGCAGGACCACCTTGTCGCCGCCTCAGAGCTGAGCGCCGCTCCTCACTGGCCAGTCTGAACGCCCTGAATGTCACTAACTATAAGGGGGAAAGATAATAACACATTAGGACACTTCCACTGAGCTGGGTCACCACCACTCTTACTATTTTTAATTCATCCTGTCAAGATATTTTAAGAACCTCATGACCAACGAGTGATAAGATTGTGAGTAATTATACCTGGTCCTGTTTAGCATTTAGCCGGAAATCTGATAGAGGTCCAGGACCACGCAGGCAGAAGGGTCCGTGAACTCGGCAGACCAGTGTCACCGCATCGATGGGGAGGGCGCAGCCCTGCGGACACTCCGGGAGGAGCGAGCCAGGCCGGGTCCTCGGAGCTCCGAGCCCAGGACAGCTCAGCCCCGTTGGCAGCAGCCCCTGGCGGTGGTGGGAGGTCGGGCTGATGCGTGTCTCGCTGCTGTTAGGCCCGTGGGACCCAGCACCGGTTTCGGTGGTGGCTCTAGAAGTAAGGACGTGAGCGCCGACAAAGCTCCCGGAAGCCGTATGTGATGCTTACACCTCACGCTCCGACTCACACAGACCTGGGCTCTGGGTCTGACCCTCCCCTTAGAAGCCATTCTGACTTGAGGCGATTGACTCAGCCTCTAGGAGCCTTTGTTTCCTTATCTGGGAAACACAGGGATAAAAATAGAGTCTGTGCTTCATAGAGCTGTTGTGGGGACACTGGAGGCCATGTGCGGTGGTGTGATTCAACACTGACACGCGTTAGACTCTCAGACAGAAGTAGCAGCCATTAATCCTCCCAGGAACACTGAGGTAGGCACTTATAGCTCCATTTTACAGATGAACATATTGAGCCTGTGCTGGTTTGGGGCTGCCGTCAGCTGCAGACGGTCCAACATTTCCTGCCGAACAGGTCCTGAGACGCCCTCAGTATCCCCGAGGGGCCAGGATGGAGCTCAGTCTCTCCTGAGACACTTCTGCAACTGCGCACCCCCAGCTGGGAAGAAGCCACAGGCTGCCCCTTCACACCCCCCCCCGCCGCCAGGCTGCCAGGCACCTGTTAAGCCCCCAAGAACATTGTGGATTGTCCCATCCCCATTTTCCTTCAGCTCAAGCTCTGACTTCTTTCTGGAATGCCTTTCCTCTGCTCTCTTCCTTTTCCAATTTGCCCACTTTCTAGGCCCACTTCAGACCTCCTTCCTCGAAGGAACCTTCCCTGATCTGTCCACCTCACAGTGATTCTTCCATCCTCTGCCCTCTGAGGGGAAGGGTCAGGTTGAAATGGACATTTCAGAGCCCTTTCCATGTGCCTCATGTTTTCTTACACATACCGTTCCTAATGATCAGGGTTCGCTTTTTCCCAGAAGAGGAAGTGGGCCCAGAGAGGCTCACACGGCCAGGAAGAAGTGGAGAAAGTTCTCATCCGACGTGTGGACGTTGCCAGGGAGGTGACTCACCTGTGAGTCCTGTCTCATCTCCCCAACGACTGTGGGGCCCCCTCCGGCCAGGCCTGACTCATCTTTAGCTCCAAAAGGACTTCACCCAGCGGGAAGGACCCAGCACGGAAAGAAAAAAAGTCACATGGGGTGGGTTTTTTTCATTAAGAAACTTAATTTTCCCAGAGCGGTTTGGGTTGACCAGCAAAGTTGATCTGAAAGTACAGAGAGTTTATTCAAACAGAGGCACACCTTCCCCACTGTCTCACCCTGGCACCCTATCAGTGCATTTGTTTCACCTGATGAGCCCACACTGACACATCGGTATCCCCCAAAGTCCAGGGCTTACGTTAAGGTTCACCACGGTGTGTGCGGCCTATGGTTCCGACAAATGTCTGCCGCCATGTACGTACTTTTGCAGTGTCACACAGAGAGCTTCACCGCCTTGAAAACCCCCTGTGCCCCACGTTCATCCCTCCTGCCCTCCCTCTTGCCTTCCCCTGGCCTGGGAGCTCATGTCCCTGTAGCGCGGACTGACGGTCCCTGTCTGGTTGTATCACCCATTCAAGAATATCCGCGTCGCTTCCAAGTTTTGGCAATTGTGAATAAAGCTGCTACAAACATTGTACGCACATGAGGTTTCGTGTGGGCCTAAGTTTCCAGCTCCTCTGGGGAAGGACCAACGAGCACGATTTCTAGATTGTGTGCGAAGAGTATGATTCGTTTTGTAAGAAACCGCCGAACCGTCTTCCAGAGAGGCTGCATCGTACTGCACCACCACCACCGCCACCAGCGCCTCCAGGGCCTCGCCAGCGTGGGCATCGTCCGCGTTCTGGATTTTCGCCGTTCTAATAGGTGTGTTGTGAACCCTCGTGGTTGGTTTCATTGGCATCTCCCCGATGACGTAGGACGTGGAGCGGCTTTGCATGTTATCTGTTATCTGAGCATCTTCTTTGCTGAAGCGTCTGCGTAGGTCGTTGGCCCATTTTTTTTAACCCATGTTTGTTTCTGGAGACAGAGGGAAAGCGTGTGTGCGAGTAGGGAAGGAGCAGAGAGAGGGAGACACAGGAGCTCAAGCAGGCAGCGCAGAGCCCGATGCGGGGCTCCATCCCATGAATGGTGAGCGGAAACCAAGAGTCTGATGCTTAACCAACTGAGCCAGCCAGGCACCCCAGCGCATTTTTTAATTGAGTTGTTGGTTTTGTTACAATTGAAGTTGAAGAGTTCTCTGTGTATCTTGGGTAACAGCCCAGCCCTTTATCATGTACATACACTAGATCCATCAAGGTCCCAGTAGAAAACAGTCGGGACACTAAGCTGGGTCTTTAAGGCCTTTTATACTCAAGAGACTGTGAACAGGATATGGGCATAGTTGCAGAAAACCAACAAGGGGCGGTGATAGAGCAGCACCTGCCAGAGGAGGGGCCAAGGCCAGCCTGGGTTGGGGGGAAAGGAGAGAGGACAGAGGCCTGAGCCCAAGGGTAGGAGGCCAGGCATCAGCCCCCACAGGTGTTCGCCTCCTGATCCCCGGAACCTGTAACCATGTTACATCCTGGAGGTCACATCACACCTTCTGCCACATTCCAAGGGGATGTGAAGGCAGCAGTGGGGAGGCGGTCCTGGATCGTCTCCAAGCAACAACCAGATTAGCCGCCCCAGACCCCTCTTCTGCTGCTTTGCCACCACAGAGCTTGGAGCCTGCCTGACGCCACTACTTGTCACCGCAGTCTCTGTCCTTGCTGTGTGCGTCCATCTGGGTCCGATACAATCACAGGGTCTTTAAAAGAAGAAGTGGGGGGCAGAAGGTAAGCAGGAAGGGCTACCTGGGAGAGACGTGGCACGACTTCACGGACTTTGAAAAGGAGGAGACCACAAGGCAATGACGCTGGCAGCCTGCAGAACCTGGAAGGCAAGGAAACGGGGTCTCCGCGAGGGCTTCCAGAAGGAATGCGCTCTGCCAGCACCTTGATGTTAGCCCCGCCGGACCCGCACTGGACTTCTGCTCTACTGAACCGTAAGGTAAGGAATCCGCAGGTCCTGAAGCCACTAAGTCTGCTGTCATTTGTTACAGGTGCACTTAGCTGGAGGACATCCCCTTGCAGAACAGGGTTGAAGGGCCAAGAGCAGTGGCCAGTGCATGGTTAATCCAACAGGGAGGACGGGAGAGGAACAAATACCTTCAACTCTCTCCTCCCACTTTCTCACTGCCCATCGCTGGCTCGAAGAACAGACATAGAAAGGCATAATCAAAGGAAGATCTGTGTGTGTGTGTGTGTGCGCGTGTGCGTGCGAACATGTGTGCACGCATATACATGCACCTGCCTACCTGTCCCTTTGTCCCTTTCTCTCTCTGTCACACACACACACACACACACACACAAACACACACACACACACACACACACACACACTCCATTGTTGCCGTGAAAATAGACTCTGTTCCTCTGAGTCAGGAATTTCTACCATGACTCAATCCTGACTCAAAGGAATTAATTCTTTTTTTCAAGGTTTGAGTAGTAAATAATCTCTCCAGGTCATTGGCTGGCATCAGGATCAAAAGCTGCATGAAGATCGGAAGCTGTGTTAGCACAACAAAGTACCAGAACTGGAAGGGGTTGGAGAGCTTACATATTAGAAATTCAGTATCTCACAGTTCTGGAGGCTGGAAGTCCAAGATCAAGGTGCAGCTGACTTGGCCCCTGCTGAGAATTCTCTTCCTGGCTGGCAGACAGTTCCTTCTCACCACGCCCCTCAGATGGTGGGGGGCTGGGGGGTGGTTCTTCTGGTGCTTCCTTGTACAAGGACACTAATCCTGTGGGATCAGGGCACCACCCTTCTGACCTCATTTAACCCTAATTACTTCCTTACTCCTAATATAGTCACAGGACTGGCTTAGGACTTCAGCATATGAATTGGGGGAAGAGGGACACAAAGCAGTCCTAGCAGAAACCCTTTTGATGGTATCTTGTATGTAACAGGCAAGAAGGTCAGGAACCTGGGCACACAAAGCAAGGGAAGGGCCAGGAACCCTTGTTACAACTTTACATGATTGACCAGATAGCCCCCAACAGCATCTCTCCATCTCTGGCATCCCTGAGCTCAGAACTGCTGCTCTTCCATAACTTCCAGTCCACCACACCTCGGGGAGCCCGCTAGCACTGAGCGGTTCTGTTATCACTAGAGGTGGAGTGATTTAGCCTGGTCTGTGGTTACACAAGAGAGCCAAGATTTTGATTCTAACGTAGACGGTGGAGCATATCAGGGATCAGAGTCTTCCAATACAGACTGAAACCAGTCCTAACACAAGTGATGATTTGTTTCTTCTTAATGTTTTTTTAAATTTATTTTTGAGAGACAGAGAGGGACAGCGCGAGCAGGGGAGGGTCAGAGAGAGAGAGGGAGATATGGAATCTGAAGCAGGCTCCAGGCTCTGAGCTAGCTGCCAGCACAGAGCCCGACGCGCGGCTCGAACCCACGAACTGTGAGATCATGACCTGAGTCGAAACCAGACACTTAACCGACCGAGCCACCCAGGCACCCCAGTGATTTGTTTTTATTCAGAGGCAAAATTAGGTTCGTATGGGTATGAAAGAAGCATGTTCTAGGCCCAGAGCATCCATAACATAGATATACTCCCTGAAAAGAGTTTCAGGTTAGGGGAATCCATGAAAGAGATTTACAAGTGGAAACAGCGGGTCCCCTAGGTGATAGAAATTGTGAGCCCTCTATACTGGCCACGGGGGGGCACCCATGGGGTCAGTCACTGGTGCTGATTCTTCCTCATTTCTATATTACCTGCATTTTGAAGTCCACCTCTGGCCTGGCTGGAGAGGCCATAGAAGACACGGAGGAAAGCCTCCTCTTTCTACATGACTGAGGGTGCTTACCTAGAGCTGTCCTAAAAAAGCAACAATGCCTCCTTCGCATCTTTGACACTCCTTCCTGGGAAAGAGACTCACCCCCACCAGTACAAGTGAAAAACCAGAAACTGCTACTTTTGTCTTCGAGCTTTCCTGACACGTAAGAGTTTAAGGTTTAACACTCTCAAGTCAAAGCCTGGGGACTCCAGTTCTGGACTCCTGTCTGCTCAGTGCTCTGCCTCACAGGAGTAGGTGACTGATGGCTTGCCTTAGACATACAGTTAGTGAATGACCGAGCTGAGACTCATATCCACGCCTCCTGATCCGAATCGCCTTGCCCTCTCCACTATTCTAACCTAGACCTTGGGAGACCGAATATTTGGAGAATTCTTCCAAAGGGAAGCAGGACCTTGCCTTTCCCCAGATGCAACAGGCCTTATTGAACAACACAAAACCCAGTAAAGAATGAAAATTTTATTAATGCAGATATTTTTGCTCAAAGAAAAGCTGTATGAAACTCACATGTATGGAATCCCTGTTGTAGACTCAATTGCATCCCCCCCAAATCCATTTGTTGAACGCTCAGCCCACACTCTGACCGTATGATTAAGTAACTGGATGGAAGGTGAAACTGTCACGGAGCCATAACAATTTTACCAAAGACAAAAACATCAGGAGACCTGGGTTGGGCTCCAGCAAGTATCAGGCGTTCTAAGAGAGAGCTAAGTAAGGGCCTTTTAAAGTTCTGGCATTTACAAGTGTTAAGGAGAGAGACTAATGAAAGGTTTGCAAACATAGTAACGCACCTTTCCCCCTGCTCCATGGGAATGACACCCTAAAAGGCTGGGAAAGCCTGATACCCCCAGGATGCATCTGACAGTGACAAAGCAGTCCCTGGAGGATATTAGTGCGCTGTTCAGACGGCCCTTTAGTACGAAGAGTAACAGCTGCAGACGCTCTGGCAAGCCCTTGGCCAGCTGTCTCTGGAACTACACACAGTAGCACAGCAAGCGGGCCCAGGAGCACGCTGGCAGGATGCCTATTTATGCTACAGGTTTGGAGCTCTCGCACAGATTGGTTCATTTAATACTAACAGAGATTCTGTCATGTAGATCATATATTTTAAATGGAGAAATGGGTGGAGGAAGGTTAAAAAAAACCAAACTTGCCCAAAACTACCCATCTGGTAAGTCAGGCCCAACCCTTCTGTATCACCTTCCACCCAGCACGTGCTCCCTGGGCGGAAGTGCCGCGGAAGTGAACGGAGAAACAGGCTTACACTCGCTGTCCCAGTCCGGTTTGGTCCGCGGTCCGGTGTTAGCTCAGGGACACCCTTCGCGGGGGCGGGTCCTCCCAGGCTGGAGGTTTCCCCAAGAGGAGGAGGCGCTCGCTCTCCTCTCCGGGCAGCTCGCCCAGTCTCGGTGCAGGGAGAAGGAGGGAGCGCTGGCCACGGGAGAGGAATGGAGAGCGGCAGTCCGAGTCCCAGCCCCAGCCCTGCGCGGAGCCTGGATGCCCGGCTGGGTGTGGACACGCGCCTCTGGGCCAAGGTGCTGTTCACCGCTCTCTACGCGCTCCTCATCGCGCTGGGCGCGGCGGGCAATGCGCTGTCCGTGCGCGTGGTGCTGAAGGGGCGCGCCGGGCCCCCCGGGCGCCTGCGCTACCACGTGCTCAGCCTGGCGCTCTCGGCGCTGCTGCTGTTGCTGGTCGCGGTGCCCATGGAGCTCTACAACTTCGTGTGGTTCCACTACCCCTGGGTGTTCGGCGACCTGGGCTGCCGCGCTTACTACTTCGTGCGCGAGTTGTGCGCCTACGCCACGGTACTCAGCGTGGCCGGCCTCAGCGCCGAGCGCTGCCTGGCCGTGTGCCGGCCGCTGCGCGCCCGCCGCCTGCTGTCGCCGCGCCGCACCCGCCGCCTGCTGTCGCTCGTCTGGGCCGCCTCGCTCGGCCTCGCCCTGCCCATGGCTGTCATCATGGGGCAGAGGCACGAGCTGGAGAAGGCTGGCGGGGAGCCGGAGCCCGCTTCGCGCGTGTGCACCGTGCTGGTGAGCCGCGCCACGCTCCAAGTCTTCATTCTGGTAAGAGGGAGGGAGGCTCGGGGCCTGTGTTTTCACTTTGAATACTTGCAATCTCCGCCTCAATTTGGATCTTGTGACCCCATTGTCCAGAGGACTTGGGGAGAGGCTTAGCAAAGATAAAGCATTAAGAGAAGCCCAGATTTGAAATCAACTTAATTCTGAAAGTCTACACTCTTCCCAGTGTTGCAAGAGTGGTGACCAAACATTACGGGGTACATAAATTACAAGAGGGGGGGATTCTAAATATATAAATTTCATAACCCACTCCAGCCTTCTATTTTTTTTTAAATCACCAAAACTAGGGGCGCCTGGGTGGCTCAGTCGGTTGAGCGTCCGGCTTTGGCTCAGATCATGATCTCAAAGTTCGTGGGTTCCAGCTTCACGTTGGACTCTGTGCTGACAGCTCAGAGCCTGGAGCCTGCTTCAGATTCTGTGTCTCCCTCTCTCTTACCCTCCCCTGTTCACACTGTCTCTCAAAAATAAATTAAAAACATTAAATTTTTTTTCAAAACTAGCCATCTTCAGTCCCATTACAGAATATCCAACTCCATGGGATTTTGTGGAGATATAAAAGAGAGGCCTGAATCTTCAATATTCATGAAGGATTTCAGAAGAAATACATGTATCACTTGTAGCCTTAAGAAGAATTTGGAAAACTATAAAGTTAAACCGGATTAGAGAACATTCCATTCACTCCAGAAGATGCTTACTATGGTCACTATAGAGAATTAGAATTGACAAGGTAGGATCCCTCATTTAAAAATAAACCCACTTCCTACATCAGATATTTTTGCAGGTTGTCCAATCTGGACCTGATGATAAGGGAGACAAAACCACAAACACACCAGCAAACAGAACAGGGATGATACTAATGGGAGTGATTATGTAGGGGCTCCAGACAGCAGCCAGAAGAGGGGGGGACGCCGCTGACAATAGTGGGAACTGCTCCTTCTACCACGTCAGGTGGACCACAGGTGACCGGAGATCGCATCGGTCCAGTCCACACACCACCTGCCACCATGGTGGCCCGAGCACATTATAGCCATGGAGCAGTGTGTGCAGGGCACCCGTCTACCTCTCAGCAGCCTCTCACAGGCTCTGAGCTCCAGCAGGATGATCCAGCTGAATGGTCAGAGCACTGCAGCGCCTCCCTTAGGCTCCCTGCGGCACCCCGTGGCGGCCATGGCAATGAACGAGCAACTACATGCTCAAAAGGCCAGGACACCAAGTTCCCCCAGTTCACAGACTACGGCGGTAGCCTCCAGGCTGTACCTATTTTGGAATTGGGATTAGGGGGGAAAGCACCAGGCATGGTCTGTGTGGTGAATATGCCACTCGCGTAGCTTGCTTGATGTGCCGCTGATGGACCAAGGCGGTAGAAACTGTGAAATCTGCCAGAGGCAAGCTCCTGACATTCTACTGGCCAATTCCTGCAGCCTAACAGCCTTAGTCAACAAATGGTATATTAAAAAATGTTTAACGTGAGACATACAGTCTATATTAGCACAACAAAATAACCAAACTCAAATTGGGATTATTTTAGTCCACCTTCCTTTTTCAGTGTTGTCTTATTCACTGTCCATATTAATCAGTGGGGTTTTATTTTTTTTTTTGACCAAGAAAATTTCTCATAGTTTTTCAAAGTGCAAAAAAAAACCTGTACAGCTTTTCCAGAAACATTTCAAAACTCCCAAAGATGAATAATTCATGTATGACTATATTTTTACCTTCTACTTCTGTCTTGTCTGATAGCAAAGTTATGTTTGATAATAAGTATGATGCTGTTGATAAAATGCTGGTTGGTTCTCCAACAAATGCCAACATACAGTTTTGTTTTTCTCTTGGTGCTGATTTGGGAGCATGCATTAAGGAAACAGCATGAGTGGTGACTCCTTAGAGAGGTACAGCTCCCAAGCCAGACATTTTGTACTGATTTTAAAGCGCCATTAAAATGTTCAGGTTTTGGGGGCACCTGGGTGGCTCAGTCAGTTAAGCATCTGACTTCGACCCAGGTCATGATCTTGCAATTTGTGAGTTCCAGCCCCACGTTGGGCTCTGTGCTGAAAACTCAGAGCCTGGAGCCTCCTTCAGATTCTGTAGCTTCCTCTCTCTCTACCCCTCCCCTGCTCATCCTTTGTCTCTCTCTGTCTCTCAGTAATAAATTTTTTTAAATGTTCAGGGTTTTAAAAATGCTTACACAAAACCAATGAAGAAAAACTCTATAGTACATATACTTTGTAGATATATTTTCTTTTCTTTTTTAAGTTTATTTTGAGTGAGAGAGAGAGAGAGAGAGGGAGGGAGAGAGAGAGGGAACCAGAGAATGAAGGGAAAGAGAGGGAGGGAGGACAGAGGACCTGCAGCAGGCTCTGCACTGACAGCAAAGGGCTTGGACTCACGAACCGTGAGATCATGACCTGAGCCAAAGTCAGATGCTTAACCGACTGAGCCACCCAGGCACCCTATAATACAAATATTTTGAATTTAAAAAATTAGACATTTAAAAAACAGGGTATTATATAGTACACTTGTTATCATAAGTCAAACATTATCATATAAAAATACAAGGCTTGTTGTGGGAAACAGTTGCCCCCTTAGGGCCCCTTCACACTTTGGTTTATATTTTTTTGTTGAGGGACAGCCGCCGTCCACCCTCACCTCCCGTGCTCCTCACTTACGTATTTCTAAAGAAGGCACCTGCTGGGTTTCACAGTCTTCACATTTTACCCAGCGTCTCCTAACTGGAGAAAGGAAAGGAGCATCCCGCCCTCTCACTTTCCCATCCCCGCCCTCCACGCCGTGCACCCACACACACTTACCACCACCCTCCCGAGTTAATCCCATCAGGGCACAAAGCTAGTCTCATGTTCTCTACTTCTATACCGGGACTACATTAAAACCTTCTCTGCAGATGAACCATGTCAAATATTTTTACTGTAGTTCCTTTCCAAATATTACCTTTGCTTCCTTGCTATTAAAAATGGTCTTTTTTAGGGAAGCCTGGGTGGCTCAGTTGGTTAAGCACCTGACTCTTGATTTGGGCTCAGGTTATGATCTTGTGGTTGTGAGATCAGGCCCCACTTCAGGCTCTGCACGGAGTTTGGAGCCTGCTTGGGGTTCTCTCTCCCTCTCCCTAAGTCCCTCCCCTGCTCACTCTCTCTCTTTCCTAAATAAATAAATAAATAAATAGCATTTAAATAATAGTAATAATGGTTTTTTAATTTGCTTAGTTTCCCAGGCATCTATTTCTCATGCATTTTTAACTTCCCTACCAGAAGTATAAGTACGATTTCAGTATATGCAGATCCATCCAGTCAACCACCAGTTTCATTTTCCAGTCGCCCCCTGGAGCCCTCTCTTCCACTCCAGTGGCACCAGGTGCACAGTCAGCATCTCGCATCGCTCTGCTCTTGCACCGAACATCCTCTTTTTGGAGACCAGGTCCTCCCCCTTATTCGGTTTACAACCTTATTTTGATGGAACATATGCTCTTGTGACCCCCAGTCACCGAGAGAAGGCCCACAGAAGATGAAAAATTAAGAATCTCCATGTCTGGACATGTTCCGGATTATCCTCACATTTGCTGTAGAATGGCCGGGCATGGAATTCTCGAAAGAACCCGCTTTCCCCTCAAATTGTGAAGCATCGATCCACTCGATTCCAGCTTCTGCTGCTGCCTTAAGGAACCTAATGCCATTCTGGTCCCCATCCTTTGTTAGTGCCTGGTTTTACCCCTGTGGTGGCTTTCCAGGTCTTCTTTATCCACAGCACGCTAGAAGTCCTAAGAACGGGCCTTGATGGGGGCTTGTTTTCATCGATTGTTCTGGGCCCCCAGGCAGCCTTTCAGTCTGGAAGCTTATATCCCTCGCTTTGGGGAAGCCTTACTTCAAAGTGGTTTATTTTTAAAAATGATTTCCTCCCTTCTATTTTCTCTCTTTCCTTTCTAGAACCTCTATCACCTAGACGATGTGTCCTCAACTAATCCCAAATGTTCTTGTTCCTCTCCTATTTTTAGGGTTCTCTCTCTCATCCTTCTGAGGATTTTCTCAACCTCATCTTGTAATCCTGCTCTCACCCCATCCTGCTGCTGCAGATTCCTGGCTGGGCCTTGGGCACCTCCCGAGGACCGCAGCATCATGGAGGCTTGGGGCCACCCTGAGCCTTGGAATTACCTTTACAGGTGAACGTGCTGGTGTCTTTCGTGCTCCCCTTGGCATTAACTGCCTTCCTGAATGGCGTCACTGTGAGCCACCTGGTGGCCCTCAGCTCCCAGGTGCCGTCCGCTTCTGCCGTCCCCAACCACGTGGAGCTGATGAAAGAGGAGAGAAGGGCGCTCCCCCTGGACAGCCATGCCAGCCTGGTGAGACGCAAGGACTCCAGCCGGCTCCGCGGCCTCCGGCACAGCGTCCAGGTTCTCAGTTAAGTGCTTGGTAACGCTGCCCAGAGAGGATGGGATGGGGCTCCAGGCCGCCTCCGCGATCCCAGGCCAAGTGACCTTGAGCAAGTTACCACCTCTCTCCAGGCCTCCTTTCTCTCTATGCCCCAGGGGAATCACGTGATCACCAACAGGTGATAAGACTTGGTAGTATATTCCAGGGTAGAGTGGGAATTCCATACACGAAACCCACACCGGCTCCGGGCAATAACACATAAAGACAAGTGAGTACCTGGTCACTTCGCAGGGAGTGTGGCCTGTGGATGGAGACGGGAGCAGCAGCAGTTAGGGACCTGAAGCCCCAGCATTGAGGACTCAGACCAGCTGGGTCCCCCGCCCGCTCCCCACCAACTCCCCACTTTTCCTGATACAACACTGATTGTTGGTTGGTCTTCCTAAGTATCTGGGTAAACTTGGCCGTGCAGAGGAACTATTAAGAGGCACAGAAAAGCAGAGGTCTCTCCACAAACTCGCAGTAATGCAGGCACTCACTAAGGTCTGGGAAGACTGAATAAGAGATCAGATCTCTGCACTCGTCAATGCCAGTGTTGGACATAGGACAGAAACGTAAGAGCTAAATGCCATACGATGTGACAGGAACAGAGGCAGCACGTGACGGTGCCTGGACTTTCTTCCGCAGACAACAGGTCGTCATTGACAGTCCATGCCCAAGAATGCAGGGAGATGTTTTGAGATGTTTTGCCCAGCGATCTTTGGAGTGTGGGCTCTGCAGTGCTTCTTAAATTTCTGTGTGCTTAAGAACAGTGTGAATGTAGGGGAATGAAAGGAAAAAATAGAGGGAGGCAAACCACAAGAGACAGTTAAATACAGAGAACAAACTGAGGGTTGTCGGAGGGGAGGTGGGTGGGGGGATGGGCTAGATGGGTGATGGGCCTTGAGGAGGACACTGGTTGGGATGAGCACTGGATGTTACATGTAAGTGACAAATCACTAAATTCTACTGAAACCACTATTACACTGTATGTTAACTTGGATTTTTTAAAAAAAATTTTAATTGAGCAAAAACAAAACCAACACTATGGGGAGCTGTAAAAGAGGGTGCTCAGCCCCCATCGGTTGCTCAGGTTAGGCCCGAGACTCTGCATCTCTCCCAGATAATGTCCATATCCTGGCCCAGAGGCCACATGGGGACTACAGAACGGATTTGCCAGTCACGGCAGGTGTAGATGGGGGAGGGTCGGGGTAGGCAGTTAGAGACGAAGAGGCCAATTAGGAGACTACCATCACCGTCCAGTGGAGGGGAGACATGACCCCCAGGGAGGGGCAGTAGAGGTGAGGATGGAGGAAGCAAGAGTTGCTAAGGGAGAGCTTTTTAATAGACTGGCTCCAGGGGGTAACGGCTCATGGCTTGAGGGCTAGATGATGGCGGGGCCATCAGCCCATCAGAAGGAAGAGAAGAGGCTCTATGAGGCAGAAGGACATTTAGGTTCAGGTGTCTTTGCAGATAGACAATCAGATGGGAATAGCCCTGAGCTGAGAGCATATTCTAGTGGCCAGGAAAGGGTTTTAGAGGTTGTAGAAGTCTCCAGAAGTTTCTCAGTGTACAGGTGGAGTTAGAGTGGATATTCACCCAGACATTAGGGTAACCTTCGTTTTGGCTACAGATCCAGAAAGGACTGTGTCAGCCTCAAAGTTCCCTTCCAACCCTTGGACTTTAGGAACAAGTTCCAGGGAGATGCCCTAGTCAGCCTGGCATTTCCTCCTTGGAGATGGCATAACTGAGTGTGTTTGCTCTCGGGCGCTCTGCCCCTCCCCCACTGTTCTGCAGGAGCCATCGTGGCTGTATATGTCATCTGCTGGATGCCGTACCACGCCCGCAGGCTCATGTACTGCTACGTCTCGGATGACGGGTGGACTGGGTAGGTGCGGCCAAGGGGCCCCAGCTCATAGGGAAGGGCCACTGGCCTGGGCCTGGGACTTGCTATGCTCTCCACAGGGACTCCCAGTTGCTGGGCCCTCTGGAACTCTGGCCTCCACTCTAGTTGGTCCTGGCCAGTCTGTGCCCTCAAATTCTCTGAGCTAGGGGGTAGGGGGTAGGGAACAGGGCATTATCTAGCCATTTCAAGGCCATGTGAATGAGAGATCTCAGTGGTGACCAGGGCTACGGATACAGCGGTCCACAGGCTGGGGGCAAGGGGAGGGCTGTGCTGTCACAAGGAGAGGGGCGGACACCTCAGAGCCATGAGCCGAGGCGCAAACAAGGGCCCGCTGGGCAGAGACCAGACCACCTACACCCTTTGTGACGCAACCGGGAAAGAGGAGAGACTCCACTGTCTTCCTCGGGGAATTCACCATGCGCCTGGTCATAAGAGGAAGGCAAACATCCAAGAGAAGAGAGGCCATGTAGCCTCCAAGGAAATAGCTGTGTCAACGAATGCCTCTTCGCAAGATCTCCATGCAGCCTTCACACGCACGCCAAGCCCTTCCTGCTACAGAGAGTCTCTGTGGCAGGGACCAGGCCTTCACTTAGTGAAGCCGCATCTTGCAGATCATACTCAACTATGTGAGGCTCTGGGGTTTCATTGGGCAAGATAGTAAGGCCCCCCTCCCCCATCCATGAGCAGGTGCACCTTTCCTGTGCAGGGGCCAGTATACAGCACTGGGAGCAGGGACTCAGAGGCTGGGGGGGAGTGCCTCCGCCAAGGGCAGCAGGTGCGCACGGAACATACTGAATTCACACTGTGCTTCCCCAGGGCAGAAGACGGGCCCTCCTCACCCAGCCCTTTGGAGGAGAGGCGCAGTCTCCAGGAGAGAGGGGCAGACGTGGTGACGGGGCACGGGTCGTCTGACACACCTTCTGGGTTTCTCTTCCAGCACACTCTACAGTTTCTACCACTACTTCTACCTGGTGACAAACACGCTCGTCTACGTCAGTTCAGCGGTGACCCCTGTCCTGTACAACGCTGTGTCGTCCTCCTTCAGAAGACTCTTTCTGGAAGCCCTGGGCTCCCTGTGTCGGGAACGCCGCCCCATGAAACCATGGCCCGCGGGGAGCCCCGGGGCCCCACCCGAATGGACACAGCTACGGGCTCAGAGGCATCCCTCCGACACCCCGAGCTGGAGGAAGGAGGAGCCTGAGCTAAGCAGACAGTGACCGACTGCTCAGCCGCCCAGCAGTTGGACGAGCAGCTTGCTCATGACTAATTCAAGCTCTGCATTCAGATGCACTCACAGGGACCCCCAGTTCCGCCACCTCCCAGATGTGTGACCGCGGGCCTGTTGCTCACCCGCTGAGCCTCGGTCTTCCCATCTGCATGATGGAGATAAATGGGACCCAGCTCTTAGAGGTGTTCAGAGATTAAAGCAGTTAGCACAGTGCCTACTGCATAATAAAAAAATCCATTTTTGCTGGCATTGTTGTTACCGAGCAACACGTTCTCCTGTAGTTTATGCTCATAGGCTGTGGGCTAGGATTCCTAAGAACTTCCACAAATGACAGTGTTCGTGCAGTTGTGGAAGCTACAACTTCAAAATCAAGGTATCAGCAGGGCCATGCTCTCCAAAGGCTCAAGGGAAGAATCCCCCCTTGCCTCTTCCAGCATCAGGTGGTCTGGCAGCCATCCCTGGTTTGTAGGCTCCTCGTTCCAATCTGCTTGGTGGTCACGCGGCCATCTTCCTCTGTCACTCTTTTCTTAAGACCCGGGCCACACTGGGTTACAAGCCCACTTGATTCCCGTGAGCCTTTGTCTCAACTAATTACATCAGCCACAAGCCTATTTCTAAATAAGATCACATTCTTAAGTATCAGGGGTTAGGACCTTGATATATTTTTGGGGGTGCAATTCGACCAAAAATTTCAACCAAACCCACAAACTCACCCACAGCAGGGTGGATTGCCGCCCCTGGGAAAATCAGCGCTCATCAGAGTTCAAGAAAGGCGCAGGGAAACTGGGACAGAATAGTCAGTGAATCACAAATGTGGTCATGGATTCTTGTTCCTTCTCCAGACACAAAGGGTTTTAAAACTCTGCACTGGCTTTCCAACTGTTTGGTTAATTAAAATGCTAATTCCTTCTGAGCTGGGAAGTCTGCCTAAGCAAGCAGACTAAAACAGAAACGAAAGGCTTCCACGTTGGACGCGCCCTTGGTTCATAGTCTTCCCTGAAAGAGCCATTTGCAGACTCTGAAGCCAGATCTGGATGGTTTAAGGCAAATTCTGTTATTAAAAAGGTTTCTAAACATGAAGGCTGGGATTGCCCAGACTTGGGATGGTACATATGTAATGTATCTGGTATATGCCGGCATCCAATGCCACCTCCCACAGGCCACCCAACACCCCTCCCAAAGAGAACATTTTGGATACATGCTTGTATCATACAGGGAGTCTTAGAAGCCAACAGTGCCTCCAAATGGATGACATAAACTTGGTGGACATAAATTGCTCAAGATAGAAAGCAGCTGTGATGCTAGGGGGACCTAACACGAATCTAGCTTTGTTCTGTCATTGATAGTTGTATGACCTTGGACAAGTCATTTAACCTCTCTGAGCCATAGTTTGGCTCTCTGAGCCGTAGATGGTCCCAATGATATCTACTTCAGAGTGCTGTTCAGTTGATTAAGTAATGAACTATTAGTGACCTAGTTAAATGCCTGGCACATTGCAGGTGCTCAAAAAAGTTCGCTACTCACTATTGCTCATTTCACAGCTAACATATTCTCTTGGAACTAAGTAACCTGACAAAAGAAGCAAGATGGGAAACCAACTCTCCTGGTTTCAAATGCCACACCCTCTCTACTGCCACATTCTGCCAGGAGGACTCAGGCATCCATATGAATGTTACTCTTGCAGCTTGATTTCTTTTCCTTTATTGCAAGAGTTCTTAAGTTGCAGTAAGTATTCAGGGAAAAAAAGTCACAGTTTATGTGTTTATTATTCTTATCTGGTTTGAGGGTGACTGCTATTCTTGGTCTTGCAGAAGCACAGATTTTTCATTTTCTGTTTTCCAGTGCTCTGGGACAGTTTTCTTATTGTGGCAAAATACATGCAAAATTTACCATTAGTGTCATTTAGCACGTTCACAACATAATATGACCATCACCTCCGTTGAGTTGCAGATCATTTCTTGGAATTTCTATTCCACAAGAATTCTCTCCTCTCGGAGGTTAAGGACTATCACACAGGTCACTGTGTCCATCGACTCTCAGTTCTATTGGTCTTCTAGTTCCAGAGAGATGTACTAGTCTCCAGTGATGGTTATGCAATTATCGCATTAGTATCCTATTTGTTTCCTATTTCTAACTGTTCTTGCGTTCTAAGATTTCACAGCAGTGCTGGCCAGATCTACACGGTTTTGTGACCATTCTCACCCCTTTGGGTTAACTCTGAACTTTGAAGTATCTCTTCACCCATTTAATTTTTAAAATTTTGAATCCCATTCTGATTAGCGTTTTTACCCCAGTCTGAGAGCCTCAATCTGCTGCATTAGGTGAATTTAGCCCATTTATGTTTATTTTGATCAGAGATATGCTTTTCTTTAATTAAAAATTTTTAATGTTTATTTTTGAGAGAGACACACACAGAGTGGGAGCAGGGGAGGGGCAGAGAGAGGGGGAGACACAGAATCTAAAGCAGGCTCCAGGCTCTGAGCTGTCAGCACAGAGCCCAACATAGGGTTTGAACCCACAAACTGTGAGATCATAACCTGAGCTGTAGTTGGAGGCTTAACCGACTGAGCCACCCAGGTGCCCCGATTAGGGCTATGTTTGAATGTCTTTCTGCCATCCACTTTGTTTCCCAAGCTTCTTCTCATTTCTCCCCTCCCCAGCCTGTTCTTCCATGATACCACATACACTGTTTTCTTCGGACTGCTTTTCCCTTTAACGTTTAGATGTTGGACATCCTGTTTCCTTTCTTCTAGCGATTACTGTTTTTTAAACGTATATTTAAATGTTCCTTTTCTGGTAGCATGTCAACCACTCCTGCCCCATTAAATTGAGAATTTTCGGTCAATTTTACTCCTTATTTTTTCAGTTCCTCCATCACCAGCCACTCCCACCCTCATCTCCCAGGTTGGAAGCATCTAAGACCGAATGGAGTTGGTCGATGGCCCCTTCACGAGCACCACCATTTGTTGGGCGTATTCAAGTCTCCAAGAACACAGCAGTGAAGGTGTCTTCCGAAGGTCCTGCTCTCATGGGGAAACGCACTGAAAACACTCAACAAAATGCACTCTATTGGGGAGGACCTCATGGAGGAGGTGACCTTTGAGGGACCCGAGCGATGTGAAGAGGAGAAGCGCTCCAGGCACAGGAAGCAACGGGCCTCGGGTGGGTACGTGCTGGCAGTGGCCAGGAGGAGCCAGGAGGGCCCGCTGGCTGACGTGCGGGGAGCAAGGGGAACCTCGAGCGTTAGCACAGACCACAACGTTCGTGCCTGCTTCCCTCTCGGAGACCCGCCCCCCCGCGGCACCGCCCTCTCGGAGACCCGCCCCCCCGCGGCACCGCCCCCTCGGAGACCCGCCCCCCCGCGGCGCCGCCCTCGCAGAGACCCGCCCCCCCACGGCACCGCCCAGCGCGTTCACCCTTGAGCTCGTCTGGCTGTTCACCCACCTTCCGAGGTCTCCGTTTTCATTTCCAAGGTCTGCAATCCCTCCCTTTTTTTCTGGATACCGTACCATCTTACCTTCTTCGGATTTTGATTACGCTTGTTTTATACTTGACCTCTTTATTCATGTTATCACCCGTCACTATATAATGTTTGCTACTTTCTTATGAATCTAAGTTGTTTGCTCATTTCCGTAATGGGGGGGAGGGCAGAGGGTTCCTATTTGCTTCTTTTGTTTACCATAAACTGCCCCATATAACTACGAGGGGCGGGACAGGACAATGCCGTGGAGTGGGGGTGCCAAGAGCTTGTCTTCACAAAAGTCTGGATCCCCTCCCTTGCTCCCCCCTGAGGCTCCCCCACACTCTGCTGTCAGCTTAGCAGTGGCCGCCTGCCTGGCCCAGGTGGGTGGTATCTGGGAGGTGGCAGAAGGGCTGGGAGGAATCGAAGAGCCCAGCTGCCCCAAACGAAGATCACCGTGACAAATGCCCCGGGGCCCCTCCTAGTGTCCTTCACCACCGTGAGGTACAGAGCACCCCGACACCATCTTCCTGCGCAGCACGATTCTCCGCATGGTCGCAGCTGTGCCTTCCTTCATCTCCGTTCTTCTCTACACCTCATTTCCTTTTTCAGGGATTCCTCCACATCTGCATACACACTTAATGCTTATGGATTCATTACTTCCTTTCCAAAACTGTCCTTTCTGTCACGTCATGAGGTTTTAGGCAGGCAGCCCCTGGTGATCAATGGTCACACTACTCTCTCTCAAAACAAACAAACCAGGGGCGCCTGGGTGGCTCAGTCGGTTAAGAGTCTGAATTCGGCTCAGGTCATGATCTCACAGTCTGTGGGTTGGAGCCCTGTGTCGGGTTCTGTGCTGACAGCTCAGAGCCTGGAGCCTGCTTCAGAGTCTGTGTCTCCCTCTCTCTGACCCTCCCCTGATCACACGATCTCTCAAAATAAAATAAAAGACATAAAAAAAAAGTTAAAAAGCAAACAATAAAAAAACGCAATTAATACCCACCAAAGAAACCATGAGGGCATCATAGGTTTTATTTATAAGCCTGGAACAAACGAGAATCCTCATTTGGTTTCTTCCAAGTTTAAATTAGCTAACAAAAATGGGAAGCATGGCACACACACTATTTACAAAAGACAAACACCACTGAAGAAGGTACGTTTTTATTCCAAGATAGGAATAATGGCATATACGGAGGGATTGTTTCAAAAACCTTGAACTAATCTTTTGTATTCACAGGCTGTTTCTTCTGGGGGATGGGGTGGGAGGGAGATATAACTCTTAGGTGTCATCTTCTAACATCATTTCTTCTTGGACTGTTATCCATTAGAGTGCTAAGAAGTGTCTCAGTTGGGTGGGCAGGAATGCATGCTGCTGGTGCATTTCTGAGTATCTTCAAACCCTTCCTGCAGTTCGGGGCCCTCCAGAAGCACCGTGGCCTCAGGGCAAGACAGACCCCGGTCCAGAATCCAGGAGTCGACTTCTGTCCTGTGTGGTGGCCTCAGTGACCTCGGTGAGATGCAGGTTCCCTGCATCTGAACCTGCTCGTCTTCCAAGTGGAGGGTGACTGCACCCCCCCAGGCTGTTGCAAGGACGAAGCAAGATCAGAACCGTGAGAGCACCTGGTCGGACTCCTGGCCCACGGGTGGCACTTGACCATGCAGGCAGGTGGAAGGGTGAGCATCAGGGAACATTCCAGCTGTCCTCTCTGCCATGCCCTCACCCACTCCGATCAGGGCCCAGCGCTCGTGCGGGAAACAAGCTACTTAAGGAACTGAAAACTGAGCTTAAATAAATTATAGTCAAAAGTCTAATTCTTACCAACTATTTCATGTCCCTTTGGTGATTTTCATTGTTTCAAAGCAAGCAGTTTGGTTCTCTTTCCTTTGTAAGGCAAAGTCTGTCTCTTCAGGTTGTCCTCTGGAACCCTAATTTCCTTCCTGAAACCCTTTTGGTTTTAAAGAAAGTTACTTTTCACTTTTGCCCTTTCCAAGAGGTAGGGTATTGACCCTATACTGTTTTATTTTAATAGAATCATACTTGCTGCGATGTAAAACCATTTACTTTACTTTCTTAAGAGTGAATGCCTCTGGGCTAGCTTCTGACTGGCAGGCAATTACATCATTCTTATTAAATGACCTTGGTTCTTTCTTGTCTCCAGCCTTTACAGTTAAAAATGTTCTTCTGGAATATTGCTCTGTAGTCGGTGATAAGGAAACCCATAGAAAGCCAGCATCCTACCCATCACCCAACAAGAAGGGACTGGCACCTCTACGAGAAAATCCAAGGGTGATCCTTTAGAACAGAAAAGTCACGTTTGTCCATGGAGGCACGCTGATGACAGGGCGGTAGGCCAAGGTTTGTTCTTCCTAAAACGGACTTCCTAAAATAGATCCCCGGCTGTGGGGTGTGGTCCGGGACTCAGGGGGCGTGGCTCGGGACCCCGGGGGCGTGGCTTGGCGCCCCTGCTTGCCACCCACTCATCCTCGCTGCTCTAAGCCTCCACGCATGTGCAGGCCTGGGCTCCCGGCCTGTAGCATGAGGGGCTGCACCATGGTCCGGACCCATTCCAGCTCGAGCCCCCGACGGATCTCAGGGTCCCTTTAGCCTCAAGAGCACGGGGTTCCGAAGGCTCCGCTCCTGCAGAAAATCTGCCCGTGTCTCCCTCAGATATGCCGCCCGGTCAGAAAAAAGAGCGGCCGGTCTTCCTTGGCGTTGGCCGTCTGGAATTCGTCCCGCAGCCGGAACTGCCATTCGTCCTCCAGCTCGAGGCGGACCACGGTCTGACGCAGGGAGTTCCGGTCCTGGCAGATCACGCACAGGGTGGCACCTGCGTGGGCAACGGCAGAGGTGGTGAAGACAAGAAAGGAAAGCCACTGTCTGGATTCTACTTGCAAAAATGATGGCGTTTGGGAAGGAAGGACGGGCATCCAGGTGGCCCTCCTGCTGCTCTTGGAAAGCTCCGCGTGCTCAGCGAGACGCACGGTGAGATGTTATTTGCCAGGTCTGGCAGGTGAGACAACACGGAGGCAGAAGAAACGCACACAAAGAGGTGGAAGGGGTGGAGAACCGGAAGCAGACAGACGACTTGTCAACTTGTCCGATCCCAAACGAGAGCTCTGGTTCCAGCCCCATGCTAGCCTGCCTCCCTGGCTGACCCCACCCCTTCCTCTCCCATGCGAGCCTCCTGCGTACTGGTCAGACGCAGCAACCCCCACGCCTGCCCAGCCTCGGGGATCCTCCCCCCTCGCCACTCCTGGCATCCTCCATAATCCACCCCCGTTGGCTCATTCATCCCCGGTTGGCACAATCCCCCGGGTCTAGCAGCCTACCTTCCTATCCACATGTCCTGTCCTCCTAGTGCACGAAATGTGTCCGAAACAGAGACCATGAGAGAAACCCTTCCCAAGGCCGCATACAATGTTGGTGCTCAGGAAACACCTGCTCCACAAGACCAGAGTGAAGACACCCAAGGGCAAGTGAGGATCGGTTAGGATCCCCAGCTGGTTGGAAACAACCTTCTTAAGTCCTATAGAACCTCTGTCACTCTCTGCCACTCTAGGATGACAACAGCTGGGGGGGGGGCAGAAAGGTCAAAGAGCATGCAGTACCCCCCGCGATGAGGAGGAAGACCTCAGGTCCCAGGAGAAAGGGATGTCTGAAGGGACCTGGGTGCCCAGTGAAGGATCTGGGCTGATGAGGAACCCAGAAGTTCAAAACACTCACCTAAAAGAAAGGGGAAGTGTCCTGTCTCTACCCACACAGGTACCAGGGAAAGGGGCCACCCTGGGACCGTGTCCCAGCCTTCCGTACTTTCCTGGATAATCGAGGCAATCATATTCCCTCTCTGAGCCTCAGTTTACCCACTGGCAAATGAGGGCTAGGTTCAGAGGTCACCTCCTCGGAGGCGCCAGGTGCCAAAAGGCATTCAAATCAAGGTCCAGGGTAAAAGCACGGGACGTTACCTTTCAGAAAATGGAACTTTTTCAAAAAGCTAGCTCCCACAAAAGAATCACAGAGGTACAGCAGGAGTCCGCTAAACGTGAAGTCAGAGCAGCTGACGTTTAGGGAGTGAGGCCGTGAGCTCACATAACACACAGAAATCTGAAAGAGAAGGAGAATCCGAGAGAAACTGTCATTCCTCATGCAACACCCAACAATGTTCTGCTCGGGCTTTGCACCTAACAAATACTAACTGCTTGGTCAAGCTCAAGGCCATTGGGGGTGGGGACAGAGACAAGATGTGTGTTATTTCCAAAATCCAGTCCAAGAAATTTATCCAGCGGTGCCTGGGTGGCTCCGTCGGCTAAGCCTCCGACTTCAGCTCAGGTCATGATCTCATGTTCGTGGGTTCGAGCCCCACAACGGGCTCTGTGCTGACAGCTCAGAGCCTGGAGCCTGCTTCCGATTCTGTGTCTCCCTCTCTCTCTGCCCCTCCCCTGCTCATGTTCTGTCTCTGTCTCTCAAAAATAAATAAAACATTAAAAAAAAAAAGAAATGTATCCAGATGCGCCTATTCATCAATTCAAGGATCAGAAATATGTTGGCGTCCATGTCAGTTTTCGTTCCTGACTTATTATATCGGGGGGCAAACCATTTAAACTCTCTCGGGCTTCCCTTATTGGCTACAAAGTGGGGTAAACACTTGAGGCAAAGGAGCTGAGTGGTTATCATCCCGAGTCTTGGATTCTGGTGCCTCTGTTTTAGGAATGTCGCGGATTCGTGGATGGGACAGGGCCCCCTCTGAAAATCACCTGAGATCCCAGGTTAAGGTAGCAGTCGACCGAGAGCACGGGGTGGCCACGGTTCCGCAGGGACAGTGGGAAGAATCGGTGGCTGTGGTGTTGGAGAAACTTCTCGAGCAGGAGCTGCGCGGGCGCCGCGAGGAACGCGTGCTTGCTGTCCGGGGCGCAGATGTACTGGGCCGGCATGATGGCCGCGGGGTCGCCGGACGCCTGCGCGGGAAGGCGTGGTCAGCCCTCCCCCGAGCACAGAGCCCCTCCTCAAGCTTCTTCTGGGGTGAGCAGCCCCATCACGGAAGACTGTGTGTCCCAGGGCAGAGCTGTCAGCTGAGAACACACACTTTGCCCAGGAAACTCTGTCAGGGAAAACTCTGCGTACCCAAGGTGGGCCGTGTGAAACTGATGAATGAAACCGGTAAGAACTGTAGGCATTGGCCATCTCACGCAGAAGATGGGCCGCCTGGTCTAGAATAAGCAGGAGAACCAACAGACCTTGGGAACGCTCCCTTAAATCCAGGGACTCAAGCCTCTGGGAAGGATCAGCCTCCTTCTGGCCCCAGATCCTACCCACCTTACTTCTACCCGCAGCGCCCTTCCTGCCAACCACCTGCCTATCTGCGCCCACCACACCTTAGTCCATAGCCAATGTGTTCACCGTGCGGCAGCCGGGGAGGCTGTTGGCGTAAATAAAACTAATCGAATCCTGTGCTGGACAGCCTTCAGGCATCTCCCGTTACCTCTAGAGAATGCCCAGAATGTTCCCACGGCTGCTGACCCTACATGCTTCTCTAGCCCATCTTTGCCACACCCTCTGCCCTTTATGCTTCTTCCACGCTGACCTCCTGGCTTCCACCTGCTCAGCTCCTTCCCCCAGATTCTTCCTTGAACCTGGAAATGCAGCTTCTTATCCCTGAGGTCTCTGCTTTAATGTCACTTTCTCAGGGACACTCACACAGACTCCCACCCCCACCCTTCTCAAGGTTAGGTCCCAGTGATACACATTACTCTCGTGGT
>NC_043703.1:157131665-157174739 GCF_006229205.1 Suricata suricatta
CCCTTCTCAAGGTTAGGTCCCAGTGATACACATTACTCTCGTGGTGCTAGTCCCAAGGACACTATGTATTTAACATTTACTTCTGCTGCAAGGCTACACCAAGTGAAGGGACTGCGTGCTCAGTAAATAACAAGTAAATGAAAATACGTTATTTCATTCAGATGAAAGATTGTCAAATGTTCTATCTCTCTTATACCTAACCAACAGGCAATTAAATCTAGCAGAAAAGAAGATGCTCAAAACAGGAATACAGATAAAATATCTAGAGCTAGAAAATTGCACTGAGAAGCATCAAGAAAAATCAGTTTTAAAAATACAACAGTACCTTTGATAGACAATGTGGCCCATATCAGAATTTTAAAAATTAAACTATAAACCTAACACAGCTTCAGTAAGAAGTCTCAATGGTGGGGGAGGGTAGGACTTAATTAAATGCTTGCTGAGTTCAGGAAGCACGGACCTTCTCTTGGTCTTGCTACTTTTTAAGAGACGTGAGGATGGACTTTCTTCTCAGAGAAGGCTCCCCGCCCTGCTGGCAGGAAGGGGCAGGTGGGTGGAACTTTGGGACTGGCGTCTGAATTCAGACCTGGCACAGCTCAGGATAAGCGACCAACCACATAAGCGGTGAGTGGAGATGGGGCAGGACGGAGGCCGGAAGAGTCCCTGGGACTGGCTGATGTGGCCATCGCCAGGGCAAAGTTCAAGGGAAATGGAGGTAAAAAGCAGAGAATGGGGCTCCCACCCATGGATGGGAGAGAACCTTCGGGCAGAGAGATGCAGCCCTGTACGTCTTCCTGGAAGACCAGACCTCGGAGGGTTTGCTAGGACTTTCCACCCAAAGTTCTGCAGCCAGCACTGACCTCAGCAGACCATGTCTCTCCTCACCCAGAGGCTGGCTCGCACACACACAACACGGCTACCAGACCAGCCTGCCGGTGCAATTTGGTTAACTAGCCAGGCGCTGTCCAGGGGCCCAGTGATGAGCACGGCGCCCCAGTCCCCAGGAGCTCGGTCCAGCAGAGAAGCCAGAATAGTGAACACAGAGCACAGCCCTGGACGTGCGGGCAGGCAAGCGCTCACGGGAAGGCTGGTGGGGTGCGAACCGGGTACTGGTTAGAACCAGAGATCAGGAGAGAATCCCGACACATGCTTCCCTTCCCAAGGCTCCCACTTCAAGACCTTTCCGAACACTGCCAGCGGTCAAGGCCACCCCACGGCCTGGCCTCCCCACCAGCTCCCACACCACTGCAGCCGCGCGGGCGCACTCACCTTGGACGTGATGTGGCAGGCCCTCTGCCCGCCCACAGCGATCTGCTTCTTCATCACACTGAAGCGATTGAACCGGCACAGCAGGAGGCCGGCGCTATGCACCCGCAGGTTGAAGTCCACGTCGTCACACATGAACCTGCTCAGCAGCAGAGAAGGGAGCACATAGGGCTGGATGCAGTCCACGCCCCCGACACGCCCCCAGCAGCCACATGGCAAGTGCATCCTTGTTGGGGGCTTGTTCCTACCTCAAAGACCTCACTCCACAGCCGCTTATAAATAAGACAAAACAAACGTGCCTGTACCAGGTCAGGCCACGTACACCCAAGGCTTCAACTACAGGACTACCACTGGTTGATCAGATGCTACAAGGCACCGTGTGAGGGACTTCACAAACACCATTTCATGTATTTGTTCAAAACAACGACAGAAAAAAAGGAAGCGCCTGGGTGGCTTGGTCTGTTTAGCCTCCGACTTCAGCTCAGATCCTAATCTCATGGTTCATGAGTTCAAGTCCTGTGTTGGGCTCTGTGCTGACAGCTCAGAGCCTGGAGTCTCTTCGGATTCTGTCTCCCTCTCTCTCTGCCCCTCCCCTGCTCATGCTGTGTGTGTGTCTCTCTCTCAAAAATAAATAAACATAAAAAAATGTTTTAAAAATAAACAAAGTTCATTTATCTTGAGAGAGAGCATGCACGAGCACACTCACATAAAGGGCAGAGAGAGAGGAAGAGAAAAATGGGGGGCTCAAACTCACAAACCATGAGATCATGACCCGAGCCAAAAATCAAGAGTCAGACACTCAACCAACTGAGCCACCCAGGCGCCCCTATGAAACAAAATTTCTTTTAAAAAACTGAAGACGGATTTCAGCTCGGGTCATGATCTCAAAGTCTGTGGGACTGAGCCCTCCGCTATCAGCACAGAGCCTGCTTGGGATTCTCTCTCCTGCTCTGCCCCTCCCCTGCTCATGTGTGTGCGCCTGGGTGCATGCGCACACACTTAATCTCTCTCTCTCTCTCTCTAAAAGAAATAAATATACATTTAAAAAACCCCAAAACCTGAGGGCTGAAAGCAGGGCCAGGGCAGTGTCCCGGGCAGGAAGCCTCCGGCTCACTGGCCCCACAGGGGAGGGGAGAAGAGAGGAGAGGCAGCCGTCCCCAGGCCTGAGGCCACCCCTCTGAGCAGGCACTGGACCAGGCTGCGCCGATGGCCACGGGCAGGGGGGTGGGGGGAAGGGGCGGGACTCACCGGTTCTGGTTGTACTGCACGTTCTGGGTCAGGTCCACGTTCAGAACGATGAAGTCGTGCACGTGGCAGCGGGAGAAGGGCTCGCGCACCTGGGCGCTCCCGGTCCTGCTGGACCACTTCCGCATGCCGATCAGGGCGTAGTGGGTGATGTTGGGCGACGCCTCGATGTGCTGCATGATGTGCTTCAAAGACACGTTTCTCTCTGCCCAGGAAAACTCCCTGCTCAAAAGAGGGAGGCGGACGTCCCCAAGCTGATGGGCGAACGGCCCCCGGGCCCCCCGGACCGAACGCTTACGTGCTGGGCAGGGCTGGCGGAGGTGACGTCCATCACCCCCCCACCGCCCTCGAGTGCCAGGCGCCAGGCTGAGCAGGTCACATCTACTATGTATTCTCACAGCAACCTCACGACCTAGACCTACCACCCCCATTTTACAAATGGGGAAAAGGGGCTCTGAGTAACTTGCCCAGTGTCACTCTGCAGAGCTTGGACGTGAACAGCACTGTCTACATTCTCCCCATCCTGCTAAACCATGGCATTTCCCATTAGCAGACCTGAGGGTAAAATGGTGGGGAGAGGGAGGCTTTCTGCTGTGAATTCCAGTGAAGGAATGGCACGGAAGGGGGTAGTGTGTGGTCACCCCCCACCCCGCCTGCCACTGTCTGAGGGACTGTGAAGATGCCTGATGACCAGGGAGGAGGTTGGCGGGAGGACTCCAGGGCTAGCAGCTGGGCCCCAGCAGGCAGCTCAACAATTCTAGACCCTAGCTTGCTCTTTCCCCAACCCAGGGGCTTAAATAAACTCTCCAGGGCCCTGGCCAGCCCGGACACTCCAAGGCATTCACTGCTGCTTCAGAACGGAACTCGGGAAGGCAGAATGAAGGCTCGGTCCTCTCCCTGTCTCAAGCCCCTGGCCGAGCCCCTGCCTTTGGAAGAGCATCAGGAAGAATCCTGCGAGCAAAGCAGACTGCCTCCCACAGACCACGGCAGCTCTATCATCCAGGACACATTCCCTTCTAGAAGAACAGGGACTAGTGGTCCTCGTCACAGGAGGGGACCACTAACATAAAAGGGGTGCGGAAACCTAATGTTCTTAAAAAAAAAAAAAAGCCAAACATAATCAGAGGTTGTCAGGCAGCGAGCGCTAAGTTGAAACACTCACGTGACGAACATCACAGAGGGAAATATTCTACCAGCGATGTGTGGGGTCTGTATCTACTGCCTCTTCCCCACCTTATGCCCGCTACGTCCCACCTCCAGGCACACCTTTCAGAGTCCGGGTACCCCCACAACAGCCTTGAGCACGGGCATTAGTGCCCCGTTGAAAGACAAGGAAACTAGAACCCCCAAAAGATTTTAGTTGTTACCCGAATGCCACGCAGAAACTAAAGTACAGCTGGGTGTTTGGAGCTGGCCTGGGGGCGGGGCGGGGGGGGGAGGGGGGAAGGCTGCAGGCGGGAATTTCTGGGGCGCTGGTGATGTTCCATGTCTTCAAACTTCAAACAGGAGTTGGTTAAATGGGTGACGAATATGTGAAAATTTCTGGACACGTAGCATACTTTCTGTAGATATTTTATACTGAATATGTACTGTGATTTTCTGGATGTGTTATATACCAATAAAAGCTTTAAAAAGTTAAAAACTCAAGGGGCACCTGGGGGGCTCAGTCAGTTACATGTTCCACTCCTGATTCCGGTTCAGGTCATGACCTCATGGTTTGTGAGTCTGAGCCCCCAAATCGGGCTCTGCGCTGACAGTGTGGAGCCTGCTTGAGATTCTCTCTCTGCTCCTCCCCCCGAAAATAAATAAAATATCAGAAACTTAAAAAAAAATGAAAACGCAAAACTACGCTGAGCTTGGAACATGAGGCCGCGACACACAGGGTCCTGTGTGGCACACGCCATGCCTTCTAAGATACGGTGTCCCCGATGTACTCAGAAGGTAGCTAAGAACCCCCCACTGAAAAGGATCAGCTTTGGGGCGCCTGGGTGACTCAATCAGTTGATGTCCAACTTCAGCTCAGGTCAGGATCTCGCGGTTCGTGAGTTCGAGCCCCACGTCCAGCTCTCTGCTGTCAGCGCAGAGCCTGCTTGGATCCTCTGTCCCCCACTCTCTCTGCCCCTCCCCCTGCTCAATCTCTCTCCAAAAAACTAAATAAATATATATTAAAAAAAGAAAAAAGAAACAGGCTCATGTTCCTCCCAGGGTCAGGGGAAGCATCTCACCTGCTTCTCTCCCCCCCACAGTCCACATCCACCACATTCCACATCACGCAGGAGTCATCTGAGATCACAATGAAAGGCCAGATGTCCTGTGGCTTGATCCCGAGTTCCTCCTGCCGGTTCCTCTCCAGCTCCAGATTGTGGTAAGATAGCTCCTTGATCAGGAAGTGGGCAGCGCCTGAAATGGGCAAACCAGGCCCACTCTCGGGTCTGTCCTACACGAAAATCTGCCCAGGACACACCCACTCTCAGGTCTCTCCTACAGGGACAGTTACACAGGACACGCCCACTCTCGGGTCTCTCCTACACGCACATCTACCCAGGACAAAGGCCCCAGCTGGAGTTGGAACGGCTCATCCAGGACCCAGCCCACGACCAGCCAGCCCCCAATGGTCCTAATCTCCTTCACCAATCTGTACACACATTTGTCTGCTTATCCTTGCTTTCTGATCATTGACAATGTGAATTAAATCAGCAACCAAACGTCGAATAAGAATACAGCTTTAAAAATGAAAACGCCTGACGAAAAATGTTTAGCACGTTCATCTGTAGGATATTCTCCCAAAGTCTCCGTTCGCAGAATTTTACCAAGGAGGGCGCGTTAACAAACACCTACCGACTCCAGCGCTGTTGAAGACACTCGGGAGCACCAGCATGATGTGGTTGGGCCAGTACTTCTTATAAATGGCCATTTCATACTCCTTGACGACCAGCACATGCAAATGGCTGGCACCATCCATGGCATGATACAGGTTAAAGAGTCCGTGTTCGTGACGGCCAGTTGTTGGCGTGAATGTCGGACTTTTTATATATTCGTGACTCTGGAAAGCAGAGCAATGACGAGGGAAGGTGTCTGTAAATATGGGCACAATCATTCCCCTCCCTTTGAAACGGGACTTTGTGGCATCTTCCATCAGAAGATGGAGCCCATTTCTACACTCACTAAATGCAGCTTAACCCCGGGACTTGCTTTTACCAAAAAAATGAAGCAAACACTCAGCCTGGCCCTCTCTCAAAGCCTCCTGGGGATGAGCTGGGGCTACCCGCCGGGCCAGGAGAGACCGCAGGGGGCATCCCCCTGAGGTGACCCTCACCCAGCTAGCCCCCAGCCGACCTGGTGGCTAACCACACACGCACGAGCGAGCGCGACCAAGCCGTGTTACATAACCACACAGCGGACCAAAGCCCGAAGAACCAGAGGCTGAGGAAGTGCTTGTTTGGGAATGATTATAGAACCTAAACCCGCCAGCGTGTATCAGCTACCCGAAGGCATCGCCTCCCATGTCAGCACTGAATACATGCTGAGTGTATACTATTCGGGATGATTTAAACCCTCACTCCCTTATCCATGCAGCCTAGCTCCTAATACACTCAGGTGGTGAATCTTTTACATAAATAACTAGGTTTTCCTATTTCCTATTGCCCTCTTCTCTCAACAAAAAGGGGTTCCTGGCCAAGCGAGGTCTTCCACTCCCTCTGAATTCCCCAGAGCACCTGCCACAAAGCTGCGATGCACGTGGTGCCCATAACCAGTTCTGGTCGGAACTGGCTGGAACAGCGAGGGGAGGGGGAACAGAGAAGTCTTCACCCATGCAACGGCCTGCCCCAGCCCACGGGGTAGGAGACACCCCATAACAGAGGCCCCCATGGTTCTTCACAACTGTTTCCAGTGCTTGGTAAAAGACCCCCAGGTCTGGAAGGCTACTCAGCCCTACGGTATTGGCCCTCTGGAGAAGGAAAGGCAGCATCCCACACAAGGTTCACGTGGGCCGGGGTTAGAGGGAGGCAGCAAGCCTCCCAGGAGGAGGGCCTCTAAGCGTGCTGGTCACAGAAACAATAGGTTATTAAGAATGACCTCATCCAAAGAGAGGGAATTTATCTTTTGTGGATGATGTAACACACCATCCAGGATTCGCTTCCAAATAATGGAGGAAGGCAGAAGAGAAGGCCAGCCGTGAGAGAGCAGTCCTTGCAGCTGCGTAAGGGACCCTCAGGGAGTCATTATTCTACCACCTCGGCCTGTTTAAAATATTCCACAACAGGTCGCATGAGTGGCTCAGCCCGGGGAGCATCGGACTCTTGATTCCAGCTCAGGTCACCATCTCACAGTTCATGGTCTCGAGCCCCACATCAGGCTCTATGTGGACAGTGCAGAGCCTGCCTGGGATTCTCTGTCTTCCTCTCTGTCTGCCCCTCCCCTGCTCATTCTCACCCTCAAAATAAATAAATAAACGTCTAAAATGTTCCACAATGGCTCATTCAAGACAAGACGGGGAAGCGACGAACACCTACTCAGCACCTGCCTTCGTGCAGGCACTGTGCAAGGTGCCTCATGTCGGTCATTCCAATAATGCTCACAAGGAGCTCCTGCAAGAGTGGCTGCTGCCTCCGGCCACAAGATGAGGAAACTGAGGCTCAGTAACATTCAGTGACAAGTCAGCTAACACAACCAGAAAGCCAGAAAACCAGAGAGTGAGGCTCGAACTCGACGGAGTTACCCTCACGCTCAGCCTTCTCCACATTCAATCACACGCCAGTCACCTGCAGCCACTTTGGGGACCCATGCACTCAGAGCCGGTACCTTGTCTGTGACGAGGGGCAGCCGCATGCTCTCCAGCTGGCCTCCGGGTTGGCTGAAGACAAAGTGGTGCTCCTTGGACTTGGGGATGATGAAGTGGAGCTGGATCTCCTCTCCTAGCATGGAGTAAGAGAAGGCAAAGGCGTGCAGGGTGGACTCATAGAGCTGAGGTGTGAGGGGAGAGGACAGAGCTTGTCATCAGAGTCCGGCCTTACCTCCCTGAAGAACCCAGGCCCGCCGTGGCCGTGACAACACAAAGGTCACTGCCACCTGCCCCAAAGCTCGGGAAATCCACGGGCTGGCCGTGGTCCAATGCGCAGACTCACCCGAGGCCACGCCCACTGGGCTCCAGTCCCTTCCCACCCCTCATTCTGATCCTGCCCTACCCAGTGACGTCACTTTAGGCACCGACCTTTTCTGTATTAAGTACCGCGCGCTAACCGATTGCGCCACTGGAGCTCCGGCACCGACCCTTTCTGGACTGGTGCTGGGTGACCAACTAAAGCATTCACACGACACGTCTCATTGTTTAATTCTGGTAAATGTCTTTTCCCATCACAGGTATTGTGCGTAGAGCCTTATTAATAAAACTATGAATAACTGCACGCACACGCACACTTCTGCGGGGTGTAGCCTCAGCATCCCCTCACCCCGTGTCTGCGGGCACCTGCCACGTGCTCTGCCCAGGCCTCCGCCAGGTGCCAGCTCAGGCATCCAGAGGGGCCTTCCCTGAGCCCTCCCCAGGCTTGCAGGCAGTATGTGCAGGGCACTCCTGCGAATCCCCAAGGCCTGGAGGGGGCGGACACAGGCTGGGACACCCGGGCTGTAAACTCCTACGGTGGCTTCTCTAGAGCCCCAAAGCCCTTTGAGGGCAGAGATGAGACAGAAATAGATTTTTGAGCTGGGGAGGGAACAAAGGAGGGTGTAACTGAGGAACTTTCATAAAACAGATCAGGGAGCCCCGAGAGGAGGGAAGAGGCTCCAGGGCGAACGGGGGCACAGAGAGGCCGGCAGGGAGCCCTCAGCACTCCACAGAGGCCGGGTTCCAGGCCGCTGCAGCCGTGGGCCCCAGATCCGAGCACCCTGAACAGCCGCGCCAGGGTCTCCCGCGCTCGGTTCCGTTAACCCACTGCAGACGCCGACTGTGGTGACCAGGACTGAACCCATGGGTCTCCTCCGGTTCTTTAATGTCAACATTAAGAAAATGCTCTCGTGTATTCTCCAATTTGAGAGACAAACTTCATCTCCAAGGGAAAAAAACGTTAGGACAGTTTATCTGGAGCAAAAAGGATTATTCTTTTTAATAATAACCACTCATATGTATTTTCTAATGTTGTCTACAATAAAATTGCATAGTTGAAAAAAAAATCGGTCTGAAAGAAGAGGATGCGCTTCAGTGATGGCTGAGCTCCAGGCCGGGCAGACGTGGGAATATTAAAGCCCGTCCGTGGTGCCCCTCTGCAAAAGGGACGGGCACTGCAAGCCAGGGCTCAGGCCACCGCAGGCCCTTCTGGAAGCAGCCGAGGGCATGAGCTCTCCGCGCGCCGGCTCCAGCTCCCTCGTCCCTTTGACCGGCTTAGGCCTGACATGAAAACAAACGCTGCACGTAAAACCACACCTGCTCTCTGCTTCTACATGACCAGCCTCGCGGGTCCTCTGTGAACTTCCACGAGGCCACTAAGAGACTATGCAGAATGCAGCGCGGCCCACATCAGACCGTCCCATGCGGTTCTCCCCGCAGAAGTCCCCATCCCACCCTCCCCACGGCACCTGGGGACTTCGGCGATGCCTCCCTGCCCCGCCACCCCAGCGTCCTCTCCTGGGCCCACCCACCCCTTGCACTTTATGGTCCAGGGCTGCTCGACGGAAACCCCTTCTAATTCCCCTAGAGACCCCCGCCTCCCTCTATTGCACACGCCTCTGTCCCAGGCCCCTCGCACATGCTGCTGTCTGCCCCAGCCCCTTGGCAAATTCTTACTGATTCTTCAAAACCCTCTTCTCTGCTCCCTGCCCAAGACAGTATGTTCATTTATAAAATGGGGATCATACTATTTCCTTGTGGGGTTTTAGTGGGAATAAAAAATTAGACAGGACAGTTCCCTATCCGGTATACTTTGAATGAATTGTAGGTGTGGCTTGAACACGGTGACCTGCGGGTGACCAGCCAGAACACGAGAGAGGCAGAGCCCACGGGCAACAGGCTTAATCCATTTACCCCAGTGTCTGGGGTAAATATCACCGTCTATGACGTAAAAAGGTTAGAGGAAGGGGCGCCTGGGTGGCTTAGTCAGTTGAGCGTCTGACTCCTGATTTTGGCTCAGGTCATGATCTCACAGTCCGGTGTTGAGCCCCACATCGGGCTCCGCACTGGGCATGGAGCCTGCTTGAGATGCGCTCTCTCTCTCTCTCTCTCTCTCTCTCTCTCCCTCTGCCCCTCCCACATTCACTCCCTCCCTCTCTCTCAAACAAACAAACAAACAAAAATAGAAAGGTTCGAGGAAGTACGGACATAGCAAATGTGGCTAGCGCATGGCCTGGCGGGTAGAGGGTGCCCGGGAAGTGCACATTCCTATCTCTTTCGCCAAATAATTTCCGTGTGTCAACATCACCGCGTTTCCTGCCAGCTTTACGTGGCCCTGAAGTTCTGCGCATGCACATCTCTCCATCCCTAGGCTACGAGTCTCGACTATGTGGACGAGGCTCATTCACGTCCGTGACGGGTGTCAATGCGCTCTGTGTCTGCGGCACTGAGCTAACTTCGGAAACTGCGAGGCGGTAAAGAAAACTAAGACATCTGCAGTCGGTGAACGTTGCTGCTGGTAAATGCGTAATCCCAGGAAAGTAAAGGTTTCTGTAGTGTCGGCAATAGCTTCCCAGATTATTGAAGGGAACTGAAGATATAAGTTAGAAATCAGGAAGCAAGGGCTTCCAGAACTTCCTGCGCACCCAACCCCACCGGAATGAAAACACGAAGAGACCAGGCCACTGGTGTTAGCCACGGCGCGCCGTGCGGAAGGGCCGCGGGCCTGTGCGCCCCGCCGCCTACCTGGTAGTGGGGGTGGAAGCCCATGTACTGGTGGCACTGCTCGCAGTGGTGGTACGTGTTGTACGCTGCGTACTTGGACAGCCTCATCCGCGCCGTCTGCCGCCGCACGTAGAGCTCCTCTGGCTTCCGGGGCGTCCCCCTGTCTGCAGGAAACCCCGCGTTACACAAGTGTTCTCTCCACCGCCCTGCTCGGAGTGAAAGGAACTGAAAGGCTGTGATGGGATTTTGTGCGACGCCACCTGCTTAGGCCCCGAGGTGACTCGGCTGGTCAGAAACAGAGATTCAGCGGGAGAAACCAACAGACCATGTTCACAAGGGGTCTTACTAACGGATCCACAAGTATCTTGTAGGCACATATTTAAGGACTCGCTACGTGACAACGCAAATGGGTTACCAACTTCTTATGCAGACCTGCACACAGAGGAATTCCCTTTTTTTTTCCCAAGGGACTTTGCAAGATGAAGACTTTAATACTAAGACTTTGATGAGAGACTGATCCATGTGAAGGGTCGTTTGGTGACAATGATTCGAGGAAGATTCAGTTTGGGTTGGACATGGGGACTGGTGAGTATCTTCCTCTCCTTCCCGCTCACCAAACTCCTCTAGTCAGTGCTTAATATCATTCTGGCCACCTATGCCTCGATGTTTGCCAAAGGCAACCCTGAAACCCCGCAGGGTCATCATACTGTGCAAGTCGGTGGTCCCAGAGGAGGAGAGAGAAAACAAGACATGGAGGGTGGATAGGGCAATGTGTGCATTTCATTATGACAACGCAAATTCATAAATAAACATCCGTGTCTTTTAGCGTCTCTTAACCAGAGCCTTGAGGACATTCTGACAGTAACAACTCACCAGGAGAGCACGCATCACGGTCAGCACACTGGGCTTCGAGCCTGCCCTTCCTTGCCCGGTGGGGCAGTGACCTCAGTTCCCTGCCAGGCACTGCCAATCACCACCACACAACTGAGCTCACCGCCGACACAGTTCAGCCCGGCCCTTTGAGAGGCTCAACCCCAGAGCCTGGAAGAAGGTGGAGCAAGAGATCTGGAAGGCTCACCTTCGCACTTCATGCTCTGAAGGTGGGAACAGATCAGACTGGCGTCCTCATACTTTGGGTCATGGATAATGTAGTCAAAAGGCAACTTCTTGAACAGCTCCAGGTCTGGCCAGGGGTCACTGAGCTGCAGGTAATGCCAATCTGATTCCTCTCTGAGGTCTATAAGATGGTTGGAAACACACACAGGTGATAAACTAGGAAGTGAGAATGACTGAGGTTTTTTTAGTTTTTTTAAATGTTTTTATATTTTACTTTTGAGAGAGGCAGAGTGTGAGCTGGGGAGGGGCAGAGAGAGAGAAAGATATAGAATCCGAAGCAGGCTCCAGGCTCAGAGCTGTCAGCACAGAGCTTGACGCGGGGCTCCAACTCACGAACGGTGAGATCATGACTGGAGCCAAAGCTGGATGCTTAACCAGCTGAGCCACCCAGGTGCCCTGAGAATGACTGGTTTTTAAATGTGTCCAAGGGCGATGTCACGGAGTCTACGGGCTACTGGGGGGTGCTCCTGTATCTCGAAAGCTCCCAGGACATACAGCATTCTCAGGATTGTTCTAAAGGAGTAAGAGGTGCCTCTGGGTCTACGTCTTGACCAGAGGACCAGCCTATGCTATGTTTCCCATGGGATGGGTTGGCTTTTCTGGCTCCTATATTGATTTCAGCCCCTCCCAATATACCTACCGCTTGCTCTGCGCTTCCCCCCAGCACATACCGGCTCCCAACGCCAGCGGAACCTCACACAGTTCTCGTTGTCTTTGATCTAAAACCTACATGGCCAATATGGCCACCTCCTGTCACTGAACCTCTTGAAAGCCTCTTCTAAGTGTTTGGGCCCATCGGATCCACCCTTCTGAATGCCAACATTACTCATGGCCCAAACTCCATCTTTGCCACATACCATCTTACATCATAACTGGCATAGTCTATGATGCTCACACTAAATGCTCGCTGGCTCAAAAAGCAAAAAAGGTCTAGTTGGTCCAACTCAAAGTATGTAACATATTGATTTTATATCTAGGATATGTACACATGGGCAGAGTACCTATCTAGAAGAAAGAGAAGGAACGGAGGGAGGGGAAGAAAGGAAGAAAAGAGGCATGTTTATTGCACATTTAGTAGGTGATCAAGGCTTCACACATAGAGCATCATTCATTCTTCACAATGCTCCATAAAACAGAAATTATCCCGTGTTTTGCCAGAGAAAACCAAGGCAATAAGAGAGAAACCAATAAAATGGGGTTTGAAGTTTAACAAAGCTGGGTTCAAATCCTGTCATTATCATTGGGGTAGCCAAGGAAGTGAGGACACAGAGACGCAACAGGGCTGCTGATTTTCATCTGAAATAACGTTCCAAACTGGGGGGGGGGGTAGTGTGAAAGCTCAGAGGTGGGATGAAGAGCCTCTCTCCTTTTCCTTCAAAGGAAAGACTAAGGGCTGAATGGGCTGCCTAGGTTCCAAGTTTTCTTCAAACTAAAACTCAAACACGGTCAAGAGCATCTAAAGAAGTGTTGTGTTTGCAAACAGTGAGACTTTCTTCCAAAGTTGAATAATACTCCACTGCGTGCATCTACCACACTTTTCATTACCCATTCACCTGCTGATGGGCATTTATCCATCAATGGACAACATAAGGTTGCCTGTGTATCTTGCCCACTGTGAATCACACTGCAGTGAACATGGTAACTACGAATGTGTCAACTAGCCTGACTGTAGTGTTGATTTCACAATGTACATGTGTATCAAACCATCAGGTTGTACCCTTCACAAAAACAAATAAAAAGGAGTACCATTTAGCTGCAGTGCAACTTACTGGTTCCCTCTCTTTGCAACACAGACCGGGCCTCCTCACGCAAATTTTAATTCCCAAAGCAACAGATTCACTCACTAGGCCAAGTTCACGAGCCGCTGAAGGTACGTGTGCAGAGGCCATGGAGCGTAAAGCAGCTGCTCAAAGAGAGCCCGACCTTAACCAGGGCAAATTCTGTTCTGAGAATAAGGAGAAAAGGCTCTCCCCACCACGTAACAAATACTTCGATTTTGCCCTAAGATAATGACCTATGCACCCAGCTGCGTGAGTGGGGACCTCCCGGGAGGGATAACCGGGATGGAGAAACTTCGATTGCTTTTGAAGGCAGCAATCAAATCCAGTGCAGGTCCAGCCCTGCCATCTCCCACCTGGGCTCCTGAACGTGGTACTGCGCAGGAAATAAGCAATTATTCTCATGGTGATGTGCAGACAATTAAATGTGGCAATTTCTGTAAAGTGTCCAGCATGGTGCTTGACCTTGGAAGATACTCCATAAACAGCGATTATTTTTAGTGGAGTAATTCTATCCCCATGAAGGCCTCCCGGGCACTGTTCTGATATTGAGCAAGATGGCTACAGACAAGGGAGAGAGAAGAGCACCCCATAAGGCCCCGGGAGTGAGCGTGGTCACTGATCTGAGAATTCCATCTGGAGGGCAAAAGACACAAAGTCCCTTGAGAAACCGATGAAAGAGGATTCCAACCCCAAGGGTCACCAATGCACAACTCACTGATATTGATCTCTTCTTCGTCGTAAACATCCACTTCTGTCAGCCGGATGAGCATTCTGGACAAAATACTGAGGAACTGCAAGTAGGCACCTGTCTTCCCAATCTGTGATGACATTAAAATTGGAGCCCATGGTCAGCACGCCCGTCTACGTGCAGGCACTGGCCAGAGCACTGGACCAACCTTGCGCCACCCGTGTCTTTCATAGATGTCAGTCACCTAATTTAAAGCAAGAGCCCAGGGGATGCAAAGCCATTTGAGAGGAAATGTGGCCCCAAGAAGCATGGCAGGCCAGAGGGACTTCCATGAGCGGCAGACCCGCCTGCTTATAAATCACGGCAATGAGTCTCTAGTTTTAATCAGCCATGTTTTCTACGCTGTTAGAAACAGGACTTCAGGGCACCTGGGCGGCTCAGTTGGTTAAGCATCTGACTTCGGCTCAGGTCACAAACTCATGGTTTGTGAGTTTGAACCGTGTGTCAGGCTCCATGCTGACAGCTCAGAGCCTGGAGCCTGCTTCAGATTCTGTCCCCCTCTCTCTCTGCCCCTCCCCCACTCACACTCTGTTTCTCTCTCTCTCAAAAATAAACAAACATTGGGGCACCTGGGTGGCTCAGCTGGTTAAGTGTCTGACTTCGGCTCAGGTCATGATCCCATGGTTCGTGGGTTTGAGCCCCACATCAGGTTCTGCTGACAGCTCAGAGCCTGGAGCCTGCTTCAGATTCTACATCTCCCTCTCTCTCTCTGCCCACCCCTTCATGCTCTGTTTCTGTCTCAATAATATATACATATCTCCCTCTCTCTCTCTGCCCACCCCTTCATGCTCTGTTTCTGTCTCAATAATAATAAACATTTAAAAAATTAAAAATAAATAAATAAAATACACATTAAAAATTTTTTAAAAACAGAGAAATAGGACTCTATCACGAACTGAAGAAAGGTTGCTTCAAAAAGTGAACTGCCAATATAAAGCTTAATAATGTCCTAAGAGAATCTCGCACAATTACAGATTGCTATTCTTGTGTTAATATGTCTGCAGTAAGAGGGGCGCCTGGGTGGCTAAGTCAGTTGAGCCTCAGACTTCCGTGGAAGCCATGATCTTGCAGTCTGTGAGTTGGAGCCCCGCGTTGGGCTCTGTGCCGACAGCGCAGAGCCTGGAGCCTGCTTCGGATTCTGTGTCTCCCTCTCTCTCTGCCCCTTCCCTGCTAGTGCTCTTTCTCTCTCGAAAATAAATGATAAAAAAATTTTTTTAATATGTCAACAGTAAAAGAATAAAATCTTAACACATAAAGGGTTGGCCTCTCATTTCTCATCTGCTAAGACAGGAGAAGAAATAAAATTATTCTTCTCTTCTTCCTGCTCTTCCTTCTTGTAGCCTAGAGTCCTTGTCCCCTCAGCCTGTGGCAGGCTATGTCATCATCACTCTTAGTTCATTTTGGCCACAGTTGATCAAATGGGCACCTGCGGGCCAACCCCCCACCCCGTTACTCCGGGAACGTGGTTTCCGAGTTCTCAACTCAATGCCTGGTTTGTAGCCCATGCTACAGAAATGACGTCAGGAAAAATGAACTACGGCTGGGGGAACCGGAGAAAATATTTGTGATACATGTGATAGAGGGTGAAATCTGTAATCTCTAAAGAGCTCCTGCAAAGCCACCGGAGAATGTCAGACGCCCGAAGGAAAAGCAAACATGAGAAACATGGCTTTCATAGCAGAAAACCCCTGTGAACACAACAGCAGTGACCAAGAAATACATAAAGATACACGCACCCTTAATAAAACTATAATATACTACGTTTCATCTATCCAATAGGCACATTCTTTTGAGATTGGAATATCTAATAACATGACAGTGCGGAGAAACCAGGACCCCTTTTTTGAGTTTATATAAAGTTAACAGGGCGGCTCAGTTGACTTTGGCTCTGGTCATGATCTCACGGTTTGCGAGTTCAAGTCCTGCGTCAGGCTCTGTGCTGACAGCTCGGAGCCTGGAGCCTGCTTCAAATTCTGGGTCTCCCTCTCTCTCTGACTCTGCCCTGCTTGCACTCTCTCTCCCTCAAAATAAATAAACATTTAAAAACAATTTATTTTTAAAGCCAATGCATGTTCCTGTAAAAATTCCAGAACCACACAGTGACAATGAAAGAGAATGTTCAGAAATCCTGGTCTCTTTCCGTATAACAATCCAAGGGCAGCCAGGGATTTTTTCTGGTATTTTCACACAAAAAGTTGTACCCATACACACTAATACTTTTTTGTCCCTAATTGATATTATATGATGTGCATACTGTTCTGTAACTTAAATTTTTTAACTTAAATATCTTAAACCTCAGTGTCAGTAGTACCTAGGCCTCCATCTCCAACTTCCCACGGCTGAAATAACTGCCTGATACAACTGTGCCCAAATTTACTAAACCAACTGACCAATGGAATTTAAGTTGTTTCCAGTTGGTTTTTTCACTATCATAAACGATTCTAAAATGAATGCTCTTACACCCTTTTTTTGGGGATCTGTATTCTTGGGCCAGATTCATCATAAAGACGTTAATCCGCTGAGTGGGAGGCAGCACCTCCTGCACTGTGACCCTGGCAGGACTGATGGGGACAGGGATACCGAGTACACGGTCAGGCCGGTCCCCGGTGCGAGGGTCTTCCCGCCCAAGGCTCGCGTTTCTGACATCATTCCTAGGCGAGGACACCGAGGCACGCAGAAGCCCGGGTCCTGCGCAGGGTGTCAGGGGAGCCCTGAGGCTGAACTTGACCCCAGGCCAGAGCCCACCCTGGACCCCAGCAGGGTTCTGACAAAGACCCTTCGGAGACCTGACGGCGTCTTCCTCACATGCTCCGGACACTTGGCAGATGGCTGCCATCTTGACACGTGGAACGGCCTTTCATTGTTAGGAAACCACAGTGAGGTGAGAGTTGGCCACCAAAATCTTCCAGTGCGAACCCGGGACGGCGGCGGGGCGGGGGGCGTGTGTGCCTCTAACTGGCACAGACCGGCCACGGGCCCCAGTGAAAGAACCAAGGGGGGAAAAGCATAGCCACAGTCGGAAGGAGAAGCCCTGCCCCCATGTCACATAGGCAAGACACTGAGGTCAGAGGGTCCAAGTCCGCCAGCTGCGGGGGGAGGAGGCGGGGCTCGGCCTCCATCCAGCCGCCCTCAATAGGGCCCGCTGTAGGATCGCAAGCCGTGACAGCGGTGGCCCCACACCCGCCCCGTGGGTGAGACCCTGAGACCTCCCCACGGAGCCCAGGCCCCACAGGGCAGCACCCACCTGAGGGGGCCCGCTGAGCAGCAGCCTCCGCGGGTGGAAGCTGTCCACGCGGCCCTCGGCGCGGTTGCCATAGTCCATGTGGCTGGGCCGGGGCACCGTCCACTGCCGGTAGTACAGGGACTGCTCCGTGGACGTCATCGTCTTGCTGAGCTGCGGGCGGAAGGAGCTGGCCCACATGACCGAGCGGGAGGGCAGCAGCGAGGCGGCCTTGGGCAGGCCGCTGCTGTCGGTGGCCGTGACCATGTCGTACACCAGCTTGGGCAGGAAGACGATGGGCGGCTGGCGGCAGGCCTTGGTCAGGGAGCACTGAGGGGCCTGCAGGACGGGCATGCCGGCAGCGGGTGCCACCGATGAGGACGAGCCCGAGGAGGGCAGCTGGGAGGACGCCGGGGGGACCGACACCTGGACACTCCTCTGGCTGGTCCTCAGGCCGGAGTCCGGCGGGGCGGCCAGCCCGGGGCTGAGCCTGCTGACGACGGGCGGCGGCGGCCCCCGACTGGTGTGGGGCCTCTGTCTCTCCCCAGGGGCCCTGCCCTCGTCTGACAGGCCGCAGGGCTGCGGTGATCGGGGCCGCTCCCCCTGCGAGGGGGGCCCAGGCTGAGCCGAGGACTCACCACACAGTGCCGAGCCTGGGGGTCGGGGGGGGGGACACGCCGGTCAGTCACACCCCGGGAAGGATCCTCGTGGAGGAGCCCGCCCTTCCTGTTCGGGCAGCGCAAACCACCTGCACTTGACCATCACTGGGGATTTTCCTTACCAAAATTCCACCTCTGGGTAAACATCAACTCATTTGAGCTGTGACAGAGCCAAGACTTGCTGAAGGGACAGAGTGGGTGTCACTTCAGCCCACACCCACCCCAGCGCCCTCAAAAGCCTCTCCTTTCCAACCCCCTGACCTGACCTGTTCCACAGCGCCCTGCTTTCAGGGCTCCAGTGACACTCAGGCACCGGGCACGTCTTGCCCTCCTAGACCCTCTCAGAGCTTGTGTCTCACCCCTGCAGCAGGGCAGTGGTGGCTTCTAGTTCACACTGGCAGTGAAAGTCGGTGGGCTTTCCCCAAGCGCTAGCCTTACTGAGCTTGGAGAAGGATTCGGGGGAGGAGACGCAGCCCGCACAGCAGCCACTTGAAGAGGGACTGTCCTTCCCCACATGGAGTCCGTTGAGACCCTGGGGAGCGTGGTCCCCCGGCACACAATATCCCAGCCAGGCGTGCCCACAGCCCATGTGCCAGCTCATGGCAGCCCCGTGGACCTCAGGCCCCGTGGGAAACTGGGCAGACGGGACCCTGTGTGGTGGTCTCCGCTGTCCCCCAGGAGGCGGTGTGGAGGGCAGACAGACTAAGGGGGGCCCGGCACCCCACTCCCCACCCCACACAGGCAACCTCCCCTCCGGATCCAAGACCCCAGCAAGGGCCTACCACGCAGCCCCACAGCGTGCACCCAGCGTCTCACGGACTGCTCACCGAGGAAGGACCTGAGCACCAGCCAGTCCCCCTCCGCTAAAGGCCTGGCTCCTGCTGAAATACCTCGTCGTCCTCAGATAAGACACTTAATGCGACTGGCTCAGCATCAATGGATGAGCCAAAGACCAGGTGGGGGAAGCTGGGCCCGAAGACACAGATTCCAAAAGTAACCGATGTCTTCACCCACTTCCCTAGGCGGTGAGGGGTGGCCTTGGAGGACCCAGAGGACGGACACCCACACGGACCTTCCTCCTGGGTCTACCCCAGACCTCAGATGCTCTGTCCCCACTTGAAGCCAAGGGCACTGTCTGTAAGAGGAGACTCACCCCCACTCAGGTCCCCACCCTGACTCAAGGGGCTGTGGCCAAGTCTCACCTCCCTGCGCCTCCTTCCTTCATCTCTGAAACGGGTTATACCTAAGGGCCACGAGAAGCATCTCGTCAGAGACCCCAACATCCTCCAGACTCTCTGAGGAGGCCTGATTAGGAAAGTCTCACCTGACTGAAGAACTCCAGGAGGAGAGAAGCCGGCTCCTAAGCCTGGACTGTCTCCTCCTGAGGACACTGCCTGGACCAGTGTGCCCCCAGAAACTTCTAGAAAGCTGTCAGGCCAGGACTGAGGAAGAACAAAGCACCACTCCTCTCAATTCTGAATAGCACAGATTCATTCACTCACCCATTCGCAATGCCGCCCCGGGACCCCAGCTCCCTTTGCTGTTAGGGGCCGCGGACACAGGAGGCTGCCACATTTGGCCTTGCTGACTGACCCGAGCCGAGCGGTAGGTCTCCCTTGTGCCACAGAGCTGCAGACCCACACGGACGAGGCCTTGTTCTGAGCCCCTCTGGGCACAACTGTGGGGAGACCCCCACGCACGGGCTGTGGGGGGGGGGGCAGATGCCAGGAAGGCACTCCGACCCCCCAGCTACGCCCTGATGGTGGTCAGGCGCCCATCCGCTCACTGGGCCCTGAGCCTCCTCCGTCCGGAACATCTTCCCTTCCCGAAGAGACCCGAAGGCCAGCCGCCCTCAGACACCTCGGTGAGTGTGCCAAAATCTGCCCCCACCAGACACAAGTCCTCCTCTTCGTGTGTCACCGTCACACGTCACGTGTGACCCCGTGTGCACCAACAAGGCGGCCTCTGTGGTCAGGTAACGTGGTTTAAGAGGAATAACAGGACCCCGAGAGCGGCTCCGTATCTCATCTCCCGATGCCCTGACTCAGCGGCGAGCTAGGAGGCGCCCCTCAGGCAGACACCGGGCGTCTCACCCACCTTCCCCGCGGTCTGGGTCGGGGGCTCAGGGACCACCTGCTGCCGTTTGCTGCTTCTCCTCAGCCTCCACCAGCCCTGCTTGCCTCACCCCTCTCCTCCCCGAGGGCGCGGGGAGTCCCCAAGCCAACAGCCGCCTGCAATGCAGCCAGGGGACGCCGCCCTGGCACCGGCCACCGAGGGGGGCGGCGGCCACGATCTCCCGGGATCGCGGCGGTCATGCCCAGACTGTTCCCACCCCAGAGCCCGATCCAGAAACACAGCTACTCCCTAAGTCCGGTTCTTTCGAGACTCCCTTCTCTTTCCGGTTCTAGGTGAAAACACAGGATCTCTTTCCATCCCTGAAATCTCAAAAGAAATGTCCGGGCATGCACGCCTTCCCATCTGGAGGCTTACCGGAGGCTCTGGAGGACATGGAGGAGGATGCCACTGAGTCGCAGGGGCAGGACCGCTCCTGCTTCACCGGGCTCCGCCTCTCCGGCGCGGGGCCTGTTCCGAGACACACGCTCGCTGAAGACGCCCCGTGACCCCCCTCCCGTGTGCTCGCCCAGCACGTCACCGTCTGCAAAGTGCGCTCCCACTAGCAGCCATCTGTCCGTCCATCCCCCCACCCCTGCGAGCATCTTCCAGGCGCCCACCTGTGACAGGGCCCCGAGGAGACAAGACGGGTAGGGACACAGGGCAGGCCACTCGGGCGCTCACGGCTCCTGCTGTGAGCCGCAGCCACGAGGGAGCATAAGGGGTACAGAGACTTGTGGGGCCAGGCTTCCCCCCAGCACGGGGAAGCAGGAGCAGGCTGCATCCTGGAAAGGGTGACCCAACCCGAGCCCTGAGGGGCCAGCAGGGGTTTCTAGGTGAAGCCCAGAGGCAGGAGTGGGGGGGACCTCAAGCCACAGGGAGAGCCGCTGTGTGGCCCAGACGTGACAAGAGCAGAGCACAGCCAGGGACCCCCCGCGAGGTGAGAGTGACCAACACCGCGGGGAACAGCGTGGCGGGGGCCGGGAGTGGAGAATGAACACCGAGACCAGAGAGGTAGGGTGTCCAACACCCGGAGCGTGGATTCATCCCATGGGCAACAGGGGGCTTAATGTCAGGGTCACAGTCACGTTTGTGAACGGAAGCTGTGAGTCTGCATAGCAGGCCTTCTGGTCTCTGTCTCACAGGTGAGCAGTCTGAGGCCTGGAAACGAGGCACGACCTGTCCCAGGTCACCCAGCCGGCAGACAGAGCAGGAAGAGGCGCCTGGCCTCCAGCCCCTGCCTTGAGCTCTTCCCACTACTCCATCCCCCCGACAAACACGTGGCGGGTTTGCAGCAACGACAGGCTTGTCTGGTTTCTGGCTGCGCTGCTGGCGACGCCAGTGTGCCTGGCGCTGCTTCACCTGTCCTATCAGAGTATTGGCTCATCAGGTCTTCAAATGAAACCGGGCCCTTCTCACAAATCTCGATAACGGACACATCCTGTTGATCCACACAGAGGAAATCAGCGAGTGGATCTAATCCCAGGCCGTAAGGCCATCGAGTCCAGCAGAGGATGAACTGGAGTCCTGAGCAACCTCAATTTTCCTTCCTATTCTCTAAGAATTCTAGAGCTAGGAAGAACCCATCGGGACACCTTTTCTCAGGCCACCACCCGAGGGCCGCAGCCCTGTGGACAGCACAGGCCACACGCCCGGGGCGGCAGGTGGGGGCAAACCCGCCCCCCTCTCCACGCACCTTCCGTCACCGGCTCCTCATCTTCGTTGTCTGTACTGCTCAGCTTCTCCCCGTCGCTCTCCAGGGGCTCGCTGCGGGCCGCCTTCTCCAAGGGAGCGTCGCTGCTCACAAAGTAGGCGGCCAGGCCGAGCTCCTGCTCCAGCGCTGTTCTCACCAAGCACGAGGAGTTTATCAGACGCAGGTCACAGTACCTCAGAGACCTGGAGGGAAACGGGAGGGGTCTAAGTGTCTTCCACATTGGAAGCTCTGCTCCGGGCTCTGGGGGAAACGGAGATCAGGACCAGCACCCTGCCCCTCTATTTAGGGCCCCAAGACATGTATAAGCAAAAAAGCAGACCGCCATTACGGTGAGCCCATGGCAACCAAGTCTGTAATGTTAAGTCTCTGAGGGCACCTGCTGTGTATTCAGCCCCATCCTGTGGGTCATCAAAAGAGCGCTTTCAGCCCAGAAGAAAGAGCAGGATTGAGCCCCAGCTCTGCCACTTCCTAGGGCAGAACCTTCCACAAGCTGGGCAACTTTTTGCAGGCTCAGATTTTTCTCATGTGGAAAGGGAGAATGAATACTGATAGCTACCTAAGTGCACTGTTTGAGGACTCAGCAATAAGTGGACATTAATTATTCAATGAACACTTAAAACGTGCCCAGGTTGGAGCTAGATGCCAGGAGTAGGATGGCAATTAAATCACTGCCATACTAGAAATAACGAGTCTCAGGGCACCAGGGTGGCTCAGTTGGTTGAGCCGCTGGCTTTGGCTCAGGTCATGATCTCATGGTTCAAGCCCCGTGCTGGGCTCTGTGCTGACATCTAGCTCAGAGCCTGAAGCCTGTCTTCAGATTCTGTGTCTCCCTCTCTCTCTGCCCCTCCCCTGCTCACGCTCTCGCTTTCTCTCTCGCTCTCAAAAATAAACACTAAAAAAAAATTTTTTTTTAAAGAAAGAAATAGCGAGTTTGTTTGGAAAGACAGATCCCAGCAAGCAATGAAAGAGACAGAGGAGCGGGCCCGGGGGACAGGCCAGCGCAGGGCTCGGCTGCTTGGCAGAAGGAGCAAAGCGCCTGGAGAGAGAGAGGCAGATGTGGGTTCCTCTCGGGCTCTACAACTTCACGCAAATGACTTTCCACGGGCTCGTCTACAAAGCAGGACGAAGTTGCTGTAAGAGGTAAACTCTGTGTTGAAAGCCTAGCACGGAGCCTAACATGAAGAAGGGACCCGGTAAACTCTTGCTCAAATTTAAGATCACTTAAGACACGGTCTTAGTCCTTAAGGAGTTGAGCAACAGAAGAACTAACCCATGTGAAAAGCAACAACCAAGGTCAAACGTTCTGGAGCCCCCTTGACCTGGCCCGGGAGGACGCCGCGTGTACTGGCCCTTGCGTAAGTGTGGGGTGGCCCAGTGGAGGGCACCCAGGCTTTGGAGTTGGGCAGCCTGGAGTCCACGGTCCGCCTCTCAGGCTTCATCTCTGGAGGTCCCGTTCCTTCGCGGGGGCCACTGAAATATTACCTTCTCCTGGACTATAGTGAGCGTAACATGAAATATGGCATGTGAGGCCCCCTCCTGCACTGCTGGTGGGAATGTAAACTGGAGCAGCCGCTCTGGAGAACAGTGTGGAGGCTCCTCAAAAAACTATCCGTAGAACTCCCCTATGAACCAGCAATAGCCCTGCTAGGGATTTACCCGAGGGATACAGAAGTGCTGATGCATAGGGACACATGTACCCCAGTGTTCATAGCAGCACTGTCAACAATGGCCAAATCATGGAAAGAGCCTAAATGTCCATCACCTAATGAGTGGATCAAGAAGATGTGGTTCATCTATACAATGGAGTACTACATGGCAATGAGGAAGAGTGACATATGGCCATTTGTAGGAAAGTGGATGGACCTCGAGGGTGTCATGCTAAGCGAAATACGCCAGGCGGAGAAGGACAGATACCATATGTTTGCACTCATAGGTCTAGCAGGAAAACAGGAGAAACCTAAGGGAGGACCAGGGGGAGGGGAAGAGGGAAAGAGAGTTGCAGAGAGAGAGGGACACAAAACTTGAGAGACTACTGAATGTTGAAAACGAACTGAGGGTTGAAGGGGAAGGGGGAGCGGGGAAAACAGGTGGTGGTGATGGAGGAGGGCACGTGTGAGGAGAAGCACTGGGTGTTGTATGGAAACCAATTTGACAATAAACTATTTAAAAAAAAAAATACGGCACCTGAGAACCTAGCACAGAGCCAGCACGTGACAGGACCTGGATAAGTGACCACGTGGACGTTTTGTTCTGCCAGGAAGGACGTGCTAAGGCCCCGCAGCCTGGCTGCCTGCTGTCCTCCACACGAATGAAGGAAATCTTTAGAAGCCAACCTGTCATCACCAATTCAAGCAACTGCTTTGTGTCCTGAATATCTACTTGTAGGTGTGACGGTCCAGAGACCCCAGGTGACACTGAGGGGCTTGCAGCTAGCATCTCCATGGCTGTGGTCCCCGGCGGAACGGAGACTATGAGACAGCGGTGTGTGACGGCCCAGCTGTCGCAGCAGCCTGGACCCCAGGAGAAATGTGGCCTTGAGCAGCCCTCCCCCTCCCCGATGATCCGACACTTTCCGACACTTTCCTAAGCGGACCAGCCATCCCTAACACACACGGTGACTTCACGGGCAGAAACACAGGGAGGCTCCAAACCCTCACCCCAACTGTCGGACCCCGCCCCCACTCCCGGGGCTCAGACACAGCCACCCGCCCCGCCAGGAGCCCAGAGGTGCCGAAGAATTAGGAAAAGCAGCCCCGACATCAGACGCATTTCACTGCCACAGATGGGAAAGGGTCATCACAAATGAAAATCTATGATGACTCGGAACGTGAAGACTCCATCTGCGGTTGGATAGGGGAGGCCTGGCCCGCCAACCCCCAGGAGCTGTGTGCACAGGCTGCTGGTTCCCGGCAGACCCCCCGGGGCATAGCCCCCAGCCCTCACCTTGGCAAGGACTCCCCGTGAGGGTCCATCCCACTGAAGATCAGGATGCAAGGCAGGCCCTCCAGCTCCAGGTAGGTCTGGGGTCTCCACTCCGCATCCTCGATCTTCTGCCACAGCTGCGGAAAGGTGACAAGTCAGGAAGTGGAGAGGCTCTGCCGGGACCACGGGGTCCTCCTCCCGGCTGGAAGCGTTTCATGAAAAGGACAGTTCCTCGTACCACAAACAAGCCTGTCATCTGCGCCACCCCTGCGTTCCCAGTTCCAATGCCCGGCACGGATTCGCTGTTCACGAAACATCCGCTCACTGATCCTCTGGAAGGAGGTGCACATCCTCAGTTGCAACTACATTTTTATTGTTTTCATAACCGGGCTGCCCTACCTGGCCCTTCGCTCACTTCCTACTCAACTGTGCTCTCAATATTCTTTCTAACCCCCTGTGTTTTCTTTCCTCTCTCAGGTTCAGTGAGAAGCTGCGGGCCAGGAGTTTAAAAAACCAGACAGGGGGCGCCTGGGTGGCTCAGTCGGTTAAGCATACAGCTCTTGATCTCAGCTCAGGTGATCTCACGGTCCGCGGGTCTGACCCCCGCACGGGGTTCTGTGCTGACAGCACAGAGCCTGCTTGGGATTCCCTCTTCCCCTGCCCCTCCACTGCTCCTACTCTCACTGTCGCTCTCAAAATAAATAAACATTAAAAATAAATAAGCAGGGGCACCTGGGTGGCTCAGCTAAACGTCTAACTTCAGCTCAGGTCATGATCTTGCCTTTCATGGGTTTGAGCCCCACATCGGGCTCTGTGCTGACAGCTCCGAGCCTGGTCCGCATTCTGTGTGTCTCTCTCTCTGTCCCTCCCCTGCTCATGCTCTCTCTCTCTGTCTCTCAAAAATAAAGAAGTTTTTTTAAAAAAGCGCACTAAAAAATAAAGAGCAAGAGTGTGTTTTAGGGAAGCAACATTTATAAGTAATCTGGCACCGCTGGATGAAAGATACAGGTGGGGACACGACAGGCGGCCAGAGGGGTGGCCAGGCGCGGAGGGCGCATAATGGGCAGCAAGGCTGGGGTGTCCGTCGCTGCTCTGTGGCCCCCTTGCCCCCGGGGTCACAACAGACACACACACACACACACTCTGCCGGCCGCTTTCACCCCTCCGGTCTCAGACCCCGGCGCCCACCTTGAGCTGCTTCACGAAGTGCTTCCCGACGGTGATGCCGGAGCTGGGGTTGCCCAGGATGATCTCGAAGTGCTCGTCCAGGGCCAGGCGCGCCCGCACGTGGGCCAGCCGCTCGTAGGCCACGGCCGCCAGCGGGGAGCAGGGCACGCGCAGCAGGACCATGAGCCCGTGGCCGCAGGGGCACTGCTTGGGGGAGTTGATGAGGTTCTGGGTGATCTCGAGCGTCTCCGCCGACGTGTAGTTCTTCATCTGCGACAGGCCGCTCACAGCCATCATGGCGGCCGCGTAGTGCTGCACGAGCACGAAGGTGCGGATCACCGCGCTGTGCAGGCGGGGGAACCTGCGACAGAGACGGACGGGGTGTGACCGGGCCGCCGCTGACCTCCGGGATGCCCGGGGCGTGCCGCCGGGCGAACACGTGACCCGACGCATGCACTGCCGCGGCCACGACAGAGCCCAGGTAACAAACGCGTCCTGGTTCCTTTGGAAGCTGCATGTACCAAACCCGAAACAGAAGCCCTCCTTAGAGGTCGCATCAAAAACTGCTCTGTCCAGGCGCCTGGGTGGCTCAGTTGGTTAAGCGTCCGGCTTCGGCTCAGGTCAGATCTCACGGTTCGTGGGTTCAAGCCCCGCATCAGGCTCTGTGCTGACCGCTAGCTCAGAGCCTGGAGTCGGCTTCGGATTCCGTCTCCCTCTCTCTCTCTCTCTGCCCCGCCCCTGCTCATGCTGTCTCTCTGTCTCTCCATAATAAATAAAAAACAGAAAAAAAAAACTTCTCTGTCATGTCCAGCTGGGGAACAAAAGCATAGGCTGGTGGTTGCTATTGAAAAGACTAGTTAATGTGAAACTATCTAAAAGGAAACAAAGGATTAAAAAAAAAAAACAATGGCCATTAGGATCAGGGAGCTCTAACTTCAAGCACCTTAACATATGTGTTATGAGATTACTCTCAAAGGGAGAAGGAGGCACGTAGAAAAAACAATATTTGAAGAAGTAACTGAATTTTTCTCATACTTGATGAAAATTCAAGTAACTTAAATACAAGAAACGTGAAGAAAACTATACCACGGTAGATCTTAAATTGCTTAAAATCAGTAACAAATTTTTAAAAATGTAGAAAGCAGTCCTGTCGGGAGATGGGGAGAGCAGAGAGGGGCGGGCACGTTACAAAGGGGAGGATGGCAACAGATTTCATTTGAAACAAAGCAAGTCAGAAGACAGTATAGCAACATCTTTAATGTATTAAAAGAAAAAAAAACCCCTAAATTTTATACCCAGGGAAAATATCTTTCAAAAATGAGTCAAAATAAAGACAAAAAGCATAAAGAATTCATCACCAGCGGTCCTTCCCTACATGAAATGTTGGAAACAAAAAGTCCTTCAGACAGAAGGAAAACAATACCAGATGAATCCACATAAAAGGAATGAAGTGCACTAGAAATAGTTAACTATGTACATAAGTATAAAAGATGTTTAATTATTATTATTTATTTAAAATTTTTTTTAAATGTTTTTATTTATTTTTGAGAGAAAGAGAGACAGCCTGAGCAGGAGAGGGGCAGAGAGAGAGGGAGACACAGCATCTGAAACAGGCTCCAGGCTCTGAGCTAGCTGTCAGCACAGAGCCCGACGTGGGGCTCGAACCCATGAACCGTGAGATCATGACCTAAGCCAAAGCCGGACCCTTAACTGCTGATCCACCCAGGTGCCCCTAATTATTATTTAAATATCTCTAAAAGATAATTGATTCAAGCAAAAATAACTTATCATGGAGTTTATAACATATATAACTAAAATGTAAAAGAACAGAAGCACAATATCTGGGAGGTGAGAAATAGAGATATATTATTGTAAGGATCTTATATGTTAAGTGGCATAATATCACTTGAAAGTAGACTGTCATAGGTTAAAAATAAATATAAAATCTAAAGTAAACTATTTAAATAACATAACAAAGAGTTATAGCTAAAAAGGAAGGTGGTGGAAAGAATAAGATCATTAAAAAACTGCTCAATTTGTCCAAAAAATAATGCAGAAAAAGGGAAACTAGAGAAGAGATGGGACAAGTAGAAAAACTTCAAGATAGATTTAAACATAACCACATCAATAACTACATTAAATGTAAATGGTCCAAACACCTCAATTAAAAGTCGGAGTGAAGTGCACTGGAAATAGTTAACTATGTACATAAGTATAAAAGATATTTAAGTATTATTATTTATTATATAATTCAGATTCTGTGTCTCCCTCTCTCTCTGCCCCTCCCCCACTCACGCTGTCTGTCTGTCTCTCTCTCTCAAAAGTAAACACGAAAAAATTAAAAAAACAAGTTAATAAAAGTCTGAACACTTTAAATATCTGCACTTCGCTATACATCAGTTACTCATCACTACAGCTATCATTTAAAAAAAAAAAAAAGAAAGAACACTGTGTGGGAGGCTGGACTGGCCCAGCTCCAAGCAGCACGTGCAGGTAGAGTGTGCGCACCCCTAAACCCCTGCAGTTGGCCCTGTAGGAAGGAAGCTCCACAGAAAACATACTGGAATAAAAATGGGAGTTGTTATACCTAAATTTCATAAGTCCCAATAAGTCTGTCAGATTTGTGGTTCCCCAAACCCATTCCCCAGCCACGTGCTGAGGTCTGCATGCGGCATACGGCAAATCAGCAGTCTGGCCATTTGCACATGGTGGCGAGAGGCAGTAACCACTGTGTTCTTACCTGTATCGCCTTCTGTCCAAGTTGCCTGTTTCAAAAAGATTTTCCAGACAAAGGATTCCTAGGAAAGGCAGTCTGGTGTGGCAGGAAGGACACCACACCTGCCTGTGTAGTCCAAGTTGCCACAAACAGGACGTGTGACCTGGACAAATCACTTCCCCTCTCCGGGCTGCAGTTCCCACAATTATAAAATGGGGCAGTTGGGTGAAATGGTTCCTAGAGGCTCTTAGGATTCTCCATAACTCAACATTCCAGAGTTTGATATTCCCTTCTCACTCCGTGAAATGTGAATTTCAGTCTCTGTGCAACACTTCCAGGTTAGCAGAAGGGGAGGGGGTGGGAAAGGAAGAGGCTGGTGGTGCAGATGATGGTGACAGGGACAGTCATGAGGGTGGCGATGGAGCTGACAGTAATGCCGGTGAGGGTGATGATGGGGATGATAGTCACCGTCATGGTGACAGCGAGAGTGGCACTGGTGGTGGCAATGACGGTGGTGTTAATGGTGACAGTGATGTCGATGGTACTGATGGTTGTGGTAATAATGGTGGTGACAGGAGTGATGGCGATGGTTGTGACGGTCATGGGGATTGTGATAACGGGATGGGACAGTGATAGTGCTGCTGCTGCTAGTGGCCATGGTGGTGACAGTGAGGGCAAAGACAGTGCTGACTATCTTGTAATGATGGTGACAGTAGTGACGTGGTGACGGTGATGGTAATAACGGGATGTGACAGTGACAGGGCTGCCAATGATGATGGTGGCAGTGGTAGAGATAGGGATGGCGATGATGGTGGTGACAAGGGCAGTGACAGTTAACATGAGCATGGAATGCGCACCAGGCAGTGGCCTGAACGTTTTATGTGTATTAATCCACTGACCCCTCGTGACATCCCCACGTGGCAGGTACTACTGTCCCCACAAAGGACTGAGAACCTTCTCTAAAGTCTAAACTTCTCTAAAGTGACAGCCCCAGGACTCGAACCCACGAAGTAGGATTTTGGAGCCTGAGCGCTCAGCAAACCACTGTCCTGAGTCTGCACATGCTCGTGTTTCATGAAGATTCTCACGAGAAGCCACTGGGAAGGTAGATTTTCTCCCAGGAGAGGGTGCGGAGGTTCAGGCAGGTTCAGCGGCCTCCCGAAGGTTAAAGCTAATAAAGTATAAAGCCAGGACATGCGGTCCCGGGGCCACTGGCCAGGACACCTTGCTCCATATACATGTGGCTAGTGGTTCTTGAGTTAGTGGCAAGGGCTTGGTCTGGCTTCACTACAAACCCCCCATATGACCTGGGGCAGGTGACCTGACCTAAGGGTATCTCTTCCTCTGCCACATGGGGATGGCAGGATCCACCTCACTGTGCCGCCGTGAGGATTATACGTGGCCACACACGGAGGGTGTTGGGCCCAAAGTTATACTCCCTGAGCGGCCAGCAGGAAGAGAGCAGGGCGGAGAGGCAGAGGCTGGGCTCCCTCACTCAGCAAGTCGATGAGCACTCAGCTGCCCGGGAGGGAGGGGGAGAAGCAATCCGATGAAGTCCATCAACGTCACAGTGACAAAAAGGGCTTTCGTTTCTCAAAGAGCATTCTGGGGAACCCTAGTCCCCTGACCCCCAGGAGATGCCACATACTCTAGCCACAGCGTGCGCGGCCACTGGGGGCTCGGGGAGCTCTTGAGGAAAAGACCTTCAATGTAAGGGTTCTCAAACACAGCTGACCATGGAACCCCTCTGGGCGTAACAGCCATTAGTATCCAGCCAGAGCAGCACCACTGGGAACACAGCTGGAGACGCAAGCGTCTGAGTTAATCCCCGTGGCGGCGAGGGAGACTGAGGTGCTGGGACAGCAGGTGGCAGCTCAACACCAACAGCTGGTAGCAGAAATCACCTGTGTTCTGCGCTGGCCAGGCTGTCCAGCCTGCCCTGGCTCCACAACGCATAAACCGCGTGGACGTCAGCAATCATTTCACCTCCCTGGGCCTCGGTTTCCTTATCTGAGACAGGGCGGCATTCAAATCCACCTCAGAGGTCTGCTGTGACGTGGGCTGAAGGGGCCGGCTGTAGAGACAGGCTGCTCCTGGGTTCACAAACCCAGATCAGCCCGTGCCAGACCCCAGGGAGTCACAGGGGCCCCTCTGAGCCTCTGTTTCCTTGCAAAAGGGAGATAATAGCAACCGGCGAGAGAGGTGGTGAGGACTAAGTAAGATGACGGACATATGGCTCTTGGAGCAGCGCAGGGCACACAACCAGCCCTTGACAGATGACACACAAAGGACATGGGGGTGAGGCCAGCTCGGACGGTCACCGTCATTCCCTTTAAACCTCTGGTGTCTCACCCCCCACTTTCTTAGCTTCTCTGAGTCTCCAACACACATTCTACATTCCAACGTATTTCTGCCCATTCTCATCTCTAAAATGGTCTGGAACAACGGCACAACAGGGATCACTGGCCCAACAGAGCAAGGAATACGCTAGGGTCCCCTTCATGGAGGGACGAAGTCACCCCAGAAAGGAGGAAGGCAGCTCGCTTTCCAGAACTCTCTGGCTGCACGTGCTTCAACTTGCACTTGACTCCTGAGCATTTTTTGGCAACTTCCAACAGAGACATGTACCTTTTGCCTAACGCCGTAACCATGGCCTCAAAGGAGCTGTCGTATCTGAGCAAAGGAAGGCTGTGTCCCGAAAGGGTGGACTCGATGAACTCTGACAGCCCGAAGTACTTCTTGTTCTCAGGACATAAGTCCACCCCCTAAAACAGAGAAGAACACCAGTCACTCAGACACCGCATTTGGGGGGGACACAGAGATTCACATGCCGTAGGTGACCGGCCCCAGCATCTTGATCTAAACGGTGCCAACTCTGTTATCCTTTGCATGACGCTTTATACACGACTTCTCTCTGCAGATCCACAGCGCAGAGCATTCTGTACTTAAAGGATTTGTGTTTTGCACTGGCCAGTGCAATGGAAAGACTCTTCCATTCATTCGACCCCAGTGCCTTTGCCAAAAAGAAAACCAGCCTTGTTTTTCAAACCCACAACTTTTAAAAACTGTTTCTTTCCAGCTAGTTGAAGCTAGTTTTCAGAAGAGGCAAATCAATCACCTTGCATGCAGTGGCTAATGAAAATCAGCGGAGAAGGGGTGCCTGAGTGGATCAGTCGGTTAAGTGTCCGACTTCGGCTCAGGGCATGATCTCACGGTTTGTGGGTTTGAGCCCTGCGTCAGGCTCTGTGGTGACAGCTAGCTCAGAGCCTGGAGCCTGTCTTCGGATTCTGTGTTTCCTTCTCTCTCTGCCCCTCCCCCGCTCACACTATGTCTCACTCTGCTCTCAAAAATAAATAAATGTAAAACAAAAATTAAAAAAATAAAGAAACAGAAATCAGCAAGGAGAAAAAAATGCTTTTACCCAATCGATTTCACTCCCACTGACGTAACAGTCCTCCCAAACTATCATCAGAGCTTCTCAAAAGTCAGAGCACAGCAGAGTCAGAGATGTTGATACAATGACAAAGACACAAACTTTGCCCTCAGACAGCACCCCGGGGAAGTGTGAGGGCCACAGAGCCAGGAGGACTGGGTCATTTCCCGGCTCCACCACTTTCTGGCTGCGTAGTGTTTGGGCAAGTGGCTCGACCTTCCTCTGCCTCTTTCTCTCCGTCTGTAAATCAGCAATCATCCAAGCCCCTGGCACCTACAGGAGTTCATGTGGTAGAGCACCCAGATCAATGCCTCCCCAGCTCATGAAAGTACGATGGGAATACTTGCTAACGACCACCGCGGACTCGGAATCTGCCGGACGGAAGCCGAGTGTCAGGATCTTTATAAGTTCCTCCAATGAGTCTGGGACATTCCAAAGAAGTCTAGAACTTAAGGTTTACTTGCTACTCGTACCATGAGCTAGATTCCAACCACCCAGCACTCACAGATGATCAGCTGTGGACCTTCTCCTTTGATAAGAAAAGGCAGGGGATGCACTAAAACCTCTCCAGGTGTCACGGATGTGGGTTCCGTTTGAGGAAGGAGATTTTGAACCTTGCAGTTTAAGGATGTGGGGGCAAGAAAAGCAGGGATGTTTCCAAGGCTTCTAGACTACATGTCACATGTCCTAAGACTGGGAAGGGAACTAGTGCATGTGGGGAACGTTTCTAAAGACCAGGAAGAATTTAAAAATCTATCTCTGGGTCCAATCAAAGATCCAAGAAACGGGGACCCACTCGGCCCCCATCTACACCAGTTAATCCAGAGTTTTACGCAACAGGACCTCTCCCACCCCGACCGGTGTCGCTGTGACGCCGGCTGCACTCACGCTGCCGTAGGAGGCCGGCCAGTGCACCTCGTTGTAAGGGCTGATGAGGGTGTGCTGCGTCTGCAGCGCGTAAGGGAAGGACGTCACGTGCAGCGTCACGATGTTGGGCGCCTCCTTCACCTCTCTGCAGTTCAGCAGGCTGTCCACCAGCCCCACGGCCGGGTCACTTTGGGAATAGAGATTATGAACCGCGCTACTAAGGGAGGAAAGGGGGAGAAGTAACAGTGAGTGGAGAAGTAACAGTCATTTCACAAGGATCAGGCCGCTGAAGGCGGGTATAAGGAGCCCCACCCCCAAACCTGCGAGCAATCAAAGCTCGTGGCTCTGACCACACTGCAGGCACCTGTCAGGGATCCCCTGAGGCTCGTCACTTATTAAAAACCTGGCCAGGGGAACGGGATGTAGGGGGGACTGCTTGCAGGATACACAATCCTACTCCTCGAGAGCTCTGACTCTCACCCAGCAGTGCTCCCCTCTGGCCCCATCTGATGGTGGACTTGAGTCCTTAAACTCTTCCCCCGAAAGTCCTACCGACCTCAAACAATCTCAAGAGGATATAAAATGGCGCCCTCTGTATTCAATGTAAAGACCAGGACCAGGAAGGGGAAAGCATTGTGGACAAGGAGCTTAGGAGACCAACACAGCTCGCTGTTCCCTGGGGGCCGTGGCCTCAGCCATCTCTTCTGGCCACCCAGCAGACCAGAAGAAACTTAGTGATTAACCCTTTCAGCAGCAGGGAGGTACTCGGAGAAGCCTATGCCCAAATGGATATTGACGCTATAGCTCTTCATACAATTCCAGATGTGCAAAGACCTCCAAAGTCACGCAGGGACCTGACACCACACGCCCTTCGTATGGGTGCTCTCTGAGCTGCCGGCCAGCCCCCTTCAGCTTTGAAGCTGGGCTAAGTCAAAGCCTTGGTCTGCGATCCGTCCCAGGCTCTCCCTTCCTTCCTCCCCTAGTCAGCGGCAATGTCCAAATGCACAGTCTTCAGCCCAGTCCACGGAGCTGACTGATTCCGGGAAATCAGGAATCCTGCCTGGCTCCCCTCCAACACCATCTAAAATGCATCTAGGGGCCCCCCGGGTGGCTCAGTCAGTTAAGCAGCCGACTTCGGCTCAGGTCATGATCTCACAGTTCATAGGTTCAAGCCCCGCATCAGGCTCTGTACTGACAGCTCGGAGCCTGGAGCCTGCTTCCAATTCTGTGTCTCCCTCTTTCTCTGCCCCTCCCTGACTCATTCTCTCTTTCTCTCTCTCTCAAAAATAAATAAACATTAAAAAAAAATTTTTAAATGCTTCTAGATTGACATGCATTCGAATTGAGCACATAAAATCGCCCCCGAAAGGGAGCTTCTCCAGTTCGTATCCCCGGCTCCCTCCCTGCACCAGGGGCGCCTCGTCACTGAACAGGGCACAGAAAACGTGCATCAGGCTGTGATTCAGGGGCCCTAGTTCTAGGCCAGCTCTGCTGCTGACACCCCTCTGAGCACCCCCGGCAACACAGAGGCTGGTTCCACGAGTGCCTTTCCGAGCCACCACTAGCTGTTCCCTGAGACACCCTCCAACTCTAAGGTTCCGGAATAATCTAAGGCATCGGCTTACCAATGCCCAAACTCCATCATTCACCTGTTCGAGGCTCATACCCACAGTCCCAAGTGTCACCCACACATTAACATGATAAAATGTCACCCCTGGCATACGCCAAAGCCAGGCACTCACCTCACGAGGTCCCAGTGGGCATGGTCATGGATGAGGACAAAGAGCGTGTGTGGGTTCTGAAAGGCGTTTTGCAGAAAGGACTTAAATTTGGTCTGTGCTTCAGCATCAAGCTTCAACACGTGCTGCTCCACCCTCTGCTTGGTCACGTGCTCCTTCTCCAAGCCGAGCTCCAACAAAACCCCTGTCACACGGCAAAAACATATCCCAAGTAGAACAGGACAGTTAACACCCTTGTCACATGCTTCTCGCTCATTCAGCAGGCACGCGCCCAGGCCCCGAGGGTACAGGGACGGGTGAGAGGCCGGGGAGTCGGGGCAGCCGGCGCTGTGCAAGCCAGCGTCACACACGTGTCAGCAGGAGCTGGGCACAGAGGCGGGCCTGTCACATCGGGGGTGCACACAGCAGGCCACCCAGGGGGCACGGCCCCGCTGGCTTCATGAAGCAGGTGATCCAGGCCCAGTGTGACTAAAGGGAAGGGCGAGGTCCTGTCCTCCGCCAACCCCAGCAAACTCTCTCCCGGCATGAATGCCACCGAGCTTCACGTTAGGTAACTTAAAGCTAGAACCTTTGAGTTAAGACATGGACTCTTGGTATCTTTCCTATCTCACCCCCTTGAAAACACCAGGAAAATACATTAAGTTGAAACAAGATATGCACATGTTGGTCACTGGACTGAGCGGGACGGAGTGGAAATTCAAGTCTTGGTTCTAGCTTTAGTGGATTATAAAGTCTCGGGTGATTCGCATCTCTGAGTGTCTGTTTCATGATCGATGAAATGGCGGCAATAACGCTTGCCCTATCTCCTTGAGGGGCAAAGGCTGGTATTGCAAACCCAAATCTTGAATTTAAGGGGATGAAAGCTTCTCTGCGTAGGCGCCCCAACGTGTCCCCTGAGTGCCCCGTACCTGAATGCCAGACATGGAACAGGGTCTGCTGATAGGCCACTTCTGAGGGTGGGATGCAAATCAGAAAGTCCACCTTCTCGAAGGACCCCAGGTCCAAATTCTGGGTACTGGAATCCGCAATTGAGCACACGTGGGAGAGAAGCTTCTGCGCCACGGCCAGCTGGAAGGGCTGGATGTGCTGGGGCCCCGGGCTGGAACCTGGAACCAGAGCCCCATGGCGGTGAGGCGCACTCGGGGGCAGAGTGCCGATACCCTGGGGCTCCGCCAGGGAACCCAACAGGGGCCCCCCCAGCACACAGAGTGACCAAAGGGGAAACGCACCAACGTTTACGCAGCGCCTGCTCTGGGCCATGTACCGGTTCACCCTTTCCATAACTGAATAATAAAAGGACAAACGGCCCCCAGGGAGCACAGAGGCAGTGCCCTACTGCACCCGAAGGGGACAGACAGCATCCCAAGGAAGGCGACACTAAAATAGGCAACTATTTCAACAACGCCTTGGTAATCAACATGGAGCAATGCACTATCTCAGGAAAAGTGTCCATTGGCGTTGAAGACTGAAATTAAGATTGCGTATTAGTCCACTTGGATGCTCAGTAGATGTCCTGCCTTCTGGATGTATCTCTAATACGGCTTGCTCAGAGCCCCTGGCATCCCCTGGCCGCTGGCTTCCTGGCATCACTCACTCGTGCATGCCGGTGCATCCAGGGAGGCTGCTTTGGTGACAGAGGAGGCAGTGAGTGACGATGAAATATGGCCTTGATTTTCCTGATGAAATTTGTCCAGCAAAATGTCAATGTCCCCCTCTGCCCAAAACAGAGAGAACAACAGATATGGGTTTTCCATCCCAGTGAAATTCGGTAAATATTCATGCAACGCCTAGTAGGTACGAGGCACTGTCCCAGGCTGGGGTGATGGAAATGAAGGAGATGGGACCCATCCATTCGAGGAGCCCACGGCTTAGTAAGGAAGGCAAAGAGGTCAGAGAAAATGGCACGGTGACGTGGTAGGTGCCGGGACAGAAGGAAGAGCCAGATGCTCAAGGACAGGAGGAAGCGGTCTGAGCCCATCCTAGAGAAGGAAGGGCCAGAGGAAGTTTCTGGGAGGAAATGGGGTGAGGAGCCAGGCAGAGAAGGGAGGAGGGCGCAGACCTCACAGCACACAACATGCAGACTGAGGGACAGCTCCAGCAAGAAGCCTCGAGCAATTCAGAAGGGGACCGGGGGGCAGCAGTGCACAGGGCCAGGGAGTACAACGAGGGAGACAGGAGGCCCTCGTGGGCCCCAAAAGCCAGACACCACAAAGCCCGCCACCTAGGAGAGCCCACAGCCAGCGCACGAGGACGGCCAGCCAGAAGCCACCAAAGGGTCGTGAATGCTAACACAGGCAACAGGCTCCGAGAGGACTTCACCTTTGCGTCTTTGTTCCCACCCCTCCCACTTGAGTGTGTGCCCGGGCTTGCCTGGACAGAGGGTGCTGAAAAATGCCCCCAACAAGTCCACTTTCCCGGTAACCAGCTCGTAACTGACTTCTTTCTGGTACTCCGCAGGGGTGAGAAGGCTCTCAGAAAGAATCCGGGCTTGGTATTTTCCTGGAAAACAAAGAACTCTCACTGGGCCCCTCCATGTGAGCCCCTGGACGACAGTCTGTCTCTTCGCTCCCCCTCGAGCCTGTCCCTGTGCGGGGTCAAGAGCAGGTGTTCATGTTGGTTATATGAAGAAATGGCATAAAGCCTCCTGGCCCAGGTTAATAGGACAGTCGGAGGGAAACCCAGACCCTGACCTTGGAGCCTCTCTTCCCACTTGCTAGCCCTGTAACCTGAGCTACTTAATGCTTCCGGCCCCATTTCGCCCCCTGAAACAGGACTCACAGCACTCACTATTTCTCGGGACTGTCCCGAGTTGGTAAGCCAGGCACTGTTTATAATGATGCTTAGTCCAATCCGCGACACACAATAGGCCACCGGGTTTATTCCCAAGAGCGCTGCTCAAATCATGTAGACAATTTATTAAAAAACACATACACATGCAGAATGAGTTTAGGATCAAGAATGGTCAAGGATAACTGGAGCAGTGCATAGCAACGATATGTAAGTAAATCGCTTTTGGTAAATAAAAAGACATGAAAACTTCAGGCTTAAAACAAGTTAACACCCATGGTGTCATTTTTTTTAAACAGTTAAAAAAAAAACAGCAGTATAGTGATGGGCCCAAAATTATTCTGAAATTGACAAACTGACCTACGAAGATCTATGAATACCATTCAACAGGGCGGCCGCACCCAGTCCACACGCCCCTCCCAAGCCCCGCCCCACCCACGTCACCGACACGCAGAGCCAGGCCACTCCTCCGCGCCTCCCCCCACCCAGCCCCGGCCCCCCTGCACTGGGCACCTGACAAAAACAGCCCCTCTGCTCTCCACACACAGATTCTTCTAGAACAAAAGGCAGGTCAGCCCTTCTCTGGTCAAAATCATCCAAATGGTTTCTCAACTCACACATGGAAGAATCCAAAGCTCTGATGAGGCTCTCAGGACCCCCACAGCGCCCTAGCCCCCACCTCTGCCCCGGCCCCCTGCTTGCCTGGGACATGCCAGGCACAGTGTGCTGCCATGCGGTCCCGGGGGCCCGCAGCTGTCCCCAGAGGCAGCCTCGTCTGCTTCCTCATTTCTCTCAGGCCCTGCTCCTCACGCCACCTCTCTAGGTAGGTCCTCCTGCCACCTCTTGATAAACAGCTTCCCAAATGGGATCCTCCTTCCTGGGGCCCTTCTGCCCACAATGTCATGCACTGGCTTTGACCTCTGTCCCCCCCTCACCCCCCAGAATGCACGCTCCCGCAGAGCAGGGACCCTCTCACCTTCCCTCCTGTATCTCAGGTCCCTAGAACTGTGGCTGCACAGAGTCGGGCTTCCATAAATGTTTGTATAATGCATTCGCTCTTGGACTCGTTAATCCACATTAAACAGTAAGATCCCTGGGATTTTTGTCCTCCGTTGGCTAGCTGAAGGGACTGAGGGCCACAGTCATTAAGTGACCAGTCACATCACCACCAGGTGCGTGGTCCCAGGCTTTCCACCCGGTCTACCCACACTCCAGAGCGGCCCAGCCTCTCTGGGCTTTGGCAAGGGGAATGCTCACCTTCCTCTCGGAGGAGGAAATGGATTTTAACTCAGCGCGCCAGCCGGGGCCCAGCAGCGCACACAAGGGGGGGCTATCACGCACTAACCACCGGCTGCTACAAACCCTGGGCCACAAGGGGCAAAAAAAAGCGCAGAGCTGTGAAGGAAGAGAGCGGGAAACGGACCACAGCCACCAATCTCGGGCGCAGGGCTCACCGGTGACGGCGACGCAGGAGTCAATGGCCGGGCTTCGGCACGCGCGGACGATCACCACGTAGTTGGTCTTGGCGAGCCGGCCCTCGACGAGCAGCCGGAACATCTCGGAGAGGCCCTCGGCCAGGGAGTAGGTGCACTCGATGATGTGCACGCTGTCGTTGCAGGAGCTGGCGGCCAGGCCGGCGAGCCAGGGCAGCTGGGCCGAGGTGACCGGCGCCACAGCGCTGGGCGCGGGCGGGCAGGGCTGCGGCGGCGCCTGCTGGTACTGCCGGATCTCGGTCAGGTGCGATTCGCGCCACGAGCGCAGGAAGATCTGCTCCAGGTCCTCCATCAGGGGCACCTGGTCGGCTGCTGGCAACGACACGAAGGCAGGAGAGGCGTCAGCGCCCGCCGCGCCCACACCGTGGTGCGACGCCAGCACCGGGGGCGATCCCGGGAGCCCCGTGCAAGCGGACGCGAAAGCAACGCAATCCGCATCTTTGGTGCCAACCTGCCTTAGGGGGCGCTGGGAGGGCGGGAGGACGTCCCAGCAACCAGAGGTCCCCATCCCAACAGAGCCGCGGCTCTCTCTGCCTGTTGCTCAGTCTGGGTTTCATGTGTGTTTTATTTTTTATTTTTTCATTTTTAAATGTTTATTTACTTTTGAGAAAGAGAGAGAAAGAGAGAGTGTGAGTAGGTGAGGGGCAGAGCGAGAGAGGGCCACAGAATCCGAAGCAGACTCCAGGCTCTGAACTGTCAGCAGAGAGCCCGACGCAGGGCTCAAACCCATGAGCTGTGAGATCATGATCTGAGCCGAAGTCGGCGCTTAAGCGACGGAGCCCCCCAGGCGCCCCAGGTGCGGGTTTTAAATGGCAGTAGGGACTGGGGAGCCCATGACCTCAGGGCTTCTCTCCTCCCCTACCTTCTCGCTGTAACCACGCATGCACTGTCGGCGGGCCGCGCCTAGCACGGTCACTGGGCACACCAGGTCCCGTCCTAGGAGGCCATTTACTCAGTGGTGTCTCTACTGTCGATCCTTTAATTGCTGCCAAACAGCCACCTGTTATTACTTCCACGACACCCATCTTTCCGGGTCCCAGAGCTGGGCTTCCGGACCCAACTAGTACCCACTGTCAGACTGTTTCCAGATGGTCTACGTGCGTCCGCCTACCGGGACGTCAATGTCATGTGATGACGGTGGTTTTACCGCACACGTAGCTCCACGGACACCAGCGCATGCATTATTAAATCCAGAAATATATTACTTTGTTGACCTGATGCCTAGTGAGACTGAATACTGTCACCATTTCTTTCCTACAGACATTTTCTGGTGTCTTTGTCCAAATCTTCTATCTGGATGAGCTGGAGGAAAGAGCACCACACTTCAATTCAGAAGCCATACTCCTTCCTGGTTCCACCAACACCAGCACCACAGACCCAGAACTATCTTACTTACAAAGCAGCTTCCTGCTCTAGGAAACGGGGATCACACCACCCACTCACTGGGCTATGCCAAGATTTGATTCGATGAGCTGTAGGCCTCCCATCTTCAAGATCTTTCCCCTTGGGCCCACATTCTGGAATCACCATCGCCAAGCAGAGCTTCTGGAAGAGCTGTCTACACTCACTGCGCCTGCGTCCTCTCTCCAACCCACAGCAGCCTGGTTTTTGTCCCCTAGCTCCTCGTACACACCCATCATCAAGGCACCAGTCACTCCCACACGCCCAAACCCAATGGCCAATCATCAGTCTTCACTTTGCTCTTGGCCTCACTGACTCAGGTGACTGGGCCCTCTCCTGAAATGCTTTCACAGGAGTCTGCGTCCATGTTTATCTGTTCCTTCAACGCATGCCAGCTGAGGGCCAGCTCCATACCGCAGGTGCCGCTGGACCCACAGATGTGAACCAAACCAACATTCCTGATCTCACAGACCCCCCATCCTACCTGGGGAGATGCACCAAAAGTGAGCAAACACACATGGCGTGTAATTCATGGGGATGCCGGTGCTCTAAAGGCAAGATAAAGAGGAGAGAGACACCCAGGGGTCTGGGGAGGGGGGCACTGTCTTAGATATGGTGATGCTGAGGTTCTCCCTGAGGTGACACAGGAACCAAAACTTGGAGGAGAAGAAGCAGTAGTTGTGCAAATGTCTTGGGCAGGAGCGTTTCTCGGGAAGGAACAGCAAGCACAGGGTAGACGGGTCTGCCCCGGGGAACAGCAGGGCTGGAGCAGAGGGAGCAGAGGCGGGAGGCGGCCTGGTCGCTTGGACCCTGGAGCCAGTATGGGCTGAGTGTGTGACAGGAAACCCCGTTGGGCTCCAGCAGAGGACAGATATGATTAGTCACAATCATAACAGCTGTGCAGAATGGGGGCCGAGCCGACCCTGGCAAGGGAGGTGTGACAAGGTGAGGGGGAAGGCTAGATTTGGGACGAAGCAGGGCTTACCGGTGAGTGGGACGTGGGTGGTGAGAAAGAATGAGAGAGAGACCCACACCCACATTTTCCTAGATTCCTGACCCACCCAGGTGACATTCTCTGGGTTCCCTGATCCCCGCCTCCCCGCTGCTCCGCTTGCCCCCTCCTCCAGATCTCTGACCTCGGGGGTGCCTTGGAGAAGCCTGGGGGCTCTCCTCTAGTGTCCCGGCTCCAGCTCAGATCATCCCTGGGCCAGCGTTCCCCAAATGTACACCCGCGGCTGCACCTCCTCCCTGGGGCTCCAGTTCCCTCCGGCCCAATCCTGGACTTGGCCCCGTGGCTGCCTTGTGTGGCACCTCGAACTTAAAACTGTAAAGACAGAACTTGTGCTCGCCCTGTGGCTCTGCCATCTAGCTGGAGGCTCAGGCCAAACCCCAGGCTGGGCGCACCACCCTTCCCTTCAGAGTAAATCCAGCATCTCTCTCCCGTGATTCTGAGCGGCCAAAGCCACAGCCACCTGCACTGGGACAACACAGCCCCCGCACCATCTGGCCCCATATAGCAGCCAACGTGGTCGTCTTGAAGTCAAGGTCAGCTCATCTCCACCCCTTGCCTAAAACTATTCCAGAGGTGCTGCGGATTCAATTATGGCCCCTTCCCAAATTCACACGGGGACGCCCTCACCCTTGGTGTGACTGCACTAACGTTGAGAGAGGTCGGAGGGCGAAGTCCAGATCCAGGGGAATGGTGGTGGTCGTGTAAGGAGAGACGAGACCCCGGCCTTCACGCCCCCTCCCCTGCCCCCACCTCCAAACCTCCTCCCAAGGCTGCTCCTTCCACTCAGGTCTCTGCTCAAACAGCATCTCCCCCAGAGGACCTTCTCAGGACGCTCAGTCAACCTCAGAGACAGCCCCCTCTCCCTGCCCACACGCTCCACCTGCTCACTGTCCCGCTCCCTCTAGAACACGCTCCCCCTGAGCCCTCAGTGCACCTGGCATGGCAGGTGAATCATTCTGAATGATCTCTGTGGACTCCTGCCTCCTCGAAGCCCCCCGGCTCCAGGGCGGGGAGGGGACAGCACCGCCAGCAGGTCCCCAGCACGCCCTCTCCGCCAGCCAGCGGGGCTTCCCGAGGGCTCTAAGGGCAGAGCAGGGGTCCAGGCCGACACTCCGCCTCCTGCCGGGGAGGGGGGAGGGGGGCTCACCCAGCTGGACGAGATAGTGGACGGTCAGCAGGAGCTGCATCTCCGCGGAGATGGGCTGGATGGCCGAGGCCCCGTAGTGCTCATACGCTCGCGAGATGGACTGAGAGTTCTGGTAGCACGTGGACAGGAGGGGGCTCACGACGACGTCGCTCAGGTTCCCGCAGAGGTACGGGAAGTTCCCGTGGCCTGCGGAAGAAGCAGGGACGTCCTCTGGGCGACTGGCGCGGGGCACACGCAGCCCCACGCGTGTGCATGTCCGAATGGCAGGGAGCCGAGGCGGGCAGGCGAGGCGGCCCTGGGCCAACGCCCGCGTCCCTTTACGGGACGATCACAGGCTGCCCACCCTCGCGGAGCTGGTGCACCTGCTCCGCAGACCGACCGCGGCTCCAGCATCTGCCTGCCCGTCCTCTCCCATCCCTTGTGGTTCCCAGGTGAGCACGCGGAGGCCCAGAGAGACGTGCCCGAAGCCCAACAGGCACCTGGCCGCTGCCTCCCAGCACTGACTAGAGAACGCCCGCCTGCCTCCACCTCCCCAACCCGTCCACGGTGGGTCCTGTGTCACGTCCCCCCCAGGACTCTCTGGAGTTAGGACAATAAATCACTGTGCAGACCGGAGGTGCCAGATACTGACAGAACCCAACCAATGCTCTGGTCCATGTTAGGAGATCAAGTCCGAGAAGCCAGAGGCGGAAGAGCCTGGGGGG
>NC_043703.1:157174839-157232545 GCF_006229205.1 Suricata suricatta
ATGGGGCCTGATTCTGAGTCCGAGTCCAGGATGGGCCTGGGAATTCACCTCAAACGGGTCCTGGACGATGCCGGACCTGCTGGACCAAGGACCACAGGTGAGGTGCCACTGCTTCCGAACATCACAGTAAACTGCGCTGGGCCCCGGCGGAAGAAACCGGGGCAGCTCATGGAGAAGGCCCGGGGGGTTGGGTCTTAAAGCACAGGTGGGGTCTGGGCGTGAGGTGGGCAGGGGGCAGGAAGGACCAGGACAGCAGGCGTGTTCCAGGGAGTGCGTGACTGGAACAGAGCATCTGCGCTAGAAAGTGCAGTGAACTTGAGGACTAAGGAGGACAGTCTATGTCTGAGGTCGTGAGAGGCGGGTCTACGGGACCCTCGCCCGGCTTCCCGGAGGCTGCTGGCGCGGGGAGGTGCGGATGCCGGCCTCGGTACCGCCCTACTGCTTTCCCTCCCCTGTGTTCCCACACCTCACAGACGCGTAATGACCGTGCACAGAATACATGTAACACGGTTACACACTGACCTTCATCTCAATTAGCCAAGAGGGTCCATTGGGTCACTGGCCGTGCCTCATGCCCAGTTCAAAACCCAGATCTGCACCCCTCTTCCTAAATACCCTGTCCATTTCTTTTTAGGAAGAAGAAAGGAGTGCCTCTCTATTTCTTCATTGCCAGGAAGATACCTCTCCCACCTTCCTACCACCCTCTCTCCTCTATTCCTACAAACATAATGCCAGACAAGAGCATTAACTTCGTTAAGAAGGATCCGGATGTGCATGTGTATGTGTTAGCAGCAGCCTGCACACCACACTGGTGTGCACCATCATCATCACCCAAGTCCCGCCAAACCGCCACATTTCAGCCCCTCCTGCCTCCCCACAAAGGGCCTTCTTTAGGTAAGCAAACCTCTGTCTCCATGCTGCACCTGGTCACCTGCGGTCACAAAACAGCAAATCTAGTCTCATGTTTCCACATGCTGGCCACGGCCACCTGTGCCCGAAGCCAGATTTCACAGTCAGGATGTACTAGCAGCACAGGAAGACACAGGACAAGCCACCAGACCAGGGGGCCTCAGAGCGAGGGCCCAACTGTCTGTCTCCAATCCCTGGTGCTTTGTACTGGGCCTGTTACTATGGTAGCAGCTCAGGGAGGTGGAATGAATGGATGAGTGAGTGAGTGAATGAGTGAGCAAGCAGATGAATGAACGAGTGAATGAGTGAGTGACCGAGCGAGTGAACAGATGCACATCAGGGAACAGAATCGCTCCCCTCGGGCTTGCCATGGAAAACGGTGAAAAGCTCTAGAATTCTTGGCACCTGATCAGGGGCGACACCAGGGACTGGTCTGCTTAGTGCCTCCCTTGCCCTGGCCAGGGCCTGAGAGTTTTCTCAGGGGGACGCCCTCGGAGTCAGCCTGTTGCCTGTCCTGTGTCCATCCCTCCAGGCTCCCCAACCCCCACCACCTGTCCCACCACGGCACTTGCCTTTAAATATCACCGGCTTGGCCTTGCATATTTTCAACAAGTTGTCAGGAACAGACACTGGTTCTCCGGAGGCCACAACGGGAAAGGTGACGGAAGCCGGGCCCACCGAGCCGGCCTGGGGCGTGCAGGACATGCCCATGCTCTCTAGGGACAGCCCAAGAGTGTTAGAAGACACACCAAACAAGCTGCCCACCTCCAGCAGAGCTGACACCAGGGCGGCCTACGAATCTGCTACGACCTGCCCCTCACCCCCACCTGTGGGAGCACCAAGTCTGGGAATCACAGATTCCTGAGGTCTTTAAAGCATCTTTAAAGTCGCTTGATCTAGTCTTCCCCACCAAACAGCCCAGCCTTCTCCTTGTCAATCTCCCTGCCACGTGACAGGCAAGCCCCTTTCAAATCCCTTTAGGGTCTGGAATGAGCTCATACAGGAGCCCTGGGCTTTGTTGAGCAGCCACAACATGGAAGAAAGAGACCCTCCAGTCACACCCAAGCCTGCCCCTCCCCCAGAGCACCCTCACTGATTCACATGAAAGCACACGCACGTGCACACACAACCCACCCCACCAGTGGCACCACCATGGGTACCCCAGTCTCAGATTTGGGGCAAGGCGGCTGACACTTACCATACTTAGCTCTGTTCCCACCACCCTGCGTGTAGCCGCCGTCTGTAGCTGATGGAGATTCTGGGGACCACCCTTTGTGGCGTTTTTTAGGGGGTCCAGAGTTTGACAAGATACCTAGAGAACATTCAGAGTACAGATTAGGCTTTCACTAAGGATGAGCTTCTATACATTCCCCTGCTCTGGAGAACACGTATTTGTTATTTTTTACAAAATCAGAGCTTTACAACGGTCACTAGCTGTTTAGGGAAGCATCTGGCCGTGAAATATCCCATCCATTTCAGTCCAAGCCGTGCAAGAGCCGGAGCCTGATCTCTGAGCCTCTGTACACCGTCATCTTTAAAATGGGCTCATAGGGGCACCCGGATGGCTCAGTCGGTTGGGTGTCCGGCTTCAGCTCAGGTCATGATCTCCTGGTTCATGGGTTCAAGCCCCGCATCGGGCTCTGTGCTGACAGCTCAGAGCCTGGAGACTGCTTTGGATTCTGTCTCCCTCTCTTTCTCTACTGCTCTGACTCTCTCAAAAATAAAGATGAAAAAAATAAATAAAATAAAATGGGATCGCAGACCCTGCCGTGAAAGGCAGTTTGATGAAGACTGAAGAGAATGCAGCTAAAGCCCAGAGTTGGGGCTGCCGGACGGTAGCCCCCAAGATCACATCCTCCTCCCCCTGCTCCCAAACCAGCCCCTGAATGACGAAGTGCTTCTGCAGGCAGGCCACCGTCACCTCCAGTCCACCGCCGCAGGTTCACCGCCAGGGGGCAGTACCGCCCCACCCGTGCTCCTCCCCCACCCCAGCCTTGTCCTCGAACTTCACACCATCGGGCCCAGAAGCTGTGCCTGCTGCCGTTGATGAGTCATCCCTGCCCATTTCGAGAGCAGCCTGTGCGCAACTCATGCTCTGTTCCTGGGTTATTCAAAACGTCGAGAGTTGGTTACTGTATTATTTTTGACCAATCCGACTCAGAATCTCCCCTACATTCAGCTGTGGCTGCACATTAAACTCACCCGGGAAACCTGTAAAATTCTCTGTGCCGGGACAAAGCCCCATGCCCCGGAAAGCAGCACCGAGCATGTGGGGCGGGGGAGGGGAGGGACCCAGGCCCCTTGACTCCCAGCTCCCTGGTGACTCTAACTCACAACCAGGGTTGAAACGCACAGCTGAGCACAAGGTTTCTATAAATCCGGCCTAAGAGGGAGCAGGAGCTTGTGAAAACCGTCCGCTCCCAGGCCGGCCTTGACCGACCAAACGAGATTTCTGGAAACAAGGAAAGAATGCCACCATTCACAGGTGGCCCTGTTACGCGTTAAAGTGCCCTGCAGTTTTTTGCTCCAGGGTATCTTAAAAGTGGTAAAATTATACCTACCTCCTCCTCAGGCTGATCAAAACTGAAAACAGAGACGCCTCTAAAGGCGACCTTCAGCTACCGTTCAAGGGCGGGGCCTTGATACCAAGGACGGAGGTCTGTAGCCATCTCCCCCTTCAGGACACAGCCCTACCCTGCTCTGGTGGACTCAGCTTATGACTCCCCCAGAGTGACCGCGGGGGACCGGTCCTCGCGGTGTCTCCTGGTGTCGGTGTCGGGGCACCACTTGACATCTCAGGTGGGTGATGTTTTACTGGGCAGTCTCCTCACTCCAGAGACGCAGCACCCGGACCCCCTGGGTGGGACCACTTGCTAACACCCCCACATGAGGGGGAGGACTTTTCCACTCAGGACCACTGAGCAACAGCCCATGTCACCTCCTCTTGTAGTTTCAGGAGAGGTTGCTTGAACTTGACTTCCTCTCGCCCCAGAGCGGGCGGGAAGGCACAGGACCTCTGACATTTCCGCTCTGCTGTCAGAACGACTGCATTCGGTCCGTGAAGGTGTCCCTGCGGGTGCCGGTGCCCCAAGGCGGGGAGGACACTGGCCCTGCTCTCTGGACCTTCAGTACCTGCCGGCCACCGATGGCCGTGGCACGGACTCCAGGGAGGGCGCCCTGCTGCAGGAGGAGGGGACAGCTGAGCTAAGCCCCGAAAGCAGGTTTAGCGGCAGTCAGGACACCATGTCTGACCAGGGCACAGGGATAGGAAGGGGAGGGTGCTCCCGGAGCGTGACGGTCTCAAGTAGTGGGGAATGAATGAGGTTCCTCAGGTTGGTTGGAGCCAGATTCCAGAAGGGCTGGGGTGCTGCTGGGGGACTAGGGGCATTCTACCTCCCACACTGCTCCTCACTGCCTGCAGAGGGGGGTCGCCATGTCCCGCTGCTTGGGCAAAGGACACAGGCCTCCACGCAGGCCGGGCAAGGGCCACAGGGCAGGGCTGCCATCACCATCCCCGAGGCCCAGCCCTTGGCCACATGACCACCCTAAATTCAGCACCTTGTGCCCAGAAATAACGGTCATGGCCCGGAGCGGCCGGAGGAGGGGCAGAGGCTTGACCTCAGATTCCACGCTGGTGATGACTAAGGAGTCTCAGGTCCGGTTGGGCAAAGACACTGGTCCCTCCCCCAGGGAAGGAAGATGTCCCCCAGGAAAGTCCTCTGCCGGCCACGTAGCAGAAGCAGCGGGGCCTGGAGCCCACGCCTGGGCTGCCTCTCTGAGCCTCACTTTCCTCCTCTACCAAACGGAAGTTACTGTGGGCTCCTCCAGCTGGGGAGTCTTGGATGCCAAATCCACTCAGCTGTGTGCACCGAGGAGGGGGAGGGAGGTAAGCTGGGCTGACTCAACGGCTCCAGGAAGCAGGGAGGGGCGAACACTGAGCTCGGAGCCAGACTCCGTGGGCTCTACTCTAGCAGGTCTGCTAACCCCTCCGTCCGCCTCGTCGTCCTCTTCTGTGCTTCCTCCCTCACCACCTCTCAGGCTCCCCAGCTCTAAGTTGCAGCTCAATTGTCACCTTCTCCAGGAAGCCCTCCCTGAAAAGACCAGCTCAGTGATGATGAGCAGGGTGGCACAGTGCTGTCTCGTAGGGAGCTGCCAGATGTGCCCTGGATTTCCAAGCAGCACCTCACCTGACCCTCTCAGCGGCCCTGAGAGCAGAATTCCTATCTCCCGATGATGGAACAATGTAGCCAGAAGGCTTGTCCAAGAGCCCCGTGACCAGTAAGAGACAGAGTTGAGTTCCAAATTCATATTCATCTCGTTTTGGAGCCCGTTGTTCCCAGGACGCCACATTGCCCCCTGTTTCTCCAGGATGCCACAGCCCTCCCGATGTGCAGCTCCCAAGAGGACTGGTCACACACCTCCCAACGGGCTCCCACCGCTTCAGGCCACGCACCCATCACCCAAGTCCACCGATGCCGCGGCCCCACCCAGCACCTGGGCCTGGGCACAGCCCCGCAGACTCGGGAGGGACCTGCTGGCCTGGCCTGACCCTCTCTCCACGCCACACCCACTCCGTGAGGCTCTGTGGCCCCCACGACCCCCACCAAAGCCTGGCCGAGAGAAACAGAAAGACCCTGGGGATGGGCAGCACTACCCAATGCCAAGGGCCGCGGCATGGCCGACAGGTCGTTCTTCACCAGCTGCTGGTGCTTCGGGGAATCTTTGCCATTGAAAACAGCTGGCCCCACAGCTGCAGTGAGTGGGGGGTGCTCAGAGGCTGGTCCTGAGGCTGGTCCTGGCAGAGAGAGAGAATGGGGAGGGGGGGCACAGAATCAGTTCACAGGGGCCCTGCTAGTAGGAAAGTACTTCTCTTGCACTTCTACAAACTAGCTTTTTGCCGACAAGCAGCGATGCCCGCTGAGAACGCACACCCGTACATGCACACACACGCGCACACACACATGCGCACACACATGCGCACACACATACACATGCGCTCCTGCTCCAGTGAGCACGGCCTGGGTGCAAGAGGGACCAGGGAGGGGACAGGGGTCGCCAGCGGGGTCTCTGCATCCCAGGAGCACACCCGAGGCTGACGGGCCTCCCTTCTGCCACACCCTCACCCTCCTGGCTCCGGTTTGTACCAAACAAGCTCAGGAGAGCTGTCGGGCGTGCCGTCACCTGGGTCCGGGCTGTGCACGGGGCCCGGGCGCCCCAGGTCTGAGGATGATGCCGGGGGAAATCATGGGTCCTGCTCCTGTGAGGCTCACTGCACTGCTTACGTGCTCACATCAGCCAGAACAGTCTGGAAGGCACTCCAGGGGCGGGGGCAGCACAAAACCTTTCCTGTGGGTGCTGTGCCATAGTGACAGGGTTAAGGGCATAGTTCAGAAGCCCCCTGCCCTGGGTTCGAACCCCTGCTCTGCTTCTCCGAGCCCAGTGACCTAACTTAACATTCTTGAGCTCCCTATGCTTCAACCTTCTCCCCTACAAAAGGGGACAGTAACTGGGCCACCGTGACAAAGACAGGATTTCACAGAAACGTGCAGAACAGTGCCTGGCAGTAGTGAGCACTGGGTATTTGCTCTCTGGGCCGTGTTTAATTCTTACACTCACCCACAAACCAGAAAAGGTGTTCTCCAACTTTACAGAGGAGGAAACAGGGATTCAGAGTTGAAATGAGTTGCCCCGAATGGCAGAGGCCAGAATGGACCAGTGCTGGGACTTACACCTGGGTATTCCGATGGCAAAAGCCGTGGGCTCCCCGGTTGCCATGGTAGCAGAGGTGGCAGGGGGCCCGGGCACAGTGAGGACAAGAGCAAACGGCAGGCAGAAAGGGAGGCACAGTGGAAGGGCACAGTTCCCAACCCTGGTGCGGCCTCTTCGAGGGGGCAAGGGCACGGACTCCCCTCTCAAAGGCCCCTCCGCAGACCTTTCTGGACCGGAGACCTTTCTGAGCCCTGGAGAAGGCTGCGCATGGCACGAGTGATTGTGCTCAAAGGTCCATTCAGAACGGCAAAGTGCCAAGTGCACAAACCAGAAATCCCTGCTGTCCAATCCGGATTTCCCCTGCAACTGCCCGGGGGACCCCAGGCACACAGCTGAGCCTCGATCTCCCCAGAAAAACCATGGGGACACTCAGGCCTCCTTGCGGAGGCTTGTCAGGCCTCAGGGAGGCGAAGGCCAGCGTGGCGGGGTGCTGAGCACACGGTAAGTGGAGCTCGCTCGTCCCCCCCGCCCCTTCCAGGAACTCAGTTCCAGCACTGAGTTGGCCTCGCTCTAGAGCAAGCTCTACACTGCAAACGGGGGGTGCTGGGGACCCCCACTCACCACACCATTAATCGGGGATCATATTACGCAGCAGACGGGAACGGAGGACATCTTTCCAAATTAAAAACACAGCACTGAGGGGAGCCTGGATGGCTCAGTGAGTTAAGCGTCTGACTTAGACTCAGGTCATGATCTCATGGTTCATGAGTTCAAGCCCGGCATGGGGCTCTCTGCGGTCAGCACGGAGCTTGTTTGGGATCCTCTGTACCCTCCCTCTCTCTGCTCCTCTCCTCCTTCTCCAAAATAAATTAAAAAAAATTTTTTAAACCTAACGTAGCATTCTGTGCCAGAAACTGCTACAAATCCACGATAAAATGTAAAGGCTTTGTAGACAAAGACCATGTAGGGAGCACGCCTCTTATTTATCTTGACGAATGTTTGGCAACAGGGATGCCCAGGTGGCTCAGCTGCTAACTCATCCAACTTTTGATCTCGGCTCAGGTCATGATCTCACAGTTCGTGAGATGGAGCCCCACATCGGGCTCTGTGCTGACAGCACGGAGCCTGCTGGGGATTCTCCGTCTCCCTCTCTCTCTTTCTCTCTCACATAAACAACTTTATGAAAAGGAAAAAGAAGATCACCTGGCTGCATCCTCAAGCCGCCAGGCCTGTGGGTTTAGCACCTCGTGCTTCTCCGTCGCCTCACCTGCCTGCTGAGCTCCCAGGGGGATGCTTGGGGCGGCTCCAGGCACCTCGCCGGAGAAGGTGGCCAGCGGCCCGGCGCTCTCGGCCAGCGGGAAGAGGGAGCTGGAACAGGCGCTGGCGGAGGTCTGCCGGCTTCTGAACTCTGAGGGGGGAGATGCGCGCGTGAAAACCCACTCCCCGCCCCCCTTGGACTGGAGGCTGTCCCGCAACAGAGCCAGGCCCCTGGGTAACCGGAATGGTGAAGGCACCAGGCCAGCTCTGCCCCGGCGGAGCTGGGGGAGGAGGGGTACAAGCGCCCCCCGGCTCTGTGCCAAGGGCGGGGTGATCCATCGGAGGGGTAGCTCTGATTGTCAGGAGTGGGAGCGATCCTAAGCGTTTGGGATGAAAAGAAAAAATGGATGACACAAATGAGTCACCCCATCGCTGCTCTTCCGGCCCAAGGAAGGAACAGATTATTAGTCAGAGGCAGAGGGATGGCCAATACCCGCCCCGTCCTGCCCCGCAAGTCACCCTCTGTTGGGAGGATTCACTCCCGGGAGCTGCATCCAGCCTGTGAGGTGCTTGGTCACGGCACATGATCAAAGATCCTCTTCGGATCCCACAGCGGAAGTACCACTTCCTGGTAGCGGGAGCTCAAGACGTGTTTATTGAGTGAAGTAAGGAAAGGGGTGGGGGAGGGGGAAGAATGCCCAGAGCCAGCCCTTCCTGAAGTCCCTTCCTTCTGTTCACAGAAGCTGGCTGGGAGAGGCCAGGGGACTAGAAATGAACCAACGCAGACAAGTGAGGGACAAAAGGTTCTCACTGAGACCCCTCCAAGGACGTGTCCCTGCACAACGGGCTGAGTGGGGGCCTCTCAGGGACCATGCAAGGCTGGGCCTCTGAAAATCTATCCATCCCCCCAGCCCCACCCCCTGCCCTCTTCTCTCCTTAGGTGACTTAGCCAAAGGTGATAAGGGAGACAAGAGGGAGGAGGGAAGTCCAGTAACTTCTATGAAGCCGGCCTTCACAGGGTTTGGAGTGGAGAGAGGAGGGGCATTATTCAAGCCATTATTTCTCTAAATCAGGGTTTCTCAGCCTTGGCACCACTGATCTTTTAGGCTTGATCTGTCTCTGCAGGTTGTGGGGGTGGGGGGTGGGGGGGGGAGGGAGGGGGAGGGATGTTCTGTGTGCTGCTGAATGTTTAGCAGCATCCCTGGCCTCCACCCACCAGATGGCAGTAGCGCTCTCCAGTCATGATGATCAGAAATGTCTCTGAGCATTGCCAAATGTCCAACGGGGGACAGAATCACCCCTGGTGGAGAATCTATGCCCCAAACACTTGCCACAAGAAGGCAGCAGGTTGTGGCCCCCTGCAAACTTTGAAATGTCCCACACAATTAGGCTGGCACTGTAAACATTTACCCATAATGCAAAGTGGCACTTTGATTTCATGGGGCTGACCTTTTGCAGGCCATCGTGCCCATGGGGACTGGTGGCTCCTCAAAGTCAGGCTGACAGGCACCTGGGCCCGCTTGGAGGACCCCCGTGTGCCCCCCCCAACCCCAGTCAAAGCTGAACTGCTCACCTGAGCCTTTCCAACAAATGAGTGGTCCCTTGGTTAGAGCCCCTTGGGCGTTGCGGACCAGGTAATACTTCAAGTGCTTCTGCTTCTTGGGCTGCGTGGTCAGCTTGAGATTTATGTGATTAGAGAATTCTGTGAAGTAGCAGAAGCCTTTCTTTCCACAGCCAACGCAGTTCCCAGAGAAACCTGGGGGAGGAAAACCACCACAAAGGTCTCCAGCTCACCTCCAACATACTCGCCCAACGATGCAGACTTTGTGGAAACTCCAAATACTCCCATCCTGTGCCAAGAACCCGAAAATTCCACGGGGCAAAGGTCCCTAGCACCTTATGTTGGTCCAAGGGTCAAGATGACCTTGACGGGAACAGAAGAAGGACCCAGAAGACTTAGTCATGGAGACACCCTGCAAGCTTGGAAGACTGAACCTGCCCGGGGGTAGGGGTGGGGCAGATTTTAAAGCCTATACACACAGCAAACAGGACAGGATGAGACTGTCCCATTCAAACATCTGCACTGATTAAGTGCCTGCAGCGGTCCTTCTGTGCTGGGCTGGCACAGAATCTCTAGGCCATCAGACCACTGACACTAGATGTGCTGAGGACCTCCCAGGAGTCCCAAATTCCACCCGGATCCCATGAGTTGCTGTGGAATCAGGGAGAGCCCCACAGGGCAGGGCCAGAACAGTCCGGCAGCCAGTGGAATGGAGACCTGGGACATGAGTCACAACGGTAGCATCCTGCTACTGAGGCCGGAATGAGCCTTTCTGGGAACAGACGGAGGTTTCCACCAGCAGTGAGGCTCCAGAAAGGTCGCCCAATGACAAAACGACCTCCTATGGACAGTTAAAATCCAGCAAATGGGCACAAAAAGACCTTCGCAAACGATAAAGTCCACTCAAGCTATCCTCAGTACTCCTGCTGGTCAACATTGGTGAACTGTGAGGACCGGCCTTTTGCATTTGAGAGCTGTTCTGGGCTACATCCACCAGCTCCTGAAGCCCTCCCTGAAGACCTTGCTTCGCCCACTGGTGCATCTGGCTTCTACGGTTCAAGGTCCTTTGGAAGGGGAAGACCCTGAAGCAAAGACTGATCTATTTTATCATACTGTCTGGCTGACAAGTTTCCGAAGGTCACTTTCACTTAGCCCATGAGGGCTAAGCATGTAAGCCCTGCTTTCAAACAGGGTATTCCTGAGGCCTCAGACTGATGCTCAAAACAACATGTGAAGGTTCAAAACGTCTCTGTGGAGAAAGAAGGCGCCTACAGTACAGACACTCACTGGGTTTTCTGATCTATTTTAAACAAATTTGATATTCCTTAAGAGGCCTTAGAAATAAGGACAGATGCCTTGGTCTGGCCACACGACAGGGACAGGTTGGTTTAAGCTTCCAGAATCCTATTCTCTCTGCACCACGGCAACCAGATAAAGAACCAAAGAAGTGCCAGCACGGTGCTCAGTATTTCCTTGTTTGTAAAGGGATGGGAAAGGAACGAACATGCACAGAGAGCCAGCCATGTGCTTGCCATTTATTGTCCTCCAGACAGGTCACCCAGCTGAGCGGACACAACTCCCAGCCAATGGGGACGCAAATCCTTCGGTGGGGAGGGCTGAGAACCAGAGAGGTCACATAATAGTCCCAAGTGGATGTAGACAGCATGGCACCCCGGTCCAGCACGAGAATGGAGCATACACTCACAAGCACGGCATTCAAGGCCACCCCAGATGCTACCCAACCCCCACTGCCAGCTTTCGCTCCCCGGTTCCTGGCTCCGCTATGCCCAACCCCCAACTGGACCCGCCTGCCCACAACCACCACCCTCGGGCCTCCAGACTCACTCTCTTCCTCCCTGAAGCCCCACCCACATGTTGCATGTGTCCCTGCCACCCAAAGCCCAGCTCAAACGTCCACTTCTCCAGAGACCCAAAGGGCTGAAGCTCACCGTTCTCAAACCTCTACAGTGCTTTATATTGCCCAGAGAACCACTGTGGGCTCTTTTTTAGTGTTTAGTTATTGAAATTCGCATCTTTTTCCCCATAACTATCCCCACGCTCCAGAGGACCAGCACCATGCAGTGACCGCGTGTAGGTGTGCATTGCGTCTGTGCAGGTTAAGTGTGTGTGCACAGACCAGCGTCCGGCACATAACGATCAGAAGGGAAGGCAGGAGAGAGGAAACGGGCTAACTATCAACGTGAACCTACCAGGATTTCTGCATACCCTTTGAAATAATAATTGAATGTTTTTATTTGTTCCTCTGTCTCCAACCAGGATCTCTTCAGATAAACACAGCTCAACCGCCATTTCAGAAGAGTGGATGGACTGGAAAGTCTCATGCTGAGTGAGATTAGTCAGAGAAAGACAAAGATCATCTGACTTCACTCGTATGTGCAATTCAAGACACAAAACAGATGAACATAAGGGAGGGGAAGCAAAAAGAAAACAAAAAACAGACAGAGAATATAGAGAACTATAAATATAGAGAATGTAGGGGTGGAGGTAGGGGATGGTATAAAAGGACAAGGGGCATTAAGGAGGGCACCTGCTGGGATGGGCACTGGGTATTATATGCAGGGATGAATCACTGGATTCTACTCCTGAAATCATTACTGTACTGTGTGCTAACTAACTTGGATGTAAATTTTTAAAATTTTTTAAATGAAATAATAAAATAGAAAAAAAAATAAGGCCCCGAGAAACCATCCAAGCTCTCCAGAAGGGATTCTAGCCCCCAAGTGTTGGAAAGACGGACGAATGAGAAACAGAGCTACTGCAAGACCAAGGGATGCTAAGAGCACTTGGCCAGGGCCGGCACTGCCCATCCAGGAGCAGCGACATGGACCACGGGCCTTGGCTCTGTGACGGACGTGGGCAGCGGGACCAGCGCTCCACCTCGGAAGCAGGGATGGACGCACGGGCCTCCTGGTGGTTCAGAATGCGGAAGCCCGGGGTCGGCCTGGTTTTTGGGGAGACAGCTGTCAGCGAGAACAGGCTGTTCTTCTAAGAGGTGACCCGGGACCGCGGGACAGCTGCCCGCTGGGTCCCAGGAGACAGGGGCAATGCTGTAAGTCACCCCAGATGAACATGAGGCAATTCTAATGTTCCCAGAAGTGTCTGCAGGCACTAAAAAGTTTCACAAGGAAGAATAAAATGAGCCGTTGTCTTTGGAAATGTGCCTCAGGACCAGGGAGATAATCAGGACCAGGACTAGGACCAGGAGGATGATCTCGACCGAAGGCAGGCCTAGAAAGCGGTCCTGAATCCTCAAACTCTCCGGCCCAAATATCCCGAGTGCGAAGACACGGCTCCTTCGAGGGGCCTACCACACAGGGGCTATCCCATAAAAGTGAGTCTTTCTTGGGGCGTCCAGGCAGCTCAGGAGGTTAAGCGTCCGACTTCGGCTCAGGTCATGATCTCACGGTTCGTGGGTTTGAGCCCTGCGTCAGGCTCTGTGTTGACCGCTCAGAGCCTGGAGCCTGCTTCAGATCCTGTGACTCCTTTTCTCTCTGACCCTCCCCTGCTCACACTGTCTCTCTCTGTCTCTCAAAAATAAATAAAAACATTAAAAAAAAATTTTTTTAAGAAAAAATTTTAAAAAGTGAGTCTCTCTTGACCACATGGGGGCGACACTAGCAATTTTCCGGCTGTGGCCGAGGGGGGGCGGGGGTGGGGGGGTGCACGTGCTCTCCCTTCCATGAGAAGACCTCCAAGGCAAGCCTTCAGTTGGGCCTTGAAGACGAGCTCAGACCTTGAGGGGGGCTCCATGCTCCTTTCAAGGACGGGGTCACCACATGGGCACCTGCCCTCCTGTTTTCTGAAAATGTATGGTAACTCAGGAGAAAAATAGCATCGTCTTTGGGTATTGCAGCAAATTCAGTGGAAAAAAACCAGAATCAAGCATTATGTCCACACTTGTGAAACACGAGCTGTGGAAGTCATCTCAAAGCCCCACCAGCACGGGGCATGGAGAGATGAGGGGACAAGTGAAACGGGGTTCATCTGCGGGTGGCGACCACCTTCCTCCTTTTCCACTTTGGGCTTGATCGCTGTCACGTCTGCCCCGGCCCTGGTGGTGGAGGTGAATATGGCCAAACCGCAGGTGAGGAGGAAACCCGTCCCTGGCCCCTGGCCTCCATGTTTCGGCCATATTCCAACTGAAGTGTGGAAGAGATCTGCTTTCTTTTTCTTTTTCTTTTTTTTTAACATTTATTTATTTTTGAGAGACAGAGAGAGACAGATCATGAGCGGGGGAGGGGCAGAGAGAGAGGGACACACAGAATCCGAAGGGGGCTCCAGGCTCTGAGCGGTCAGCACAGAGCCTGACGTGGGGCTCGAACCCACAAACCGTGAGATCATGACTTGAGTTGAGTCGAATGCTCAACTGACTGAGCCACCCAGGCGCCCCGTGGGGATCTGCTTTCTACCCCGCATCTCTGAAGGTGGGCCTTCGGGGGACTCTGAGTGGCACCTCCCCCTGCGATCCTCCCGCGTGCGCCTGGGGAGAGGGACACGGGCCAGCGTGCACACCAGGCCGCGAGCGAAAGGCAACCGTAAGAGCCATGTCAGGTTTTAGACGAGACAGAACAGGGTGGGGGCGATGGGCACCGGAAGATGGGACCAACTCCAGGGTGCCTGGTGGTGCATTCTTGCAACATAATTAACAGGCCCCCCCCCACCGAATCCTGCAAGAGGCTCACAGCACCTCCCCTGCCCCTAACTGTCCCTTTGGAAGAAGAGGACGGAAATCAGTTATTCGTGTGGCCTCTAAGAGATGGTTCTACAGTGCAAGTTACAAACACAGCAATCACCTTCTTTGAACATTTCCAAAAATAGAGACTGTAAAGGACAACCAGGAAAAAGGGACCCATGCACGAAGACAGAATGAGCAACAGGTCAGCCAAATGCCTTGGGACAAACCTGTTTGGATCTTGATTGAAACAAAACAACTGTAAAAACAAACAAACAAAAAAACCTGTAAGACAAACTCTGAACATAGTGGCTATTGCATAACATTATGGAATTACTGTTAAATTGTGTAGATACGATGATGGCATGGGAATTCTAACAAAAAGCGCTTATTTTTTAGAGATATGCACTGAAATGTTTACAGAGGAAACCACACATCTGGGATTTGCTTCCAAGTAAGTCAGAAGTTCGAGAAGGGGGCGTCATGAGTGAAGCAAGATTGACCGTGTGTTGGTAATTGTCAGAGACACAAGGCAGATGCATCATACTATTATTTGGAAAACGACTTCCGGTGCACGGCGGCCTTTCCCAAGGTGGGGGGGGGGCCCAAGCAGCCCCCTCCCAGCCTCTGCTCCTTCATTCGAGTGCACATGTTCCTTCACACACACGGCTCCCCCTCTTTCTGAGGGCACCCCTTCCCTGGAGTATGAACACCAAGGCCAGAGCACCTGGGTTCAAATTCAGGACCTGTCATTTACTAGCTGGGCGACCCTGAGGAGTCAGTTAACCTCTCTGTGCCTTTGCTGCCTGATACATAAATGCTAGATAAGAAGGCACCCACCTTGCTGGCTTATTTTAAGCTATTTAGAACAGTTTCTGGGACACGGTAAGTGCTTAGTAAAGTGGCTTCCATTAACATTTAGGTGTTGTTCTCTGATTTGTAAAATGCCACTGGGTTTTGAGGGTCCAGCTCACACACCACACCCGGAGACGCCGCTCCCGTCACTGGGCTCGGGGCGCCCGTCTGCACCCCCCACACTTTAACGCTCAGCTGTGTGTCTGCACAGAGATGTGTGAGAAGCTTTATTTCTTCAGATCCCAGAGCTGAGCCCCTGTTCGGCCGAGCCCTCCCACCAGCTGGCAAGCTCCCAGGGAAGGACTGGGTTGGACTTGACTCTGGGGCCCTGTGCTGAACTGAAGGTCCCCTCAACACGCGGTCCACATTCCATAAACACTGGACGAACATAGGACTCACTCACACCCCCCAAAAAAAATGACACTCTAGCTGGAGGTTTTCTTCTGTCCCAGCGATCAGCCAATTTAGATGAATTCCCGTTGTCCAAAAATGGAAACGCACATCTAGATTTTAATCTTTCAGCTTCTCAGACAAAATCCCTCTGAGACACGATTCCTTTCATTATAAATCAGAGGGTGGGGGGGTTATAAATTAGGAGCTAAAGCCATTGCTCCCCCAAGATAGTCCACAGCTTCCGTTTTATAGGTCACTAAAACGTGTGGAGCCCAGGCCCCCGGGGGGCTGCAGGGCCACCTCGTCCCGTGCAGCCATCAGGGGTAATGGCAGGAAACCCACACAGTGGTAAGTGTGCAAGCTGAGAGCATAAAGTTATTCGAAAAGAAGAAAGCATCGGTGATTACCGACCGCCCTCAACACCCTCTGCTGAGGGCTTTTTGGCGAGCAATTAACAAAGCCCCCACTTCCTCTGCGCTCGCCACCTGAGGGGCCAGGGCTGTTAGGGGCTGGCGGCGAATGAACTCAAAGATCCTTGTCTCCACATTTCAAGACACAGAACCTCCTTGATTTACTGCCCTCGCAATTCCTTTACAGTCACAAAGTGCTGGAATTCAGCCCAAGCTCCGGCGGCCACCAGATCAAACGCCGACCAAGTCACTGGCACAGTCTCACCGGCGCGTTTCATCCTGAGTGGCCTCGGCGAGCAAATTAATCCAAGACGGAAGGACTCCAGGAGCTCCTTTGGTAGAGTGAATCTCCCGGGATCACTCTTGTTTTCAAGAACCAGTTATAACAAGCCCCGCCCACCTAGAGAGACAGAGTTGGCCAGGACCTTCTCTCTCTTTCTCTCTCTCTCTGGTCCCTATCCCAGAACTGTGTCTGTCATCCGGCCCACATCCACCTGCCTTGGTCCAGCATTTACCCACAGCCACTGTCTCCTCGTGGCCAGAACAATTTCTTTATCTTCTGCAGGGTCAATCCTGGCTCTCCCCTTCTCCCTACTCGGGTCCCTTGCATATGCCTCAGACATAAAATGTGCTCCACAAATACGCAGGAACGTGCATTTACCTACTCAGCTGGGCGGGGGAGGGAGGGGTATCGAGCATGAAATTTAAGTGTTCTACAGCAAAAGCTCTTTCCGATGCTATGTCTGGACCAGATCATTACCAGCCCTTCTGCCTGGCTGATTCTCCTCCAGGGGAGACGCCGGGCCAGGTGACAGGGCCAGAGCACGCGTCACAACTGTCCCTCACTTTTCAGAGAAGGTTATCAATGTTCCACAAGCAGGGACGCACACTCAGCCCTGTTCTCCCGCCGCCTCAGGTCTGACGGCTTCTGAAAGCATCTAGCACAAGATTCGTATCCTATTCTTGACACAGGCAGGCACTCAGAAAAGGTGTGACAAACATACGCACAAAAACGTTAGTACTAAAGTGATGGGCTTTCTAGAGGAAGCCAGCACATCCCAGAATAAATCTCATTTCCATTCCATTTCACGCGGAAATAGGCCAGAGTGGGGGTGGGGGTAGGACCTGCTGACGAAGCGCCCCCAAAGGTGGCCTGTCCCGATCCCCAGAGGCCTCCCTTGTCCCTGTCCCACACGCACACGGGGCCGCCGGGAAGGGCAAAGAAAGGACTCACCGAGAAGAGCGTTGTGCCCATTATCGTCCGGCAGGAACCTTCGATCCACGGCACATACCAGCAGGTGGTCCGGCAGGCTGGGGGACTTGGCCCCCACGAGGAGGAAGCCGGTGGGGACGTCGATGGGCTCACTGGAGATGGAGACAAGACGCAGGTCCTTCCCCGCCTGGCAGAACCCTAGGAGGAACGGACGTGGCTCACGCACGCGGCCGAGGGGCCTCCCCAGACCCCGGCTCCATGCGGGCCGAGGAGGACAGTATTCCAGGCGAGGTCAGGAACAAACCTCACCCCTGGACGTGGCTGACTTTACAATCAGTTCGAAGAGACAAGATTGGGACTATCGTTATTCGGGACACTCGCCTCACGTTCATTATTTTTATGACCATAGTGTCACTGTGTACGACCCATTGATGAACATGTGAAACTCACCAGGATCAAGTGTAGGCAGGTCAGGGTCAGTTAAAGTGTATACAAGATAAATCCATAGGAAACTGGGAGTAATTTGATATTCTTTACAGCCTGGGTTCTTTTTTTTTTTTAATGATTTTTTTAATGCTATTTATTCTTGAGAGAGAGAGAGACAGCATGAGGAGGGAAGGGTCAGAAAGAGAAGGAGACACAGAATCCGAAGCAGGCTCCAGGCTCTAAGCTAGCTGTCAGCACAGAGCCTGACGCGGGGCTTGAACCCACAAACTGCAAGATCATGACCCAAGCTGAAATCGGACACTTAACCGACTGAGCCACCCAGGCCCCCCACCCTGGGTTCTTGACAAGTCTGAGGAAAAGACAAATGTCACTAATAGGGAGCAAGAGCTTGGTAACACTGGCCATCTCTGGGGATGGGACACAAGGCACTGATTTTTATGGCTTTCATTCCATAGCCTTTGTAATATTTTTGTATCTTAGAGCTTTTAAGTAGATTTCCCATTCAAAAAATAAGTGTCCGGGGTGCCAGGGTGGCTCAGTCAGTTAAGCGTCCAACACTTGATTTCAGCTCAGGCCACGATTTAACGGATCGTGAGTTCAAGCCCCACCATCAGACTTTGCACCGACAGTGCAGATCCTGCGTGGGATTCTCTCTCTCTCTTTCTGCACCTCCACTGCTCACACTTGCTCTCTCTCTCAAAATAAATTCATAAAAGCTTTCTTAAAAACTTAAAAAAATAGATGTCCCAAGGCATCTGGAAATAGAGACAAACGGCTGAGATTTATTTGGACAGGGCCCTTCCCAGGGTATTCGGGGATGAGGGCACATTCTGCCCCTCCTGTGTCTGTCCCGTCCTTAGTTACCAACGGAGACAGGGACAGTTAACATCACCCGACAGTCCAGCGGCTTCTCCTGCAAAATCTACGCTGCGGTGAGCAGCCTCCCCCCGCCCCCCATGCACCTGCTTCACCACCCACAACACCTGCATCCAGACTCTCTCACGTGCCCTGGGGGGGCGGGGGGGGGGGGGAGCCACAGAGGGTCCTGAGGGGTGGGGAGGCCTGAAGGCACAGAGCCAGCGCCCACGGGTGCCAGGCACTGGGACGGGATCAGCCCTGTGAGGCTCTTACCCGATCACCCGTGGGGGAGTGTTCCAGCCCCCAGTTTAAAGATACAGAAATCGCGGCTCCGAGAAGTCACGCGATTTGCTCAGAGCAGCTGAGGCCACGCCCCTGCGGGCCTTCCACCTCCAAGGCCTGGGCCCGTCCTTCGTCCTGGGAGAGCTAGAGGAGGGGCGCCTGGGGGCTCAGTCGGTTGCGGCTCTGACTCACTGTATGCGAGTTCGAGCCCCGCATTGGGCTCTGTGCTGACAGCTCGGACCCGGAGCCTGCTTTGGATTCCGTGTCGCCCTCGCTCTCTCTGCCCCTCTCCCCCCAACCCCTCTCAAAAACGAATAAGCAGCAAAACAAATTTTTTTAAAGAAGAGCTGGAGGACGAGCTATGGACTCTGTTACTGCGTTTACTTGCAAATTCTTTGAAAATCACCGTGGTGACCACTGGAGAGCTCGCTGTTCCGTTTCATTAGGTGATCTTTCAACATCCGGACATGAGAAGCCCCACCTCATGAAGAGCCATGGAGCTGGCGCCCCTCTCCCAGGAGGGCTGCCTGCCTCCCGCGCCGCCATCCTGCACAAGGTCACATCCAGGCCCACACACGGGCCGCTACACCCTGTGTGTGATCACAGCACTGAGCCCTGCCCAGCCTCCCTACACTGCCCGCAGCTCCCCCTCCACTCTCCCAGGCTGAGCCTCACCCCTGCTGTTCTGGAATGTCCCAGCTTCTCCCAACCCTCTCACTGACTCCTGCTGATCCTCCAAAACCCAGGCAATGGGCCACCTCCTCCAGGAAGCCTTCCCTAAACTCTCTACCTGTGTGAGCAACCTTTCGTGTGCTCCCCCAGGCCTGCTGGCCCGCCCCACCCTGCTAGCACTTTCCACATCATGTGCGAAGTGTCTGCTTACCTCACTAGGTCCAAAAAACCGGGGGCTCTGGTAGCTTTCATCTCCACACTTCCAGAGTTGGGAGGGGCAACAATATATTAATTCACCGACTAAATGACTCCCCTGGGTATGGGGATGGATGAACGTACACCACTCAGAGAGGCTGTCGGGCTAGAGAGTGGGAGAGCCAGGGGTGCACCCCAAGTTTCTCCGAGGGCAGAGCGTGAGCCCTGAGGACACGTAGAACCTGCCGCCCACCTGGCACCTCTGGGCGTCGGTTCCTCAGCAGGCCAGGGGACTGAGTTACCGGCTCTGCAGGCTTCGGAGAGACCAGAGACCTCTTCTGGCAGGAAGGCACCACAAAGGAGAGAGAGCCTCCCTGGTCTGAGCTAAAGGCGCAGCACAAGCCCACTTGGATTGGGAGACACTTTCTAGCTTTCCAACAACCAAGGCAGAAAAATGCACCATTGGATCAAACCCATCTGTCAAGTTGAGGCTGTCCCCAGAGCACTGAGGGGCTGAGAGGGGCAGCCATGGCTGGCAGTGCGGGGAGGGCATGCCCACTGCCACCCGCCAGGGGCCAGGGACACAGGGAACCCTGCAGCGCACGGCCGCTACTCTGCGGGCTCACCGTCTGTGGTGCAGCAGCCTTCGGGCGGGGGGTGCATCTGGTAGGGGTTCGGGGGATAGCTGGGCTCCAGCGCCCCGTCCCCCTCTTCTTCCTCGTCCTCATGGTCCACTCGGCCTCCACCTAGAAACGGCAAAGGGGAGTGAGGGGGCGGGCAGAAGGGGTGGCCAGCAAGCCTCGGCGGCTGAGCAGTCAGCCAGTCCTGACATGCAACCCCCCGCCCTCCAAGGTCGGGCACCCCCCCACCCCCTGCTCTTTGCTGGAGGCGAGAGTGAGGTCAGAGGGATTTCCCAAGGTCACAGACTCGGGCTCCAAGCCTGGTCTCATGACTTCAAATCCAGGTTCAGCTCTCTCCCCAACCACGAGAGCTGCACACGTCCACACACACACGAGGGTCACAATGTATATATATATATATATAATTGGTCGAGAAGAATGGCACACAAAGCCAGTACCTAGTAGGCACTCCAAAAATATTTCTGGGGGAGGAACCACAGAGTAAGATATAGACCATTTTACAGATAGGCACACGGAGGCCCAGAGAGACCCAGCGATTGGCCCACAGCTCTTCAGTGACCTGGAGTAGCCCGGCCGGCGTGTCCCCACTGCATGGATGCCCACACCGATGTTCTAGCCGCTGACTGTATGGAAAACATAGCACGAACCGCCTCTACCGAATATGAACGGTACGTTTCTATTTAGCTCCAAGGGGAGAATGGACACTCAGACGTTACTGCAGATTCGTACCCAAATTCGTCACAGACACACAAAGCACTATTCCGGAACAGGACCGGGCATGTTATGACTTTACGAAAGTTTGGGTTTTTTGGTGTTTTTTGTTTTTAAGTGAAATAGCATTTTAGTAGGCATGGCAACCATGGAACTGGCCAAGAGAGCCGGGAATCGGCCCTGGAAATCTCACTGCCCGCTGTGGGAGTCCTCCTCCGGCAACAAAACAGCCTATTGCCGTTTCCCCACAGATCTCAGCTCCTAGGGAGTGGGGCTGCGCCCTTCTTCGGCTCTGTACTCCAGGCACCCCGCAAAGCGCCGCGCAGGGAAGCGTCCAGGAGACCCCTGTCCAGCTGACGTGAGCGCATCGTGCTACCCTCTTTGCCCGGCTCTGGTAGAGAAGAGGGGCTCGGAGTGGTGAATCTCCAAGCCTGTGCAAGGGTCCTAACTTAATAGAAACTTGGGGTTAAACATCTTTCTCAACTTGTCTAGGCTTAAGTGTCATTTAATGAACAGCATGCAAATTTCTTCATGAAATGAGGGTCACTCCAAGCATCCTTGGATGCTTGGTCTCACAGCTGGGCTGGGAGACCGCTGTGTCTTCTTTTTTATTTCTCTGCCTCCTGTTTTAGTGCTGGTTTCTTTGTCGCCATTTCTCCAACCTCCTCTTTCTTGGCTCTCACACCCTCCATGCGTCCCGTGGTTCCAGGGCACCCCATGCAGTGGAAAGAGACAGAATTGGGATCCTGGGATCTCAAGTTCTAGTACTCGGGTCTGTGTGGCCACAGGAAAGTGACTTAACCTCTCTGTGTATTAGATCCTGCATCTTTTTTTTTTAATGTTTATTTATTTGGGGGAGAGAGAGCAAAGGAGGAGCAGAGTGAGAGGGACAGCACCGCACCTGGCGCAGCTCGACCCCGTGAACCATGAGATCATGACCTGAGCTGAAATCAAGGGCCCAACGCTCAACCAACTGAGCCATCTGAGAGCCGCCAGATCCTGCAACTTTAAGAGGAGGTGGCCGCCTGAGGGCACTTGGAGCTGTTGCAGTCTACGTGGGGGAAACACGGCCCTCAGAGTCGCATGGAATAGTCCTGATGTGGTTTAATCAGCCCAGGGTACTGGGAACGCACTTTCACGGTGGCCACCATTTTAAAAGGCGGCCGTGGGATGAGAGGCAGCAGAAACGAAACGCTGTGAGCCAGCCTGGGCCCATGACCTTGGGGAGGTCAGAGCAGGAAGGGAAGATTTCCTGGGGTCTCTGTCTTCTGGGCCTGGAGCACACAGAGGTGGTGGGAAGACTGTAAAAAGATTACCCAGGAAGAGCACGGAGGGGGGTAGGGATAAACTCCAGAGCCGCCTTCAGATGCTTCCTGCCATTAAATGCAGGCCTGCAGCGGCTTGAGCAGAAGGGACAGCGTCCTGCCCAGACCCCAGGCGCCAGCAATGCAGCAGGGGCCTGGGGAGGCGGGGGAGGGACTGTCCTGTAGCCACCGGAGGACGGGCAGCCACAGAGGGCTCTCCTGCACAATCACGGCTACTCTGTGAGCCAGTATCCCCGGGGGGGGGGGGGGGGGGGGGGGGGGGGGGGGGGGGGGGGGGGGGGGGGGGCTCTGGGAGGGGACCGCAAAGACACCAACCACGTGCATGAAAAGGGGCGAGGAAGTCTGAGCCATCGGAGCGCTCGGGCACACAGGAATGTCTGCCTGCACATTATTCTGCTAAGCCAAAAAAGAAGAGGAATTCAGACTCTAAGAAAGAATGAAAGAAGAGGATTTTAAGCCTCAGAGAGTCAAAGAAAGAGCACAAAATCCAGCAGATAAGAAAGCTGCTCTCAAGGGTCAAAGGTCTATAGCAGACAGCCCAGGGCCTTTGATGGGATCAGGCAGGCCGGAGGGTGAGGGCTGGAAGGGGATCGCAGCTGGAGCAGACTGGGAGCGGATTGCTGGCCAAGGTCTCGGGGCGGGAGGAGGGCGCCCACACGGCCTCCGGCAAAACCAACCGGACCGGGAGCTGGGGAATTAACACTAAAATCCAGAAACGTGCCCTCTCTTCACTCCGCGCACAGAGACGATTGATTCACTGTAGTGTTCACACTGCGTCTTACCTTCTTCCCGAGAGAAGAAGCCACAGGACGTTTCGGGGGGTTGGCATCTTGTTTCATTCTTGAATACTTCCCCCAGAACGCCGGAGTAGTGTCCTGTTCGGTCTCTAAAACCAGCAGGTCACTCCTAATAAAAGGCGCTTCCCTTGTAAGGAGGTGGTAAGACCTCTAAGCCAGGGAACAAAGCCGTGAAGGCCCAGGCTGTATCAGCCTCGAAGATACAGAAAATGTCAGCAGGTCGAGGGGTGTTTAGTAGACCAGCACCCTGGCCATAAAAACCATCTTTAATGCAACTGTCTGAGGAAGGACAGTACAGGAGACGCTGGCGGAGAGACAGACCACAGACAAGACAAGGGCAGGCCAGCACACGCCGTCTGCGCCAGGTTTTATGATGCAGAAACCAGGCACAGGGCTGTGTGCTCAGTTTATACTGACATCCAGCAAACTAAACAGAGTGTCTCCCCCTTCCCACCAAACCTCTCCTTTGTCAACCCCCCGCCCTGCACCGTGGGAGGATTTCTCTATTCTGGTGGCGAACAAACAGGAAGAGCTAGAGGGGCCTGCTCTGCTTTCATTCAACGCAAGGGCAGGACAAGGAAACCCACCTACAGAGGACAGGGTCCCCCCCAGCACTCGACACGGGAGGCACGAGAAGCGTAAGCTTCCAAACTGTCCCTGGAAAGTGCCCCGTGCCCAAAGACATCCTGAGAAGTCAGAATGTCCGGGATGCTGCCTCCCAGGTTAGTCTGTGGGGATCTGGGGCATAAAGCCACCTGGGGAACCTTCCAGGACTTGCTCCTGTCTCTCCCTACATGAGCATACCCCGTCCGCTTACCCACCTGTCTGCCCCCTTCTCATCCCAGAGCTGCCCAAGTTGAGGGTTCAACTCTGAGGCTCAGGTGCTCCTTCAACACTGAGAGCAAACCCAGGGCCCATCTTCCCGAACCGAGGGATTTAATCACGTTAGCAGGTAGAGGTGAAAGCACTTTAGAGATTTGAAAACGCGCTGCAACCTAAGTTGTCGCTGTTACCGTCGTTAATTTATCATTAGCACCGAAGTCTGTCAATGCGGAAAGCAGGTAAGGATGACTGTTGCGTGTGTAGGCTTCACGGAAGTCTCTGAACCGGCCGACATCCCCGCCGGGACCCTCCCGCTAGTTCCCACCTCCCCACGGTGCTGCAGCGACGCGTCCCCGACCCAAAAGACGTGCACGCCGTCCACCCCAGACAATTCTCGGCGTCCCTAGTTTGTGCGCTTGAGCGCAGTCCAGTCTCCCAGATCCTCATCCAGCTCTTTCGGGTTCTTACTGTTGCAATTTGCAAGGCTAATATTGTAAGATGTTTCAAAGATTGACACAGGGAACGCCTCCCTGCTAGAGTAAGAACTATCAGGTGCCACACAAGCAGCTCCGGGCCTCATTTTCCCTTAAGTGCAACCCTCCTGGCCAGCCATCCCCACACCCTGTCGACCCACACACGTGGTGACCACCCCAGTACAGGACCTGGCAGACTGCATGCTTTCTTAACTGATTGATTTTTGTTTTAAACAACAATCCTTTTTCCCGTCAGTATCTCGGTTTAAGTCTTCAAACGAAAGGCATAAACTGACCAAAAGGACTTCCATAATAGTATCGATCTCACCCGAAGGATAGCCGTTGGGGTTGCTTCTAACGTGGAGATACCGTGGCTATTAAAGATACAAACTAGGGGCACCTGGGTGGCTCAGTCGGTTAAGCGTCCGACTGCAGCTCAGGTCATGATCTCACGGTCTGTGGGTTCAAGCCCTGCCTCAGGCTCTGTGCTGACAGCTCAGAGCCTGGAGCCTGCTTCAGCTTCTGTGTCTCATTCTCTCTGTGCCCCTCCCCCACTGTGCTCTATCTCTCTCTGTCTCTCAAAAATAAATAAATGTAAAAAAAAAAAAACTCGATAAAAAAAGATACGAACTAAAGATTGAAAACACAGCCATTTTACTCTCTGGATAAATAAGTAAGTCCTAAAGTTGTCCCCATGCCTGAGTGTAACGTATGCATTTATTTCCGGTACACGTTCGGTTCATCAGGGTTTGCTCCTGGCTTTCCAAAGTTTCTAGAGGGCTCTGGTATCTGCGATCCCAAAATCCACCCGGGGTATTTTGCAAAGATACACCTTGAGTCCCAAGGCAGACGGGGGAAAAAAGATCACTGAGGGCCAAATCATGTTAAAAAGTTTTCCCTTAGGGCGCCTGGGTGGCTCAGTCAGTGAAGCCTCTGACTTCCGCCCAGGTCATGATCTCACGGAGTGTGGGTTCGAGCCCCGTGTCAGGCTCTGTGCTGACAGCTCAGAGCCTGGAGCCGGTTTCGGATTCTGTGTCTCCCCTATCAAGTGATAACGTCAAACTTCCTGAGGAAAGCCTAAAACCAATCCAGAACAATCCACCCGGCCCTCTCCCTTCCTCCTGTTAGCCAGTGAATCATTCGGTCCCTTATAACTTTATGGCTGAAATTCCAGCATTGTTGCTGTTGTTTCCAGCCAAGTCCAAATGTATGTGCAACTTTCTCTATCTGATAATCCTCTTCTGCCAGACTCGACAGTTGGCACAGAGAGGAACGCGTTTCCAGTTCCGTCGACACCGCGAGCTGCACACAGCCCGGGCATCTCCTACCTTCAAGCGTGGAGAGCTGCTGCTCCGCTTCTAGATACAGCTGGGAGAAGACGGGCCTGGGCACCAGGCTGTTGGACCGCAGGGACGCCTCGATGGAGTTGTGCAAGACCTCCTCGAACCGCGTGGTCTTCAGCTGGCCGGCGTACGAGTTTCCCATCTTCAGAAAGGACAGCGGGGGCTGCTGTTTAAAACGGCATCTCAGTGTCACTGCAAAAGGCTGACCCCGCGCACGAAGCCCACAGGCAGGAGGCAACCCCGCTGGACAGGGCCGTGGGTTCCCCGCTCAGCAAAGAGGAGAGGGCAACCCTCCGCGGCGGCCGCTGATGGGCAATGACAGGAAGTTACACAGGTAACAGCTTTCTCCAATTTAGCACTCAGAGAGCGGAGTCTGACACCTTTGGGATATTTTGCTAGGAATTGGCTCTCCGTCATCCCTGGCTTCACAGCCCTGCCCCCCGCTAAGCTTTTCCTGGAGATGTGGTCCTGCACCCTCCAGCCCCCAAGAGAGCTCAGTGATGGTTTCTCTTCCTCAACATACAGAAGAAGAGCCCTGAGCCACCCTACGCAGGGGACTGCGGCTGGCGAGTCTGTGACCCGTGAGTCTCCAGATCCAAGGATTCCTCCCCTCCCCTTCTCAGAAAGCAAGCTAACAGCCTTTACAACTGTGCCTTTTCTGCTAACAAGCCCATTGTTAACCTTCTTCCTTTCAAGTGTTTTTGTAGTTTCTTATTACTTCCATGACCCAATAATGTAGACTTACATCTGGAAAACCTGGAAATTACAGAAGACGGTGGAAAAACAAAGGGAAAATCACGGCTATTCCCATCCCCCAAGATGACCGCTGTAGGCTTTTGGTTTCTTGGGTTTTTTTTTTTTTTTCAGCCTAAGATCAAAGTCACACTCCATAGCATTCACCTGCTTAAAGTGTACAACTCAGTGGCTTTTAATCTAGCCCGTACTGCACAAACATCACAGGATCACCTGTAGAATGATTTCATCACCCCAGAAAGAAACCTCATAGCCTTTAGCTGCCACTCCTTAATTCCCCGGCTGCCCAGCCCCGCCAGCAGTCACTAATTTACTTTCCCGCTTTGCTGATTTGCGACTCTGCAAGTTTCACATTAATAGGACGCTAAGGCATTCCGTCTTTGGGGACTGGTCTCTTCCGGTGGCACAATGCTTTCTCACCTGTCCTCCCAACCGTCAGCACCTCATTCCCACTGGGCTGGGATGATGTGCTCTGGCCAGACTTCATTTCTTCACAACGTAGGTGTAAGAGGGAGATGGGAGACTGCATTCTCCTTGTCATTCAATAACCAAATTTTTGATTCTGCATTTTTCACTCGACATAAACCTTTTATTCAGTCCTCTTACAAATGCTCTGACAATAGTCATGACCACATCATATTCTGTTCCATGAAGGTGCAGACCCTTGCTCAGACACCTCCCTCGGGTCATAGGGGGTAAGCCTTGGTGTTTATTTTGTGCTTCCCAAGGACAGTATTTAAATTTATATTCCTTCTTAATGCTTGCCGTTCATTTTCTACTTTACTAAATTTAACTTTCTGTTGGGGCGCCTAGGTGGCTCGGGTTAAGCGTCTGACTTCTGCTCAGGTCATGATCTCACGGTTCGTGGGTTCAAGCCCCGCATCAGGCTCTGTGCTAAACGTTTGCTCAGAGCTAGAGCCTGCTTTGGATTCTGTGTCTCCTTTTCTCTCTGCCCCTCCTCTGCTCACACTCTGTCTCTCAAAAATAAATAAATATAAAATTAATTAATTAATTAATTTAGCTTTCTATTTACTTATGGCTTAATCTGTTGTACTTTTCCCAAACTTCCTAAAGGGATCACTTTATTATCATCCTTATTTTCCACCTCCTTTAATAATGAAACTAGTCCGGCCTACACGTCTTCCTCTGGGCACCTCTCCTGCTCTGGCTTTGTAGGTTGGTAGACAGTGTTCCCCTTTTCATTTCTTTATAGACAATTTACAGTCTCCCTTTTGGCTCCCTCCTTGATCAGACAGTTATCTAGGAATGAATGTTTAATTTCTAAATAGTCGTGACTTGGTGGGAAGGGAGTTAGCCTTATATTACTTATCTGTAACTTTTATAGAATTGTAATCATGACTGTGGCCTTTAGAAACTCTACTTTCAAAATGTTACAGGTTTCTTTTTTTTTTAATGTTTATTTATTTTTGAGAGAGAGAGAGAGAAAGAGAATTGAGCGGGAGAGGGGTAAAAGAGAGGGAGACACAGAATCTGAAGCAGGCTCCAGGCTCCGAGCTGTCAGCACAGAATCCAATGCAGGGCTCCAACTCAGGAACCCTGAGATCGTGACCTCAGCTGAAGTCAGGCACCTAAACCAACTGAGCCACCCAGGCGCCCAGACAGGTTTCTTTCTGGTAGGTACCTGATGGATATTTGCAAATAGCCTACAACTACGAGAAGAGAGACGTATAAACTCCCTTAAAGGCAGGAAAGAGGTAGATCACTCCGTTCTTTCTTAGCCTTATGCATTTCCTATCTACTATACTGTTGATTTCCAAAGTTGCACCAACATAAGAAACAGCACAAGACACCGGCACCAACAGGACCACAGGGCGCCTACCTCCTTACAGGGATGTGGCCCTCCTGGAAGACCAGCCTCACCAGCCAGGCACGGCCTCCCATGTCACTCTGACTTAAGACACACAAACTTCTCCCTTGTTTGGGCGGCGGACCCATTTCAAGATGGGGCCCGTGGTGCCCTCTGAGCGCTCTGGTTTCCTCCAGACGGTAAAATGGGCCACGGGGTCACACTGGTTTTCTGCCTCTATTGTCAGGAAGGTCCAGCCTTTCCTCTTCCAACTAAGAGTAAATAAAAACCATGAAACACTTCCTGCTTGTAGCAGTAACCCCTGACCACAGGGCCCCTTGGTCAGCCCCGGCTTCCGAAGCTCTCGGAAGGGCTGCCCCAGGAGTCAGCCCGGCACAGAGAAGGCGGTCCAGAGAAAGAGGTCAGCTGCAGCGCCCCCGAAGAGCCCAGGTCAGAAGGGGCCCCGGGGTCTTCACGTCTGCCTTCTTCCTTGACCCGATGCATACCTCGAGACACAAATGAGGGGTTACTGGTCACATCTGGGGACACGTGCATTATTTTCGATTCAGTGCGGTCTGTTTAAAGTTGCCGCCAATTAGTAACATCACAAACGCCTCCTGTTTCTATAGATCTTTGTCTGAAGAGCTTAAGGCACGCAGAAGGGGGCTTTGAGCCCATCCGTTTTTCCACAGCATCTCTACAGAATCATCCTCGGTGATCAAAAGAACACAAGGGAGGTGTCCATACCCCCTGCCCCCCGAGGCCCGTTCTGCTCGCCTGACAGCTGCCTGGCTCCCAGCAAGGACGGTTCCAGCAGCTCTGGCAGATCAATGCCTGAAGTGGACGGAGCCATAAGAGGAAGAAAAGGAACTTTCGTTGTCCTGCTACTGTGTACAAGGCACTGGCCACGCTCCCTTGCTTCCTAACATGCGTGGTGGCCAAGGGAGCGATGCTGTGAAGCCCATTCTAAAGATGGCAAATTCAGGGCGCCTGGGGGGCTCAGTCGCTTGGGCGGCCCACTTGAGCTCGGGTCGGGATCTCACTGATGAGGGTTCGAACCGCAAGTCGGGCTCTAAGCTGACAGCTCAGAGCCTGGAGCCTGCTTTGGATTCTGTCTCCGCCGCCCTGCTCACTGTCTGTCTGTCTGTCTGTCTCTCGAATATAAAATAAGGTATAAAAAATGATTTTTTAATTAAGACGACCAGTTCAAGTTGTGGGGATGGTAAGTAACCTGAAGGAACTCTTGTTCAAAGAAAAGAAAAAGAATTGGGGTGGGGTGGGGGAGAAGGGGCAGGCAGGGAACCGGAGGAAGGAGGGAGGGAGGGCGATGGAGGAGGGAGGGAGAAACACAAAAGGAAAAAGGAACAGCTGCACAGAAAAGTTTTCACACTCAGAAAAAATGTAAACTTTATAGCCCTACGCAAACATCAAAGCTTTTTTTAATTTATTCTTTTTTAAAAATTTTTAATGTTTTTATTTATTTGAGAGACAGCACAAGCAGAGGACAGTCAGAGAGAGAAGGAGACACAGAATCTGAAGAAAGGCTCCAGGCTCTGAGCTAGCTGTCAGCACAGAGCCCGACGCAGGGCTCGAACCCACGAACTGTGAGATCATGACCTGAGCCGAAGCCAGACGGTTCACCCACTGAGCCACCCAGGTGGCCCGACGAGCAAACAGCAAACACCCCAGGCCCCATGTAATGATGCATCTGAAATCATAAGAAGGAAACACCGGCAAATAAGGATGGAGAAGGAACACGGAGAATCACATGAAAGTTGTGTGGCCCTTTTGTCAGTCCCCAGGGGACCACCGCTGACCAGTGCAGGGACTCTCTGTGCCAGATCTCAGGCTCACAGACAAAACCACCCGCCAGGGGAGAGGCGTCGGGAGGCGGGGACTAAGCAGGCTGAGGTGGGGGCTCCGCTGGGGCTCCCTGGGGTGTTAGAACCCGGTGAGCATGGCATGGGGAGCTGGACGGCCTAGCTCAGGGTCAAACACAGAGGTTGAAATCCCCATAAAGGGCCCTGGGGGGTTGCAGTCTCTCTCTCGGCTTGGCTCTGAATGTTCCCTCCCTGTGCACGCCTCTGCCAGCCTCCTGCTACTCAGTCCGGGCCATGAGCCACAGGGACTTCTTCCAGAGCCTGGACACATCATCCTCCAGTGCCTGCATTCCAAGGCCCCCCACCTCCCTCCAACACTGGTGCACGATGCTCCTCAACCCCAGAACCTGAGCCACAACCTTCACTTCTTCACGTCACGCACAAGAGCCTGGCCGGGATAGTGGAGAAGGGAGCGCGTGACCTTGAGCAAAGTGCTTGCCTTTGCAAAGTGTTTGCCTCGGTGTTCTCATCTGTCAAATGGACACTCTGAGGCACTGACTGGTCATGATGGAGAGTAGAAGAGGTAGAGTGTGCGGAAAGCGCCCAGCATAGTGCCTGGCGGTCAGTGCACAGTCCTTCATTTCTGGCTAAATATGAATATTCACCTGAGAACAATTTCAGATCGTAAATGACAAGTGACAAACGATGTGTGAGGCGCTGGGGAATCAGGGAGAACTTGGACCAAGCGGCCAGTATTCAAAGTAGGCCAAAAAGCAAGAGGAGGGTATTTTGGTAGGACAGATTGGGCAGGACATGTAACAAAGGGACAAGAAGGTACAGAGAAATGAAAGTCCCATGAAGACAGACATGCTTTCGAAAAAGGAGTTGATCTTACAAGCAGGAAATGGTTCCGTAGGACAGCACTGTGCCAGAGCAAAGTCAAAACTGAGAGTGAAAATCAGACATTGTTTTAGTAGGTAACAGTCCCTGATGCTTCAGAGCTAGGCATTTACGGTGATGAAGGCGGTGTTTTAGGTCAATCAGACCGATAGATGTTTGGGATAAAACTAGAGGCCCCAGTGGATGCCGTTTCGATGGGACCGTATATATCTGCTTGTTTTTAAGACTAATGCACAGAAAGTTGAAAACTCTGTGCCTAGGAATGCAGCTGGCTGCTGCTGGACCCTCAGGAGAGCATCACAGGTGGGTCTATTTCACCCAATCAACCTCAAATAGATCAGCAAGCTCTAGTTCAGGTTGAAGGGCAGAGAGAACAAGTGTGGGGCAGGCAGTACTTCGGGGAAAATGGAGGATGATCACAGGCAGAGGGAGAGACCGAGAAGAGAGAGGTGGCTCCGGCGAAAGGGGACAGACGGAATATACACGTCATCTCTCTTCCGTCCCAAACTCCACTAGGAGGACAGCGAGGAATCCGAGTATAACATGCACACAAACCCAAAGCGAGGAGACCCAGTAGCAGCGGACAGACTGTGTCCCCACGCAGTCTGGAAGATGCAAAGCAGAAGTGGAAATAGACTTTGAAACAAAGTAAGCACTAAGGCATCCTCCGGGAGGCACACCCATTCAAAGCACAACAGAAGCCAGAAAAGGCCAAGGAACTGGAGGCGACACAGTGAAAAGTAGCGCTGAAGACCTGGTGGGGGTGGGGGAGGAGGTCAACCCCTCCCCACTCCTCTCCCTCCTCCCCTCCCTCAGCAGCCTCCTCCCTGTCTCCACCAGCACCTGGAGGTTTACTCAAGAAAAAAAACAGAATCTGGGCTCCAGGATACAGCTGACAACTGGTGTGCGAGACTGAAAACAGGAACCGGTCAGTCTGCAGTGCTCTCCCCTCTCATTCCTTTTCCCTGTTTGGTTCCCCCAGCATGCTGACACTCGGCTTAAGGGTGGACAGACTTTGAAAACTGGGAGTGCTCCCAATGCCACAGATCCACATCTAATCACGTCCCACCAGGGAGCACCCCCCCCCCCAGCTACCTCGTATGTACAACTTTCACAACCCGTGCCTGACCCTTAACTCTGAGCAGACATCCAAACATCATCAGCATCACAGAGGCTTTCGAGAAACTCCTTTAATGTAAAGGTCAAGACCAAAGGATACAAACAAATAACAGAGCACACGCAAAAAATGCAAAGGAGAACACCCACCACAAATTCCTATTCTTGGAGGAACACTGTATCCACAAAACAAGAACAGAATGCTGTAATGTGTCAGGGCAGGGGGCATATGGGAACACTCAGTACTCGCCTCTCAATTTTGCTGGGAACCTTAAACTGCTCTCAAGAAATGCAGTCTTTAAAACAGAAAATATAAGAGTGCAGAAACCAGAAATGAAATCTTATAAGCCATTTAAATGGTAATAGAAACTTAAACTTTACTGGAAGGGCTAGAAGACAAAACTGAAGATAAATACACAAAAAATAAGAAAATTAGAGAATAAATCCATGGTCCAATAGGAGTTCCAGGAAAAGAGAAGGAAAAAGGAGAGAATAACGTTCCCAAAGAAATAATTTCCCAGAACTGAAGAATTTAAGTTTCTGGATTTACCCAAGTGCTCAGCATAACAAATGAAAAAGGAACATCATCATGGAATTTCAGAACACCAAGGATTAAGAAAAGATCCCAAAGAAAGATCCAAGGAGAAATTAAACAGCACATTTCACGTTGAAAATAATCAGAATGACTTTGGATTTCTCAACCGTGATATTGGGAAACAATGAAATAATACCCTTAAAAATTCTGAGGGAAAATGATGTGCTATCTAGAATTCTATACCCAACTAAATTAACAACCCGAAGTAAGAGTAGAATAAAACCATTTTCAGAAATTCAAGATCTCAAAAAAAAACTACACACACAACAACAAACAAATGAACAAACCATTATCTCCCAACTATTCTTTCTCCAGAAGCTACTGGGGAACAGAAAATATTGACCAATGTGAAGACATGAAACCCAGAGCAGGTGGCCAGCACTGGAGAGAAAGGAGTTCCAAAGGCAGACTCTTGATTTTGGCTCAGGTCATGATCTCAAGGTCTGTTGAGTTCAAACCCCATATCGAGCTCTGTGCTGACAGAGCAGAGCTTGCTTGGGATTCTCTCCTCTCTCTCTGCCCCTCCCCCAAATAAATAAACTTTAAAAATAATTTTAAAAGTAGTCGTCCTATCAGAAGGTCGGGATGAATTATTGATATGTCCACAAAAATTCAAGTAAACAACAACAGAGACAATCCGTGGCTGCACGAAACCTAAGATGTTGCACAGGACCTGGAAATTGAAGTTCACGGCAGCTGTAAGTCTATGTTGAGAACAGATCAAACACAGTTTGTGATAGAAAGATTTTGGGGGGAGGGGTAAAGGAAAGCAGAGCGTGCGTGCGAGGCTGTGTTTTAGGGACAGGAGGATGGAGGCTTGAGAAAGAAAGCCACAGTCCAAATGTAAGTGCAATGAAATGGAGAGATGGTCTAGGAATTAACAACTGCAGCATGCATTACTATTTGTAAATTAAACAGTAAATTCCAGAAAACAATAAAAGAACAAAAACTAAAAAGACAGTTGTCTTTATGTAGCAGGACCCGGAGCGGAAGTAGTTGTTTTTCCTTTTAAAGGTTATAAGAATGACTTATTTTTTTTAACGTTTTATTTATTTAATTTTTTTTTACATTTATTTAGTTTTGAAAGACAGAGAGAGACAGAGCACAAGTGGGGGAGGGGCAGAGAGAGAATGAGACACAGAATTCGAAGCCGGCTCTAGGTTCCGAGCTGTCAGCACAGAGCCTGACGTCAGGGGCGGGAGGGGGGTGACCCACCAACCGTGAGATCATGACCTGAGCCAAAGTCAGACACTCAACCCACTGAGCCACTCAGGCGCCCCTGTTTTATTTCTTTTTGAGAGAGAGGCAGAGACAGAGCGTGAACAAGGGAGGGGCAGAAAGATAAGGAGATACAGAATCCAAAGCAGGCTCCAGGCTCAGAGCTGTCAGCACAGAGGCCGGCAAGGGGCTCGAACCCATGAACTATGAAATCATGACCTGAGCCGAAGTTGGACGCTTAACCAACTGAGCCCCCCAGGCGCCCCCACTAATGACTTTTTAGGCTGTGTTCACATTCACACTTACGAAAAACCAAAGGCTAGGTTTATAAACTACAATGCAAGCACAAAACGGAATGACAGACATGACGCAGAATCCCAGTAGAAGGGCCACTGGCGATGGTGGGGGCCGGCCTGCCAGGCATTTCCTTGAGATTACCTAATTTAATCCCGGCACCAATCCTATCGGACAACCAGTGCTAGCCCTATTTCCGTCGCTATTTTACAGATGAAGAAACCAAAGCTCAGAAGGGTTGGGAGAGGTATCTGATGACACACAGCTACCACCTCATGTGGCGCTGAGAGCCCGTCTCCAAAGAACATCTTCCAGGCAAAGCAGAGTGAAGAAGTTTCAATTAGAACAAAACACCTCAGACATCCTCAGTCTAAGGGTTACAAATCTGTATGACTATTCTCTCCTAGGGCCTTTTCCGGTACTGACAAGGCAGTGCCCAATATCACAGAAAGCTATGGCATTCCTGTAAACTACTTTAAAAAAAATTTTTTTAATATTTATTTATTTTTGAGAGACATAGTATGAGTTGGGGAGGGGCAGAGAGAGAAACAGAGGCACAGAATCAGAAGCAGGCTCCAGGCTCTGAGCCATCAGCACAGAGCCCAACGCGGGGCTGGAACCCACAGACTATGAGATCATGCCTTGAGCCAAAGTTGGTCCTTAAGCAACTGAGCCACCCAGGCGCCCCTCCTGTAAACTTCTTAAGGACACAGCCAGGAAGACAGGCTCACGGGACTAAGCATGCACACACGTGGGAATGTGGTCTGCCTGCTGGGCTCCTCTGGGAGCCCCGACCATCCTGCAGTTACTCACCGAAGGTTCTGCTTATACGCCCAGAACCACATGACATTGCCAGGTCCCTAATACAGTACTTCTGCGTCACACCGTTATAGCCACAATGAGGACCAAAAAAAAAAAAAAGAAAGAAAGAAAACATTAAAACTTCTGTTTTTAGGGGCACCTGGGTGGCCCAGTCAGTTAAACGTCTGACTTCGGCTCAGGTCATGATCTCATGGTTCGTGAGTTCGAGTCCTGTGTCGGGCTCTGTGCTGACAGCTCAGAGCCTGGAACCTGCTTTGGATTCTGTGTCTCCCTCTCTCTGTCTGCCCCTTCCCTGCTGACGCTCTGTCTCTCAAAAATGAATAAATGTTGAAAAAGCCTTAAAAAAATCTTCTGTTTTTATCTATTTCATCTCGTTTTAATTATTTTTCAGTCTGTTTTAGAATGTAAATAATATACACTCTTTACTGCTGTCCATGGGTACAGCTTACAAACCAGGAAGTACACGCGCGGAGAGAGACCCGGGTGTAAACAGAAGAACAAGAAAATCAGTATTTGTTTAGTAGCTGCCGTGCGCTCACGCCTCTGTGACAAAAGTATTATCTTCACTTTGCAGATGAGGACGCGGGGCCTGAGATGTAAGGTGTTTGCTGTTTTCACATCCTTGTTATTTCCTTCAGCCACGGAAGCCCCGGGAACAGAGTAAAATCAAAACAGCCTCCAACCCTGATGAGGGCCACTCTGTGTAGCCCCTTGCTTGGCTTCCATCATGATCATCCCGGCTCCAGAGGCCACGTGGCAGTTCCCTTTTTACTTCAGGAAACCGAGGCAGAGGGAGATTACGTGGCTTGTCCAAGGCCTGCATTTTGGACAGTTTTAGAATGTCCAACGATGACCCGAAGGATGACAGCCTTTGCCATCAAGGAAGCCGGTGACTTCAGAAAAGAGAGTGTTATTTTAAAGTTGCCAGGGTTCAGGGGGCGCCTGGGGAGCTCCGTCAGTTGAGCTTCCAACTTAGGCTCAGGTCATGATCTCACCGTTCTCGGATTCGAGCCCCGTGTCGGGCTCTGTGCTGACAGCTAGCTCAGAGCCTGGAGCAGCTTCAGATTCTGTGTCTCCCTCTCTCTCTGACCCTCCCCTGCTCATGCTGTCTCTTTCTCTCTCTCTCAAAATAATAAAATAAAACACTTAAAAAAGAAAATAATTAAAAAGTAAAGTTGCTGGGTTTTTTTCACGGCATTCATTTGTCCGGCCAAGCTAAAAGTTTTGCTTAGAAAAATGCATTAGGCTCTTCCTTAAAGGTGCTTGACCAAAGGGGGGGGGCGGGGGGGGGGACTGCCAGAACCAGAAAATAAAGCCTCAGTAAGTGAAAAGCCCCATTGTAAAAAGACAAGATTCTAGCCAGACAATGGAAACCGAGAGCATTCTAAGAATGTCGCTGGGGGCAGGTCTGCGGGAGGGAGGGGGGAGGGCAGACCACCACTCCGACCAACCGGCAGGCAGAGCAGGCCTGCGGCCAGCGGCCAGCGGCCAGCGGGCCGGGCACCTGGACAGTGTCTGCCTGTCGCCCGACTAGCCATCCCCTGGAGATTAAAGCAGGAGCCTCAGCCTCCAGCCCATTCGAAGGAAAATATTCCAACTCAGCCTCTGCTTGCAAAGTGACTTTTTCTCTATTCTTCCTTCCTTTCCTTTCTTTCTCTCTTACAGAACAGAAGATCAAAAGGTTTGCCCAAGAGGCAGAAAATCCATTTATCTTAAAAGGCTCCTGGACACTTACTGGGGAACCTGAAGACTTGTTATTCCCTGTTCTTTTCTTTCTTTTTTTTTAATCTTTTTAATGTTTTTTATTTATTACGGAGAGACAGAGAGAGACAGAGTGTGAGCATGGGAGGGGCAGAGAGAGGGGGAGACACAGAATCTGAAAGAGGCCCCAGGCTCTGAGTTATCAGCACAGAGCCAGACACGGGGCTTGAACTCACGAACTTCAAGATCATGACCTGAGCTGAAGTCGGTTGCTTAACCGACTGAGCCCCCCAGGCGTCCCTCCCCGGTCCTTCCTGAGCACTTTACCCTGTGCTGTTCTCGGTCAAGTAAGGAGGCGCCTCTGCCCGCCTCTGCCCGGATGTGTGAACAGGTTTAGAGTTCCGGGAGTGGGCGAACACACTCCCCCTGCGCACCCCCGGGTGCTGCACACCTGTCACTCTGCTCGTTAAAACAGAGCCAATGCTTCGCCTGCTGCACACGGGTCCCGTCCGCCCAGGGCACGCACAGTTGGCTCAGTCCCTCTGCGCACAGACGGAGGCCCCTCGATGCACTGAGAAAGCCCCGGGGTCCCCCGTCATACTGTCCGGTTAGATCGAGGTCCACTGGGCCCTCAGAGAAGGCCTCGTGGCTCCCTTTCAGTTACAAGAAGACCCTTGGTAAAGTCGCACTTCCCCAACTTCAAACAATTTTTCAAAGCTGGGCCTTACAAAGCATCATAATCCACCTGCCTGCTGGCTGGTAAAACCCATGGACTTTGCACGATGGCCACCAGAGGCTCAACGCCTAGCTATGCTATTTTCAAGCTGTGTGACCTTGGGGGAGTTACCTAACCTCTCTGGGTCACCGTCTCCTCATTTGTGACACGAAGATAAGAGCTACCTTCCAGAGTCAAAGTGAGGGCCAACCGAACAAACGTGTGGAGGGTCGTTGGCACACAGATGTTGGTAAACTCTGCTTACTTGTGTAAAATGGGAATTGACTGCTCACACCTCTCATTTCTAGATGCCAACCGGAGACGCGGACTTCACCGGACTCGCTGCGCAGCCGCAGAAGTCATAAAGCTTCTGGCTTCCATTAGGGGTGCACCAACGGAAAGGCACCAACCCAAGTAGACGCAGGATTTCTATGGGTCTCATCCCCCTTCTCTCAAAACCTGAAGCTCCTTCGGGAGCCTGGGGGGCTCAGCCGGTTAAGCCTCTGACTCGTGATTTCGGCTCAGGTCATGATCTCATGGTTCGTGGGTTCAGGCCCCGCATTGGGCTCCGCGCTGACAGTGCAGAGCCTGCTTGGGATTCTTTCTCTCTCCCTCTCTCTCTGCCCCTCCCCTACTCTCACTTTCTTTCTCAAAATAAATAAAACAAAAAATAAATAAATAAACCCCTGAAGCTCCTTGACAGCAGGAACTATTCCAGGCCCCCCACCTTATTCCCCTGGGACACTGCAGCCCCCTCCCCCCAAAATACCCAAAATACTTCCTAAACGGAGGGCAGGGGGAGGGGCCGTTGGAGGTCACAGCCAGGACTGTGCGGAAACGGAGTCCGGTCCCACCTGAAAGCCGTCGGGTGCAGAATTTGAAACCCAACAGTACCAAGTAAACACATCTGGGGTTTTCATCCAGGCCCCCCAGGATGCCATTGCTCTAACAGTTCCAGAACCAGTACCAGCTACGGCCCCCCTGCCCCCGCCCCCGCCCCCTACCCCCTGCCCCCTGCCCCGCCCCAGGCTTTACCAGGGCTCATCTCAGGGCTTCCTGTTCCCAGCAGGGTCAGGAGGCCCTGCGGGCCAGACACCCAAGCACAAGATGCGCACTTCTGTTCTTTCCTCCTGAACACACTGCTGCCGCAGGCCCTGTGCTCCCTTCGGCTTACGCCTGAGCCAGACCCAACGCTCCGTCTCCTGCCTGCCCCCCCCCCCCCCCCCCCCCCCCCCCCCCCCCCCCCCCCCCCCCCCCCCCCCCCCCCCCCCCCCCCCCCCCCCCCCCCCCCCCCCCCCCCCCCCCCCCCCCCCCGCCCGCCAGTGCTGACCCCACTAAGACCGCGAGGTACATGCTCCCACCCCCTTGGGCGTTTGAGCTGCAGACAGGGTCGCTCATCTCTCCCTTCCTCCAGGGTTCGGGCACTTTCTCTCGGAGAGCAGATCTCCAGCAAGGAAGTGGCAGGTGACTGCCAATTACCCCCGGCTGCTGGGGTCCTCCGACGCCCCCACCCAGGCCGCCCCGGGCCCCCAGAGAAGATGCAGCTGAAGGCCTCGGGGTCTCAGCGCCACCTTCTGCCCTAAGCCACACGCTGACAACGTGCGGCCCTGTTCTGTCTCCTCTGTGAAGTGGCGAACTCTCCTCTTCCAGAATCATGGTGTTCAGCCTTAGAAGTAAAAGCTTAGCATCTGGAGACAGAGCAGAAATCTGGCCCTCCCGCTGGGAGCTAAGGGTGGCCTGACCCAACACAGATAGCGCAGGAGTGCAAGGAGCGCACGACACGGGGTGACGGCCGCCTCAGCAAGGGTGGCGGCAAGAAGGTGGCTTCACGGGAGACAGAAGAGAGTGGAAGCTTCTATCTCGGGTCAGTCTCAAAGGGCCACCTCGAGCAGCTGAATCAGAAAGGATGGGCTCCAGTTTGCTACAAAGAAAAAGGATGTTCTGGGTGGAAGGGGCACTGCGCACCCACGCCTGGCCCGGGGGGTGGGGGACGCGCCGTCGTGCGCCTGGGGATATGGGTCCTTCCGGATGCGGGCGTATAAGGTCAGGGAGAGAAGGGTGACAAGGGGCCAGCTCAGACTGAGCCCTGCCAACGTGTCTAGGGTCAGCTGTGTGGACCCAGGAAAGGACTCTGTGCAAACGTGACGAGGCTCCCGAAGGACAAGGACGGTCTATACGGCAGGACTGTGACGTACCGTGGCTCAAAGGCCGGCCCCACGTGGGGCAGGAAGGAGGGGAGGCTGGGCTGACTTCAGTGCCAAGCACTGGGGACCCTCCAGCCCTGCCCTTGCCGGCTGCCCATCCCCTCCCAGCATCTGCCGTCCCTCCTGAGAGCAACGCGTCCTGGGTGTGCCACCCACCCAGGGTCTCTGTCCTCAGCCTCTTGTCCTGGACCAGAGCAGTGACCACGGCACAGAAGAACCAGGCTGTGTTCTGGACTCCAAGCCTGGAGTTCAAGTCCCTGGGAGAGAAAACCTCCCCCTGGCTGCCTGCCGGGCTCTCCCTCTCCTTCCCCTTGGCTGTCTGACTCCAAATCCCATCCACGACACCCCTGCAGACCTCGGACACGGGGTCCACAGGCCCCCTGTCCCTGCAGGTGACAGCCTTCCCCGTGACTCCTGCTGACCTTTCAGGGCCTCACGGGGACTGGACGTGCCCCCGGCCGGCCAAAGCGACACAGCACCCCCCAAAGCCGTACCAGAGCACCCCCAAAACTCTGCTCCTTCCTCTTCCTCTCTCCCTACAGCAGAATTTAAGACTCCTTCAGCCACCAGACAATGACGGTGACATTTCCAGTTGAGTCCAAACTTTCAAAAACACCAAAACGACAAAAACCATAAGCACAGCCTTCTCAAGCCGCGGTTTTCAGCCTCATTCTGTAATTTCCACAGGCGCGCTGGGGCCCTCCCACATGAAGGGGGGTGCAGGAACCCTCGGCCCCCAATATATGATATGGCCATAAACGCATTCAGACCGGGGAATGGTCTCCCATAAACTCTTTGACACTCCTCCCGGCAGGAAACGGCATTCTAATGTAGATTTCTCCAATTTTCCCTACAGGAACCCATAAACTCCACAGGTGCTGGTTAAGGAAGAAAAGCCGGGGGTGGGGGGCGAGGGGCTGACTTCTCCCACTGAGGCTGTCCTGCCCACCGCCCCCAGCCGTGCAGACATCCGCTGACAACGTCCCCAAGCTCTGCCCACTGGAACTACAAAGCAGTATGTCCCCTCCAGCTGCAGTGAGACCTGAATGGGGGCAAGGCACCTTCAGAAGAAAAAAAAAAGCCAGGCAGAGATTTTCAGGGCAGAACCAAATACTGAAAAACTCATCTCCAGAAACAACCAGGCAGGACGCAAAAAAGCGCTGCATGAATACAAGATGTGCAAGATATGTACCGTATCTTTAGCATATCCTATCCTAACTACGCCCACCGCTGCCTCCGTGTCCACCTCGTGCAGAACCAATGACGTACAACCCCGTTAGAGACCACTCCAAACGGTGGTGATCGGAGGATGTAGCTCGGGGTGCCTGCACCTGCACCTCACTCAGCGCTGTGCTCTGCCATCCTCCGCCTGACCACAGACCAGCACTGTCTTCCCCATAAGCAAAAAGCCAACTCGACCCCTTCCGACCCCAAGCGTGGGTGCTGCACTCCCCGGGGCCAAATGCACTGTACCTTACAGAGAGCTGGTCATTTCAGGCAGCCTGTAAACAGAGCAGCCCAGGGCAGGCTGCACCCAGTAAAGCGGGAGCCCTTCTGCTGACGCCTCCCTGGGGCTGTGCCTTTGATCGCAGGCGCGGGGAGCTCTTAATGCCCCGGAGAACAACGCGGGTGCGGTCAGCCTGACACCCTGGCTCCCGGCCCTGCCCAGGGAAGCAGCGGCAGCCAAGTCAGCCAGGGGGGAGGGGTCCGAGCCAATATCTGCTCCCGGGCTCCAACAACAACCGGAGAGGGGAAAAAAAGACTTCAGTAGACCTTCCAAGTGGAGCTTCATCTGCCCCCCGGGGCTCCTGCTGGGTCAGATGGCAAATGCCACAGTTCTCGGTCTTCTTAGCTCTGAGTGTTTTGCTGGGTCAGAACGCTCTCCACGCAGGTACATACCAATCCCTCAGGCTAACCGCCAGCAGTTAAAGGGAGTCGTTTGAAACAACAGGAAAGTTCTGTGCTTGGAGGGGAACGGAGTACTCTTGCGCAGAGAACAAAGGGTCAGGAGCAGAGCCTTGGCTTTGCCTGCGGGAAGCCGGCAGCCCCATTGGCTGCAGGTGCCGCGCTGACCCAAGGAAGCACGTGCCCTTTAAAAGGATCCCCACGATTACCAGGGTCACCCCCCAACATGGAAAGCTGCCCTGAGAGTCACAGACACACACCCTCCTTGAACTTCTCTTATTGAAATCACTTCTGGGGCGCCTGCCTGGCTCAGTCAGTTAAGCATCAGCTTCAGCTCAGATAATGATCTCACAGTCTGTGGGTTCGAGCCCCGCGATGGGCTGTGCAGACAGCTCAGAGCCTGGATCCTGCTTCGGATTCTGTCTCCTTCTCTGCCCCTCCCCTACGCATGCTCACTTGCTCTCTCTCTCAAAAAAAAAAAATTAAAAAAAGAAAGAGAGGGGGTGCCTGGGTGTCTCAGTCGGTGAAGCGTCCAACTTCAGCTCAGGTCATGATCTCACAGTTCGTGGGTTCAAGCCCCGCATCAGGCTCTGTGCTGACCGCTAGCTCAGAGCCTGGAGCCTGTCTTCAGATCCTGTGACTCCTCTCTCTGACCCTCCCCTGCTCACGCTGTCTCTCTCTCTCTCTCTCTCTCAAAAATAAATAAACACTAAAACAAAATTTTTTTAAAAGAAAGAAATCACTTCTGCCCTGGAAAGAAAACGCCAGCTCTTGGCCAGAGCTTCCTGCACATCCCTGATGTAACAGACTTTGAAATCCAGGAATCCTGATCCGATCCCAATTAAAGGAAAGGAATGAAATCATGGGCGCTTACTTCATTTGTGCGGAATACCTTTAACGTTTACTCAGGGTCTTCTCTTTGCCTCCAAGTATGACTCAGATGTGACCCAGCGGTTTCCGTGTCATCTACCTTTTGTGACAAAGGACAAAGGGCTGGATTATTCCTGTCTGTGCCCCAGTCAGCAAAAAGAGTTCTCAGCTGCTTCTAGGTCCAGTTCCCAGAAAGTACTAGGAGCTACAGGGTGGAAGGAAGAACCCCCCAATCACAGAGCTATTCCTTCCCGGGCTGAGCAGTGTCTCCCTAGAAAGGGCTGGAAGCGACCCCACTCAGGCCCAACCTTCCCAGCCAGGGCAGGGACAGCGCCCCCTCGTGGTTCTGCTGGAGCAAAGCTCCGGGAGTCCAAGCAAACCCTAGGAGCACCATGGTTCAGTCAGGTCTGGTGACCATGCACCCAGGACCCGCCACAGCCTCCGCCACTCAGCGCCCCGTCTGGAACAGCTGGAAACTTCAGGAATGCCCACCAAGAAAGGAATGCATAATGTAGTCTCAATATCCACATGCACAAAAGCTATGTACACAGAGTTTTCAAATAACACGGATGTACTTGGGATATAACACGCAGCAGCAACAACAAAAATTTAAATCGTTATAGAGGGGCGCCTGGGTGGCTCAGCTGGCTGAGCATCAGACTCTTGGTTCCACTCAGGTCATGATGTCACATCACAGTTCATGGGATTGAGCCCCACGTCGGGCTCTGTGCTGATGGCGTGGAGCCTGCTTGCGATTCACTCTCTCCCTCTGTCTCTCTCTGCCCCTCCCCTTCTCTCTCTTTCAAAATAAACAAACATTTAATAAATAGTTATAGAATAGAGAGAGAAATATATATGTACACATATATTTTATGTAATATATCTTATACATGTTATATAAAACATTTAAATTTGTATATTAGTAATACCATATAACATTATATTAATGTATTAAGTATTATATAATATAGATTATGTATTACTCTATATTACATGTAACATTATATATTATATGTTATACATAATTAACATATATTGAAAAATGTCTACAGTGATTGCCTCTAAATGAAAGAATTCAAGATTTTTGCGATCTTTCCTGTTCTGTGCTAACTTTGTAAACGGACATGAATTGTCACCATCGTGAGGAGAAAATGAGCGAAGAAAAATTTGTCTTCATTAAGGCTGCGTCACACCACCTTTGAACTGCTTATGCTTTTCCATTACTGTCAAGAGAGGCGTTTGATGTGGCAACAGCGTTGAGGTGTGGAAGGAAGCGAGAGAGCTCAAAACATCAGTTCTGCAGAATGTTTCTGGCAGGAGCCATGTTTCTGGACTCAGATCTGCAAATCCCAGAGATGCCAATGCCAATGCATCTCCCGGCCATAAACCTTTTCTTCTACTCCACGTCAAATGCCACTCTCCCCAGGCCAACGCCTCTGCACACGGCACACGACAGGCGCCGGTGCGGGCACCGTACCACCAGCCCACACGACCATCTGAGACTTTGATGCGTCCAATTTGTTTTCCTTTCTGACCACCAAGGCCAGACGTGATGACCTTCAAAAACCAGAAGGGTCTCCATCCGTCCAAAGAAGAGTCCGGGAGATCACGATGACACCATTAACAAATAGGCTTTGATGCTTACAAAATGTTTGCCTGAGTGTTTTTCATATCGCTTTAGAAGCGCTTTACAAACCGCACTCACTGTGAGGTGTCACACACTCACTGCCGCAGCTGCCAGACCACTACTGGCTGCTCAAAGCTTGTGCACGCCCCCCCGCCCCCCATCTTGTTCCGGCTCCCGTTCTCTGTGCCTCCTGTACGTTTCGTCCGCCTGGAAAGCCCTTACCCCTCATCTGTGATGCGAACTCTTACTCATCCTTCAGAACCCAGTCCTGGCATCTCTTGTCCTGTCTTGTCCTCCCTGCACAGACCTGACCACTGTCTTTGTTTGGGTTTAACACCCCCACCTCCAGAAGGCAGACTCGAGAGACAGACTTGCGGCTGGCTCGGGGAACGAGGGCTGCGGTGCGGTGCACACCCAGGGGAGCCAAACGGTCCTGCAAAACACCAGAGACTCGGGACTCTGGCATTTCTTAAGTGGAGAAGCAGCACTGAAAATAGGACGCTTCTCTGAAATACCGTTATACAGCACTCAGTCCCTCCCCCCAGCCTGTGGCCACATGCAGAGTGTCGGGACCCAGGCACGCATCCCCAGGCAAGACGCACAAGCGTTCCTCTTGATATAAGCCGAATCAACTAGCAAGACACAGTCTTGCATTTAGAAAGCTCCAGAATACCAGCTGATTCAGTCCTGGGCACCCAAGAAAGCAACACTCGCCAATCCACACAGGACCTTCTCTCTCATTCACATACACACATATGAAAATCCAAAGGTCACAGCATCTGAAGGACTGAAGCCTGAAAAGAACATCCTGGAGAAAAACCAGGGGCACAAAGAGAATCAAAACAAATCAAAACACAATGACTTTGTTATCCTCTGAGAGACGGGAGGGCCATGCTTTGTCGCCGGGCCATTCAATGAGAGACCAAAAAACACAGAGAGGGAGCCCTTCCAGGTGACCCAGGCCGGTCTCTGGTTTGAGAGCTAAGAGTTAGCCTTGCGCCATTTGGGCTGCGATGAACAAAAACATCAGACAGAGAGGGGCTTCAACAAAGAGCATTTCTTTCTTACAGTTCTGGAAGCTGGAAGTCCAAGATCAAGGGGCCCATAGATTCGGTGACAGGGAGGAACTGCTCCCCGGGTCAGCCGTCCTGCTGTGTCCTCACGCGGAGGAAGGGCCAAGACAGCTCTCTGGGGTCTCTTATAAGGGTACCACTCACTCCTACTCATAAGCTCCTCCCTCATGACCTAATCACGCCCCCTAGGCCCCACCCCCTACCACCACCACCTGGGGGCGGCAGGACCGGTCAGCCTGCAGCAGGGGCCCACGGCTGCTGGAGACTGGGTAGGAGGAAGGCGGTGGGGGCGACAGCCACGGGCAGTTCCACAGCCAAGAGTTTCGGCCGTTCTGTTACTCTGATCCTATATACAGGCAATCCGCTACAACGCTGGTTTTTCAACTGCAGATTCATACCAACAGATTGAGGTTACTACGGTACAATGTGACCGCTCGGTGAATTTTCTGTGTGCTTAGGAGTGATTTCTTGTGCAAGAGACACTAAGGTGAATGCAGAAGAAAAGGTGCAAAGCACACACCCCTGGCGCACGGACCAGCTACCGCCAATCATCGCCCGCGCGGGAAGCCACGCCCATCCCCAGTGGTGTTAGAATCTTCCACACCATTCCACAGCCCCCTCCTTTCCTGCTTTGCCATAACTCACCAGCTGCAACCCTTCCAACGCCCAATTTTGCACATAGCGCTTCATTGGTGTATCTACATTCACAGGAACGTTCCCTGTTTATCGTAGTATTTATGTATTTCCTAACCAGTTCGCATGTGTAAAACTGTGCTTTCCTTTGCTAATAGGATTTCTTTTTTTTTCTTCCCCAGTGTGTCATTGATGAACTTTCTGAGTGCTGTGCCCATAACCCCGATTCTCCTGTAACCCCCTTCCTGTACAATTTCTTAGGACGCAGTGATTTTTAGGAAGACATATGTCTTATTATAGCAGAACTGACTATAATGTGTTACTCTATTTCTGCACACAAATCAACTTCAGGGGTTTCTCTGAGCCTTGAACAAAGACCCAAAGGGCATGGTGGGCTGATTCCAGTTTGGAAAATGTGATCGCCACCAGGGAATCGTGCACGAGTGGCTCCTAGTGTAGTGCGTTATTTCTGGTGACCCCAAAATGTCCCTCTCCTGCCTGACCTTCTCCCCACGCTGATGCAGCTGGAATCTCTTCCCGGGGTAAGGCCACTTGTGTTAGCATAAAAGAAACTGCATATCTTCAACCCCCGCCCGCCAGATACAAAACAAAATGCAAGCATAAATAATGAAATCTCCATTCCTGGCTTTTGGTTTACAAGAAAGGAGCCAAGTCTCAGGGAAGATGTCAAGTTTGTCCCTGGGGTCCCGTGCCGCCCCTCACCCACCTGTTAGCTGTGTGACCTTGGGCAGACTCCCTGACTCTCTGAGCTCCGGTTTTCTCTTTCAAGAATGGAGATAACAAGGTTTCCTTCAAAGAGGTTTTGTGAGCGGCAAATAGGATAATGGAGCAAAGTGTTTAGCGCAGGGGCCGGCACTGAAGTGTTTTCCATTTGTTATTTATTTCTCTACTCACAGGGCTAGTCAAGCTTATGTCTTTGCGGGTCACAGATCTCTTCCCTCATCGGTGTCTTACGTTACTTGCCTACATTGAAATGCCCTTCCCTCCCTGACCTCACCTCAATTCTGGAGCTTAAAACCTGCAAAATAGGAGTAACTGGGAAGGTACAAAGCCTCTTAATTTGGGGGGCCAACTCTTCTGGCCCATTGTGGCCAGGTTCTCTTCTTTTGCCTTTCCTTGCCCTTAACTGGCTTGGAGCTGTCATTTATTCATTCGCTCAACATTTGCAAGGTGCCCAGTATACACTGGGGAGTCAAGTGACTTCCAAGAGCCTCCGTTTTCTCAGCAACGTGAGGATGACAATGCCTGTATCACAAGGTTGGAAGGCTTAAGCGACGCTAGGACTATAAAGCACCTTTAGGCTGCCTAGCACATAGTAGGTGCTCAACCAAGAGTAGCTTTTCTCCGCATCCTCCCGGTGAAAATGCCTCAGCCACAGCCTCGCTGTCAGGGAGCTTAAGCTCCAAAAGCATAAAGACACCCCTCCCCTGCCACTGCGGGAGCACAGATCAGCTGCGGCTCCTGCGCCTGGAAGGTCTGCACACCTCTCTCCTATGGACCGGACGTGCAGGAGCCAATATCTCACTGGCCACGAAACAATGAGTCTGATTATGCATGCACAGGACTGAAGAGGCGGCAGGCTTGCTAAGGTATGATTCATCACTGCCTGCTGCAGTAATGAGAAGTATTTTGGTTGGTTCTAGGTCAGAATGACCCAGTGACTGCTCGTTGTTGTTGCTTTTTTTCCCTTCACTGTGATGAAAGTCTGTGGTGAACTTTAAATCAAAGCTTGGGAAAAGATAACTGCTCTGTGCCTTTTGCTCAGAGGAAAGGCATCATCGGCTCTCAGGTCCTCAGAGACAAGCCCTAGTCACGAAAGCCATTGAGGGTCAGTCTTGGATTTTACCAGACAGAAGTATCATTTGCATGGACCCCCCCAGCTCCCTCACGTCCAGTTCCTAGACACTTACTCGTCTGTCGGCTTTCCCAACACCAAGTATAAAATAAGCACCAAGAGTGTTTCTTGAACAAGTGCTCCTATAGGCAGTTAACTTTCCGAAACTAAGGGGAAAAAAGGAATGAATGACCCAAAATATGTGATATCTGCTAAACTCTCCAGGAATAAAGTAACATTTTCTACTTTATTCCTGCTGATGGGGACTTGCTGGCAAGGATATTTCTCCATATGTAATAGGACATGGTAAAGGACCAAAAAAAGCACAAAGTCACAATAGAAGGCAGAGAAAATATACACAAGAATAGAAAGTTAGATCACTCACATCCTTGGCAACTAACAGCGTTGTCATTTTTTTGAAGGCCGCAGGAAAAAAGGCTGGAAGGAAGGACATGAAAATCTTAACAGTGGATGTTTGCGGACATGGAATTAGACAAAGGTTTCCTGCTTCCCGATTTTCTGTATTTTCTACATTTTTCTTTTACAAATGGTCACATGCGGTTTGTATAACCACCTTTTGGGGATTGGGGGGAGGATACTAACATGACATTCCATCCAGATTGAACCCACCCTGTTGAGCTGCGCGGGGACCGGCGTGCTGCAGCCACACCAATCCGACGCTGCCAGTCGGCACCAGGCGGGTCCTTCAGCCTCTGTAAAAGCGGAGCCCCGGCTCTAGCTCAACAGCTACTCATGCATTTCAGGTGACAACTCTCCTGGGGTAAACTGCACACCCTACTGGGGTACTGAGTGGGGAGCGACGTCCACAGACTGGTCCTCTGATTCAGGCCCGGAGTCCCTGCCGGAAACTGGCCTCCTTACCACCAGCCCACCCACCTATGGAACTCCTTCTCCCTGGAAATGGACTGACGCGGCGGCCGGCAGAGTTCAGAGCTGGGCTGGGTGGGCTTGGACACCCCTTCTCTGACCCAAGAGAGCCCCTGCTCCACACAGACCAAACTCACAGTCTTCCTAGGCCAGCCTCGGGTCCCACCCGCCCCAGGCAACCTCCCGGAGTCCTCCCATCCCCGCTTGAAGCCCTTTCTTTTTTTGAACTGTGCTTATTGAATCTGAGCAGATCCGGAAGGGCATGTGTAAGATACTTGTTACGAAGACTCACGGCGCAACAAAGAGCCCTGGGCCTCCTCCAGTTTAAAAACAAGACCAGCAGGGGGCGCCTGGGGAGCTCGGTCCGTGAAGCGTCCAACTCTTGGTTTCTGCTCAGGTCACGATCTCATGGTTTGTGAGTTCGAGCCCCACATCGGGCTCTGCACTGAAAGCATGGCGCCTGCTTGGGATCCTCTCTCTCTCCCTGCCCCAACCCAGCTTGCTTGCTCTCTCGCTCTGTCTCCAAATAAATAAATTAATGAATTAATGAATAAATAAAATATTTTTTTAAAAATTTTTAATGAAAAACAAGAACTTCAGATAATAGCGACCAAACCCTGGTGGGCTCCTCACTGACCCCCGCGCCCGGGCAGCTGGCATCCAGAAATCTTGCTTTACTCTAATTTTAACAAAACCTTTCATTTACATTTAACTTCATAGTAACCTAAAATCTAACACAGGTGTAATGTTCTGTTTATCCTATTTGCCAAAGATCAACTTTAGTGTGCATAAGAAACACCTGGAGGTCTTGTTAAAAAAGAAAATGCTGTCTCAGGAGGTCTGGGCTAGGACCTGAATTCGGCATTCTCGACAAGCTAGTTTCAACTAATTTTAATTTAGGTTTCAACCTACGCAGCATGCCGTCCAGTTTTACATTTTTGGGCTCCAGGTGAGTGAGACTCACACAGTTTTTCCTAGACTTGCTTTTTTTGCTCGGGACAACGTTCCCGGGATTCACCCCCCCCCCTCCTTCGCCCGACGTTGCCCACATCTGGGAGCCCCTTTCCATGGGGAAAAGCACCTCATTGTATGAACATTCTACAAGTTGTTTTTCCACTCTGTAGTTGAGTTACTTCTAAGTTTGGGTTTGTGGGTTATTACCAATGAAACCAATATAAACATCATCGTCTGTGTCTCCTGCTGCACCCACAACCCACAAGGCTGCCCCCGCCCCCCCCCCCCCCCCCACGGGGCACGTTCACATTGGAGGCTGCATAAACAGCGCCCCCTAGAGCAAAGAGGCTGGTATGAATTTAGATCCCTATCCTGGAGAATGACCCGCCCTAGATATTGTCAGACTTCCACATTTTGCTCATCCAGTAGACGTGAAATGCTATCTCACCGTGGCTTTAATGTGCATTTCCGTCTTTGTAAGTGAAGTTGAACATCTTTTCACGTTTGGCAGATGTTTTCTCTTGCCCCTTTCTAAATTCTGCACTGTCACGTCAGTTTCTCTTGCCAAACCACAATGATGCCTCTGTGAATATTAATGTCTCATGTCTACCTTATAGATTTAGCGCCTGCCCTACAATATATTCTAGTTTCTCTTTTTACCAGTTTCTAGTTTTTTTCCCCTGATGGGGGTGAGGGGAACCTCTCCATCTTCACAGGTTTACTAAAGATTTGGCAATTTTACTCTTTTAAATACTCTATTTTTAGAATTTCTTCTCATTATTTTCAAAAGAGAAAGATCCTCTGAGTCCTGGTGAATAGGAATTTCCAAAGTCATTGCTGAAGCCAAACGTACAAACCGGGAGAGAACAAAAGTAATTGGTCTTCTGATTACTTTTTGAAGGTAATAACTACACGGCATTACAATTCTGTGCTTCCAGTGACCAAAGTCACATTTTAATAATGTTGAGAATTGCCCAAGCCAGTTGAAAAAACAGGTCAATGGCTAATTCTTCATCCAACCAAATTACCGAGTAACTTCCAACCTAAAAAAATGTTATCTGGACATCCTTTTAGAACAACTACCTAAAGCCAGCAAAAAAAAAAAAAAAACAAAAACAAAAAACCATAAAACTTGACAAATTGTATTAAGAGTTTCCCCCAGAAAATACAGAGTTTGTACCACTTAATGCATACAGATAGAGTAGAGCTTGGCAACGGCTTTATAAAGCACTCAATAACCAAAGGTTTTACAGGTGAAAGAGAACTCAAAACCATCACCTGGTCCAATAGAACATTTCATCCAAGTAAATAACTCCGCTGCTTTCAACAAGGGGGTTCACAATTTATAAACTTTTGCCTTTTATGAGTAGGTTGGAAAGGGATTTCTACCGCTAATTCACTTTGCCATAAATGTGAATTTGGAGTGGACGCAAAGCGATAGGAAGATCTCTATCCTTGAAAAGTTGTCATTCTCCTGTCCTACTAACAGAACAGTGACCCTGGGATTTTTGTCATCTGTTCCTCAGACACAGCAGCAGACACATGAATTCAGGGCCCCTTCCCAGTGTGGACAGAGAGAAGGGGAGTGTCCAACCTGATCTCTGGCGCACCGTTTCCCTGAGCAACTTTCATAATTGATGGAATGTGGTTTTACAACCTGAAAAAGACTGATTCTGCAATCTTGTGGGTTTACTTTATTCAACAGCTCTTTGATTGTCAATGTAGAAAGGAGATAAACCTATTAAAAAAAGTTGAAAGAAAGGGATATTAAGGGATTTAGTGAATCTGTATCAGCTGAACAGATGTAGAAGATTTTGTTAAATTCTTGGTAGAATTAGGACTGAGGAACACAGCCTTCCAGGCCACCCTGCCCCTTTTCTTTACAACATGCGTCACACTGACAATTCACGCTTCGATGTCTGTCTTCCCACAAGACCATGAACTCTATGAGGGCAAAGACCACATCTGTTTTGTTGATTACAGACTCTCTGGGGTCCAGCCCATGCTGGCTGTCTCCATTTACTTCCCGATTGAATGAATGAGTGCGGTCCTGCCATTTAGAGAGAAAAGATCGTCCAGAAGACACAAAGTCCATCTCCTCCACCAGGCACCCAAGTTTACTCTTGGATCAAGTTTCACCACGAGACATTTTTAACTCATTAGCTTGGTCCCTCATGCAATTCTCTTCCCAGAACTTCCCATTATAGCATAACCTTGACTTTTTTCCAACACCGTCATGGAAAATGGCCGTATGTAACCAGCTTTGGCATTTGCTAACATTAAGTCAACTGTGTTAAAATGTCATTTACATGCGACCCCACAACAGAGATTATTTTGAGAATTTAATGCCAGGGAGAGGAAGTCCTTTGCCCTGAAGAACTGGTATGTTTCTCCCTTTCTGGTCATATGCCTGCCAGCACTTCTCACATCATTTTATACTCGCCATCAGATACATAGCAATAAATGCATAGAAAAAATAAGCAATTACTAATTTCAGGAAAAACAGAAAGCTATGTGGGAAAAAGGAAAACTATTAGTAGCACATACATGGCTCAGTTGTCAAAATGTTTACATGACCACAGTGATGTGTACACTGAGTTGAGCCTTCAAAAACTATACATAACCAGGCTGGGAGGCTGAGGCTGGGACGGACAGATCTGTGAGGGGAGAACAGGGTGTGTGTGAAAGAAAGAAAAGTCCTTATCTTCCATATCAAGGAGTGAACAAATATTGCCCCAAATTCAAAAACCAAGAAGTAACAAAATGTTCTTTAGAAAAGTCAAGATAATTACCAAAAGAATCAGTTAAAAGGATTGGAAGTGTTTGCCTCCCAAAAACAAGAAAGGGGAAGAAAGAGTGGGTAACTGCAGAGACTAAGTCTGCAGTTAGTATTTGATGTATAATACCTCTATTTATTCTTCACTAAAATTCTTACCTTACTTACATTAAGGCTCATAGACATTAAGTAACCAAGATCACACAGCTAGTACCCAATGCAGGTTTACTGAAATCTAAAGCTCAAATCTTTCCACTACATGATGCTCGTCTCCACCCTCCTCTACTACACGAACTAATGACACAAAGAAAGCTTAGAGCCACATGGTCTCAAAATGCCATAGGATGAAAAGAAAGAAAAAGAAGTGGCAAAGGTGAAGAGAGTGAAGAACAACGTTTAAGACCACTCATAAAGCTAGGGTTATATTAGTCCACATGAACTCGAGCTTGACCCCATGGATTTTTTTTTCTAGAACAAATCAAGTTGGCATTTATAAGTGAACCTTTAATAAAAACCCTGCCGAGTGTCTGATCCCTCTAGGCACTGCTGGGATAAGCCTTCAGATGCAACTGATCACCAAAGAGGAGCAATCACAGGGTCCCAGGGCAAGCTAAACTCAGAAGACCAATTAGGCCCATGTGGTGTGAGGTTGACAACCAAGAATCAGCCAGGAGGGCCTCAGAGCACAGTGCACAAGGAGGCTGCGAGGCTAGGAAGAGGGAAGGTATGCCCCAGACGGGGTCCAGAGTGGGGATATCCAGGCGAGAGGTCGGAAGCTCACCTTTCCATTGTGACCGGGTGGCGGGGCCATCACACGACACACCCTGCAGACGACGGACAGAGCTGTCAGCCGTGAGCCGCATGCAGCCCGATGCCCATTCAGCCAGGGATGAGATGAGTGATGTGTTTTGGAAAGCACGGTATGAAAAGCAACGATAAGACAAAAGCAGACCAAGGCCAAATCTGTCCCAGACAAAGGAGGTCATGGTGACCTTCTGGGGAGAAGAGGATGTTCAGACAGAACATGGCACTGGGAGGCAAATGCAGAAACATCAAGGTGTTGCTTACAGTCCTGCAGAGGCAGCTATTTTGAGGACTTACTGCCCATCTGATAGGGATGCCACACGAACTGCCCCAGAGGCTACTTCAGCCGGGCATTTCACAGGTCACTTCATTCATCCTGTGCAGCCAGGGAGGTCAACAGGAGAGGAAACGTGAGGGCCGGAAAGGCGGGTGTCTTGCCCAAGGATGTACAATGGGTAAAAGGCAGAGATGGAACTTGGACACAAATCCAACACGCGTGCGAGCCAGGGACCCCTCCACGTCCCCTCTCACCCACTCCAGTCTTCCGGCTCCTGGACACCAGCCTGAGGACGTGAGCAAGACTCGGCCTCCGTTCTGCTCAACCCAGACCTCTGGCTACTAAGCCAGACCAGAGTGTCAGATCACACCCAGTTCCCACAGAGAGGTCTGGCTGTCCCCCACTCTGACCTTGGCTCTGTCCTCACGAACCCTCCCTTCGGCCTGGTCTGCCACCCAGCCTCTTGATCTCTAGTTGATACGGCTCAGGCTGTTAGGCTGTGCAACCTGCCTCTAGTCATGGCCTGGTCTGGCCTTGAGCAGCCCCTACAGACCTTGTGAAAACTCTCTCCTTTTGGCAGTCTTCCTCACGTCTTACCGATAATGTCCAAACACCTTCTACTGAGAGGAAGGAGCGAAAAAGGGTGGATTTCCTATTTGAGCGTGTGTTTATGAGGAGTCTAAATTTCCACTAGCACGTGTAAAAGCGATGCTGGGGTGCCTGGGTGGCTCAGTCAGATAAGCACCCAACGTCGGCTCATGATCCCACAGTTCGTGAGTTCGAGCCCCACATCAGGCTTGCTTCTGTCCGTACAGAGCCCACCTCCTTCTCTGCCCCTCCCCTGCTTACACTCTCTTTTTCAAAAATGAATAAACACTTTTTGAAAACAAGTCAGGGCACCTGGGTGGCTCAGTTGGTTGAATATCCGACTTCAGCTCAGGTCATGATCTCACGGTTCATGGGTTCAAGGCCTGCATTGGACTCTGTGCTGACAGCTCAGAGCCTGGAGCCTGCTTTCGTTTCTAGGTCACTCTCTCTCTCTCTCTGCCCCTCCCTACTCTCTCTCTCTCTCTCAAAAATGAATAAACATTTTTTAAAGAAGGGTCTTCAGCTGAGCCTGTATGCATCCCAAGAAAAGACCTGCCCAAGTATGTACTTAGAGCACCTCTATTCTGTGTCAAGCATTTTGAACCAATCAGTCAAAAAGACGGTGACAATTCAGAGACCCCAAAACCACAAGCCCAGCCCACCAGGGACAGAAAAGCAGGCGCAGCCTCCTGTGATCAGCGGCGCTCCCTGTGGGTCATTCAGAACAGGAAGCAGGAAGGAGCCTGGCCAGAGGTACCCAAAGTAGCAGGGCTTTCCCCAGTCCTCCTGGCTTTCTGGTCCGACTCTGAATCCCAACTTTGGGACGTCTGCCTAGGACACTAGACAGCTAGCCAAAGGGATGTCCCTTAGAGTGGTAAGACTTGTGTGGGTCTCTGGGTTGAGGACAGGATTCCTGCTTACTGTGTCCAAGGAAAGACACACTTTATGAAATCTACATTTGTGGGGAGGTTCAATCAACACATTTTTGTGGGGTTCCTTTTAATGGCGACCCAAGGCCAAACGGTGGTTTGTTTTCAAAGCAAAGGTGCTGGAAAACTTTCCAGACAGCACAAAGCAGCAAACCAGAAACCGTATGCATTATTTGCATTTGATAAGATTTTCACATAGGTTGGCAAGGAGACCTGTTTACATGGTAACATCGATCCTGAGTAAGAAGAGGCTCCGTGATGACAAGTAGGGCAGAAGTGTTTGTAGCCAGTGTTGTGTCTCAGCCGACAATACCTGAAGGAGGAACTTGACAAGGTTCAGGGACACGACGTGGGCAGAGGTAAGAAAGACATCTGAATTTATTGCAAGGCAGTTTTTCAAATCAAGGCAAACTTGCACAGACAGCTGATGCCTGGGACACAATTGTTTTATCTTTCAAAATTGGACTAACACAGTCCAAATTTTTCTTCGCCTTGAATGCCAATCAGTGTGTTCCAAGAAGAGTCCAGCGTGAACTCAGGCCTGATTGGTGGGTGCTCAGTCTCCTCTATGTGCCCAGTGCTAGCGCGGGGGCATCAGAGATGAGGTGGCTGGATTAGGAACACAGGCGCCAGAGCCAAACTGCCTGTGTCTGAGACCCAGGTCCCCGCCTGCTAACTGCGTGACCTTGAAAACATTACTTACTCGCTCTATACCTCAGTTTTCTCATCCGTAAAATGAAGATAATGCCCCCCCAAAGATGACCATACCCCACTCCCTAGAATCTGTGACTGTCACCTTCCATGGCAAAAGGGATTAAAGTTACAGACTCTGAGGCTAGGAGATTATTTTCAATCGTCTAACAGTCCAATCTAGTTATGGAGCCCTCAAAGGAGGAGAATGTGTATCTGCGGCCGGAAAGAGATGAGACAGGAGAAGAGAAGCAGAAGAAACAAGTGAGGGAGGAGGAGATGGGAGGAGGGGGAGGGAGGAGGAGCAGGGAGGAGGGAGAGGGGGAAGGAATGAGAAATTCCAGGTGGCAGAAGGACTTGAGCAGCTATTGCTGGTTTTGAAGATGGACCAAGAGCTGAGCCAGGAAATGCGGGAAGCCTCTGGAAACTTCGAGCAGCCCTCAGCACACAACCTAGGCCAGAATTATGCCAACAACCCAAACGAGCAAGGAAACAGGTTTTTCCTGAGGAGCCAGAAAGGAACACGGCCCCGCTGACACCTTGATTTTGGCCCTTGGAGACCATTTCTGGACTTCTTGCCTCCAGAATCCTAAGCTGTACCTGAGGGATTTTTTTTGAAGCCCCTATATTCATGATATTTTGTTACAAGAGCGACAGGAAACTCATACTCTACTGCAACTGGGTTGTTGTAGAGATGAGAAGGTTGGATCCGCAAGACATTTAAAGCAGGACTTGTGTGTAAGTACTGATGTCAACATTTAACTTTCTAAAGGGTGAACAAGACACAGTTCACGTTTTCACAGAACTCCAGTCTCGTAGGGGAGGACACTAAGCAAAACACAGGACAATCAGCGCAGCTGGTAGGACTTCCCAATGTCATTCAGACCTAATAAAGACCTTCAACGTGGTCAGTCCAAATGCCTTCCGTTAACGAGGCAACGAAGGGTAACATCTAAATAGCCCTTCCTACAACGACACAGGCACCTCTATCCATCTACACTATCTCGAACTGGCTTCAACTACTGGTCTGACTATAAGAGAAAACTAAGACAGGCACCTGCGGGGCTCATTCGGTTAAGCGGCCGACTTCAGCTCAGGTCATGATCATAGTGAGTTAGAGCCCCGCGTCGGGCTCTGTGCTGACAGCTTGGAGCCTGGAGCCTGCTTCTGATTCTGATTCTGCGTCTCCCTCTCTCTCTGCCCCTCCTCCCGCTCATGCTCATGCTCTGTCTCTGTCTCTGTCTCTCTCTCTCTTTCTCTCTCTCTCAAAAATAAATAAACATTAAAAAAAATGTTTAAAGAGAAAACAAATAAATGCTCTTCTGTCAAAATTTTACCTTCCAATAAGGTAAGACTTCTGAGGGTATCTTTCATGTAAAAAAATCACCTGTTTGTATCTCATGCTTATACTTTTTATTTTCCATTTCACACTATTCACCTTATTAGACCTGGATAAGCTGCCCAAGTGCTATTCAAACTGCCACCAAAATGTCATCAGAGCCTCATGTAAGTTGTTTTCACAGGTTTTAGCCTTGGCTCAATAAAGCACCTGCCTAAGGCCACAACTAGTCAAACAATGTGTGTTAGTTCAGGCCCCCTCGCTCCGCAATGGCCACAGCACATCCCAGAAGCACAGACAAAACCTCATCCCGCACGATGCACCCTGGAATTCTAAAATTCCAAACACAGAGTCTGAGACACCAATGAGAAGCCCCAGAGAGAAACAACGGCGACTTTTCCTACTGAAGAGAAAACACAGTCCCATTACCTGGGCCATCCAAATTTGCCTTTAAATAACATGACTTTCTCTTATACTAAAATGTTTTAATGTGTTCGTTTTTGGCTTTCAATGACTGTGAAGTGATAAACTCCGCCTCCCCAAAGGGTTCTCATGTTCCTCCTGACCTTGACCTTAGACACCGATCTAGAAAGAGGCCCCCTGTTTCCTCAGCCGGTTGTCCACAACAGACCGAGGCAATAAATGAGAGTGTGGCTAGTAATTAAATATGCATTGACCGTTTTGTTAGACTCTCAGGTTCCTGTTTTCCCTTTGCCCGTGAAGAAACAGCACTAAATCATCTTCTCTAGTAAACTGCCCACAGGCAAGGGGAAAAGAAAAAACCACAACCCTTCCTAGGAAAACTCTCTGAGTCTTCTTACCAAGTTACCAGCACCTTCTAATTACTCCTGATATAAGTATGGCTACTCCAGCTCTCTTTTGGCTTCCAGTTGCATGATAGATATTTCTCCATCCCTTTACTTTCAACCTGAAGGTGTCTTCCAGTCGAAAATGAGTCTCTTGTAGACAGCAAATAGATGGGTTTTG